>NW_023270305.1:64352284-64893298 GCF_011800145.1 Mirounga leonina
TATCACTGCTCAGACGCACTTGAGACGCACCTCATGTGCACTGCTCAGTGGCACATGAGGTGCCACCTTATCTATCACTGCTCAGACGCACTTGAGACGCACCTCATGTGCACTGCTCAGTGGCACATGAGGTGCCACCTTATCTATCACTGCTCAGATGCACATGAGACGCACCTCATGCGCACTGCTCAGTGGCACATGAGGTGCCACCTTGGGTACCAAGGATACTCTCCTCTCAGGTCACAAGCCCAGGCTCAACCAACTCTGGGTTTCAGATCCCACACAGTGCTAGGGAGATGTGCCTATGGGACATGTGGCATCAGTTACATCCTCTGCTACCAAAGCATTTAGACACTTGTCTTAGCCTACCTTCCAATCCGACTCCTCACCCTCAGAATAATTTCATTTCAAAGGGCCTTTCTCCCAGCTCCTGGGCTGTGGTTAGCCACTGCCCTCTGTACCCTTCCTCAACAAGCCTCTTTGACCTCAAACTCAGGGAAGACAAATCAGACATCTTTCCTTTCCATCCCAGAAGGTCCTGGGTGGAATCGGTTTGGTCCTCCTCAGCCACCAGCTCTGTAAAACATGGTGTGAGGGAATTTTTGCCAAATCACATAAAACATAAAAGGTCTTCCTTTTTCCTAATTCCAGGAGAATGAGGGGAGAAGGGTTTCTGCAATTATACAACTCAAGTGACCCTTCACATGATAGAGATGATCAGCTTCTCCAGACCCAGACTTTATTTATATCTTGTTACACAACTAATTGCAAATGAATAATAAATAATAGAGGAGTTCTGAAATCAGGAAGATCAAAGAGGTTTGGAGGCGCCCAGGAAATTCTGAATTTGTTACTTGGAATGCAGAATTTTTCATGAGAATTTTACCAACAGAGATTAATTTTTAAGAGAAAGTACTTTCTGGAGCAAACTTATTTTATTCAAGTTAATTTCATAATCAGTTTTCTCTTTAGTGCAGCTAAACTTTCCACAATTTTTCCTATTTTTTTTTAAAGATTTTATTTATTTATTCATGAGAGACACAGAGAGAGAGAGAGAGAGAGGCAGAGGGAGAAGCAGGCTCCCAAGGAGCAGGAAGCCCGATGCGGGACTCGATCCCAGGACCCTGAGATCATGACCTGAGTCGAAGGCAGATGCTTAACCATCTGAGCCACCCAGGCGCCCCAATTTTTCCTATTTTAAAGAAATCATTTGGGCGCCTGGGTGGCTCAGTTGATTAAGCAACTGCCTTCGGCTCAAGTCATGATCCTGGAGTCCCGGGATTGAGTCCCACATCGGGCTCCCTGCTCAGCTGGGGGGTCTGCATTTCCCTCTGACCCTCTTCCCTCTCGTGCTGTCTCTCATTCTCTCTCAAATAAATAAATAAAATCTTGAAAAAAAAAGAAATCATTTTCCTTGGGATCAATTCTTTTCTATTTCTTTTTTTTTTTAAAGATTTTATTTATTTATTTGAGACAGAGAGAATGAGAGACAGAGAGCATGAGACGGAGGAGGGTCAGAGGGAGAAGCAGACTCCCTGCCGAGCAGGGAGCCCGATGCGGGACTCGATCCCGGGACTCCAGGATCATGACCTGAGCCGAAGGCAGTTACTTAACCAACTGAGCCACCCAGGCGCCCATCTATTTCTATTTTTTCAATAAAGCAATTGATCAAGTAGTTGTATTTGTATTTTTAATAGATTTAGAGATGTAATTAATATACAATTCATTAATTTAAAATATATAATTTGGTGCTTTTTAGTATATTTGCAGAACTGTGTAATCATTGCCACAATTTTGGAAGATTTTTATCACCTCCAAAGAAACTTCCATACCCATTAGCGGTCACTCCCATTCCTCCTCAATTCCTCAGCCCAAAGCAACCACTAAATTACTTCTATCTTTGTGGATTTTCCTATTCTGGATATTTCTTACAGATGAAATCATACAATAGGTCATCTTTTGTGACTGGCTTCTTTCACTTAGTGTGATATTTCAAGATTCATTCATGTTGTAGCATGTGTCAGTACTCCATTCCTTTTTATTGTTGAATATGTCATTGTATGGATATATCCCATTGTATTTATCATTCATAAGTTGATGGATACTTATGGACTTGATGAGTTGTTTCCACTTTTTGGCTATTATTGATAAATGCTGTTATGAACATTCATGGACAAGCTTTTGTGTGGATATATCTTTCCATTAATCTTGGGTATACGGGTAGGGGTAGAATTGCCAATTGGGCGCATTTGACCTTCCCTAATTTTCCTGGTTAATGCTCTTGCCATTGTGCTTTCTTTTATAAAAGACAGAGAGATACAGAAAAAGTGAAGACCTGTACCTGCTCAAGTGTCTTATCTGAAGTTCGCAAGGACAAAGTGGAATCAAATGATCTTAGGATTGAAATGATGGCATCAAAGTGATTGGGTCAAAATATCCTTCAAAGGAAAAGTCTTCTGGAAAAAAGTTTTAACCTGAGTTGAGCTGTATATTTGAAGAGCTGGAGAGAAGGAGAAAGAAGATGGCACTCCAGCAGGGGCCACAGCACAAGCAAAGGCCTGATGATTGGGCTGTGTATAGAGTACTTGGGGGATAAGCAGGACATAGCAGAAGGTGAAGCTGGAATGATTTGCTGGGAATCACATCAGCAAGGGCTTTGAATAGCAGCCCCGAGGGTTTAAAGACTAAATTTTTATAGTTTTGGGGGAGCCATGGAAGACTGTAATCTAGGGACATTAGTCACATGATCAGATCAAATGGCATGATCACAGCAATGACTGGCAGATGCAAGCAGGATGGAGCTAAAAGGGGAGACATCTGAGATAGCAAGCCTTCATTCCTAGGAGGCTCCTGCAGCAATTCGGGGCCAAGGTAAAGGCTTTGAGGATAGCCAGCTGGAAATCAGTGACTTAAATATTGATTCAGTGGGCACAAGTGGCATTCATCATGGGGCTAGTCCCCCAAAGGACCCCGTGCCTATGTGCAGGGAACTCATCATTTTCCTATTATATAAATTGATTAGATCATTCAGAGTTGAGATTGATGCCAGGGGTTTGCTGTTAATCAACTTAGAATAACAAGCTGGAGGACAAGGCAGGTCCTCTGCCAACTGGGCAAGGAACTGGTCCAGAGGCACAGAACACTGCAGCAAAGCACTCTGTCCCTGCCCTGGGAGTCTGGGCAAAGAAAGCCACTGAGAGGTCTGGCAATTCCCTTCAGCTGCATCTGGAGGCTTCCAGTGCCAACTCCTGGAATGACACTTCTCAGGGTTTCTGTCAGGGCTGACCAGTCAAGTGGAATCCAGCTCCAAAGGTCCATGGCTGGGCTGTCCTCCCTGCCTGCAGGAACTCGTAGAGATGGGGGTATTGTAGGGAAGAGAGAAGAAGTTGGGGAAACAGCACTTTTGTAAAGCCCAAGAGAGGCAAAGACCTGGAAAGAGAATAATTGAAGTGCATTTTGCAAATAATAGCAATAGTGTGCAATGGCAATAATTTGTGTTTGTTTAAAGCTCCTAGTATGAATGAGATATTCTCCCCCTCATGCAAAGGTTCCCCCGCTCCTTTCTAAGAAGATCACTGCAAAACTTGACACATGCCACTCACAGCCAGAAATCCTAGTTCTGACTATGGTGGTGGAGTCTCTTCTCATCTGTCCCTCCCTAAAGCATAGGGGAGTGCAGTTGGCTCTATCTACAAACTGGAACAGCATTTCTAGGAAGATCCAAGTCTCCAATGTGCCTGGTTTAAGAAAACCAATGCCCCAAGTCAGATGCCTTTTAGCTTTCTAATAGCTCTCCTGCTCCCATCCCACCCTACCCTACCCCACCCCAGTCTCCATGTGGTGGCATGGGCTCAGAGGTACCTAGGTTTTTTTTTTTTTTAATTTTTATTGTTATGTTAATCACCACACATTACATCATTAGTTTTTAATGAGAGGTACCTAGTTTCTAAGCTAGGAAATGCTCAGTGAGTAGCGGAGGCTCTTTCAGAAACCACTTTGAGCGCCCCGACCCTTAAGGGGCCTGACGATGCTGCCACCACTTTGGGTTGACCTTAGCTTGAGTGTTTTCTGGTGTGGAGGCCAGACAGGCTGGGAAATGGGTGGGGAGATAGCTCTACATTTACAGTTCACCCACCTAGCGTGTCTAAACACAGTCACCATTATTGTTTTTGTTTTCTGTTATCTGCGTAGTCTCATCATCATCATGGGAAGGTGGCAGACAGAGAAGGGGCTGGCTGCCCGAAGAGGATGTTTTTCCGTCCCTCCGTACCGAGGGTGTTCCTCACTCGCCACAGAACTTTGTGACCCAGGCCAAGCCGGGATTGTGTTCCGCGGAGAAGCTCCCGCGGTAGCGCGGAGCACCAGCTGTTTCCCGGTCGCGGCGGGACGAGGGGGCGACGACTGCCTGCCCCCGCCGCTCCCAAAAGCACACCCTTTCCTCCGCGCCCCACGCCGGCCTCGGGGGAGCGAGCCTGCTAGGGAGCTTCCCCTGCACCTCTTCTACCCACCCTGAAGCAGCCAGGTTCCTATCCAGGCCCCCCCATCCCGGGCTGGAGAAGTCAGGGAGCTGGGGTGGCGAAAGAAGACCCAGCAGTAGGGTGGGTCTGGACGCCTCCTCCTCCGGTGGCACCTCGATCCCCTACTCGCACTTGACTCCTCCCCTGTCTCTGTTCCGCAGCGTCCTCGCCCTGTCAGCACGCTGCTCAGCAACTGTACCTGCCACCGACCCGGGGAGGTGGGGGGAATAGGAGAAGGAGAAAGGGAAACAGGGTTTGGGGAGCACCGCGCAGCAGGGTGACGGGCCTCGCCCCGCGCTGCAGGCCCCCGCAGCCCTAGCGCCGCCCGCCCCCGAGCTGCGGCACCGATGCGCTGTCCGCGGTGCTGACGCCGGCCGCCCGCTCGGTCGGGAGGGGAGGAGACGCCCTCATTCTCAGGTCGCCCGGAGCCGAGTGACCCCACCCCCATTCCTTCCCAGGCGGGATCATTTCCCCAAAGGAACCCTCAGAGACCTAGCACTGCGGAAGGATCCAAGAAGAAGAAGAAGAAGCAAGAGGGAACTTAAACTTCGGACTGCAGCCCGAGAACAGGGTGTTGGAAGATTCGCGTCGTGTGGCCCCCAACCGCGAAGACCGCAAGGCACCGTCAAGTTGAGCAAAGTTCGGCGGCAGCTTGGAGACAAGAAAGGGATTCCGAAGCCGAAGCTCAGGGAGGGGCCGGACAGGGTTCCCCAGCAGGGGGACAGCCAGCACCGCAGTCCCGACACCTGCTTCGGTGCCCCGCATTTAGTGCCGCCAGAACGACCGGGAGGCGTCGCAGCAGCCCAACTCCCCACCCCTTTCCTTCCATCCTTATCTCCCCCCCAACACCCCGCCCCGGGCGCCGGTGACTCCGCCTCTCCGTGCCGGGCGGCTCTCCGCCTGGAGCTGGAAAGGGAGCGCTTCCCGGGACTCGGCTCTGTTCTGAGGCTCCGAAGCCGACGCCGCCAGCTCAGGCCCGGGGGTCGGAGCGGACTGCCCGCGCAGGCTGCGCCTGGGAGCCGCCGAGAGGGGAACGCCCCATGGGACGCCCCCGGGGGCTTTCTTCGTGCCCTGCTGCGGCGTCCCAGTCTTAGGCTCCCGGGTTCCCCAGCCCGCTCCGCCCGCCGCCCGCGGCCTGTCTGGAGAGGAGTATGAGGCCCGGGCCCCCGCGGACGCCGGCCACAGGGCGGCAGGGGCCTAGCTTCAGACCCCTGCGCCCGAGGGTGGCGGGTGAGGAGCTGCGGGAGCCGGCGAGGCGTCGGGGCGCGGCGAGGAGCGTCCCAGCCCGGGCGCCCAAAGGGCCGCGGGACCCGTGTGCGGCCTGAGCGCCGAGGAGGCGGAGGCGGGGGCGAGGCGCCCTGCCGTCCGGGCTCTGGGGGAGGCGGCAAGGGGCTCCGCGGCGGCCCCCGACCCCTGGCCACCATCCTCACGCTTCTGCTCCCGCGGGGGGGATGTCGCGGCCCGGGCCCCGAGCGCCGCCCCGGCCCCGGGGCTGAGCTCCGGACCATGTCCTCCCGCAGCCCCCGGCCCCCGCCCCGCCGCTGCCGCCGCCGCCTGCCGCGCCCCTCCTGCTGCTGCTGCTGCTGCCGCCGCTCGCACCTCAACGAGGACACGGGTCGCTTCGTGCTGCTGGCGGCGCTCATCGGCCTCTACCTGGTGGCGGGCGCCACAGTCTTCTCTGCGCTCGAGAGCCCGGGCGAGGCGGAGGCGCGGGCGCGCTGGGGCGCCACGCTGCGCAACTTCAGCGCAGCGCACGGCGTGGCCGAGCCGGAGCTGCGCGCCTTCCTCCGGCACTACGAGGCCGCGCTGGCAGCCGGCGTCCGAGCCGACGCGCTGCGCCCGCGCTGGGACTTCCCCGGCGCCTTCTACTTCGTGGGCACCGTGGTATCGACCATAGGTGAGCGGCGCGCCCCGCGCGCGTCTTTCCTCTCCGTGCCTTTCACCTGCCGCCCTTTCCACCGCTAAGAGGCTGGGTCCGCGTCCCTTGGCTCCCCCCTTACCTTCTAACACCCCACCGCCTACTTTCCTCTTGCTCTCACCTCTCTGCCCGTCCCCCTCCTCCTGACCCTTCTTTCTTAACCGGCTGTCGGCGCGGGAAGCCTGAGAGGTCCATCGCTGGCGCTCACCCAGCGGTGACTCGCCAGGCAGTGCGGCCGAACGGGGAGAACCCTCACCCAGGCTCTGGGCTGACCGGCGGCCGCCCGCGCGCTCCAGCGCTTGCCAGCTCCATGACTTAACCTCTGTGCGCCTCAGTTTTCGCCTCTAAGAGGACTCGTGAGAACAAGCGTCCAGGGCCTGCTGTTTCCTTGCATTTCTCGCGCCCCCTGGGTCTGTTTCCTCATCCAGAGGATTTGGGAAGCCCCCTTTACCTCCACTCATAGCGTTTTTCTCTCCTTCTCCTTTCTTTCTTCTTTTGCCACGCGTTTTCCTTCAGTATCCTCTAGCCCTTTACCCTGGGGAGGGCGACCACTTTCCTTGACCTCCTTCCCACCCGCTTCTCCTACGGTCCACACCGCACCTCCCCCAAAGAAAAGCCCGTTAGACTTGGAGGCCCGGACTTCAGCGCTGTTATTCTGCTCCCCCCACCCCTTCTCACCCTTCTCCCTCTGCCCCCTTCCCGACTTCTCCAATTTCTTGACCTCTCCTGTTACCTTGCCATCTTTTCCAACCAATAGTGGCACCAAGGGGTAGCTGGGTGGGGTGGGGGAGGGGGTGGCTTCTCTATACTTATTATCCCTTTTCCTTATTTTTGGGATAAACAGCTCACGGTTTCACAATCATACACAACATGCTGTTTAAATACTCCTTTAATAAGCCCCCCACTTCTTCCACTTTTACCCCTCCTCTGAACCTCTCCTGTAGAGAACCTGGAGTCCCTTGCTGCTCCCCACTCTGCCCCTTCCTTGTCTTACTTCTTCTCCTGGCACCCACTTTCCCCATCCCCCCTTTCCCTGGACCCTGGGTGTCATGTGAACAGATCTCCTCCCCAGCTACTAGAGAGTGCAGAATAAATACAGGATTTCCACTTTGGTGAGATTTTGTGTGTCCCATCTGCTCCTGCTTTGAGTCCCAGAGTAGGAGAAGGCATTCGGCTGGCCATATCACTAGTCACCCCTAGGCACTATCTCCTGGTGGTAGTTTTGGAGGAGGGGGCTGGATTCACAGGACTAAGCAGTGAGGGATTGCATGGACACAACTTCCATGGGTAGGCTCTGGGCTAGTTTGCTATGCCAGCTCAGAGACAGGCACAGACTAACTGGCCAGTGTAAGCCATCGCAGATGGCTGCTGGGAGACAGAAAGCCTTCATACATGTGCAGGATATGAGCAGCTAGAGATGTCTCTCTGAGTGTATATGTATAGTCTACGAAAGGGCTTCCTTTCCTTCAATGATTTTTCATGTGTCATGCTTGATCTGATTATTTTAAGTAGAAAAGGCAAATATGGCCCAAGCCCAAAGCACACACAAATTGGATAAAAATACCCTTTAAAAGCTATATCATGTTGTTATGGTGATTGAAGATATAAAATGACCCCCTCAAAAAAAAAATCCCCTTTTAAGAGCTGCATCAAGTTGCTATAGCAACTAGAGTTTTTTTTTAAGTGCTTTAAAAGTACTAAGGATGCTTAGTCCTAGAGGATGACATCATGCCTTCATCGCTCATTACTGATTTGTGCTCTTCCTCTTGTAAACATACCCTTTTGCTTTCTTCCACCTAGAGGCACACCTGTGCACATTTTGGGTGGTGACAGCATTTCTCTCCCACTTACACACTCTGGCTTTAGCTTCCTAATGGAACTCACAGGCTAAAGGGAAAGATGTTAGCAGCATCCTCTTCCCCTATAGGCAGTGAGTCCACCTGAATGGGGTCCCATGCCAATGACCTGTGGTCTTGGCGCCTCTCTGATGGAGCTCCCATCAATTTCTTCATTCACTGCCCAGCCACAGCTCCTAAAGCTTCTCTCAGTCTTTGCACAAAATCAAGTCTGTGTGTTGGCAAATTTTTCCAAGCCCCAGCCTTTAATCTACTGGCAGAATAGGCTGTTCTTTAGTCAAGCAGAAAGGAGCTATGTTCTCTTTCTTGATTTGTGTTTTCAGATGTAGGCAAGCAGTGTAGGAGGGCTACACTCAAGCATGTGGCTGTGTTACGAATGACCCAGCACACTGTTTCCAAAATCTGCCGCAGGGAGACATGTATCTCTCAGGGGAGCTGCACTCAGGGACCAGAACTAGGCTGTAGACAGCTTAGCATCGAAACAGACCTTTGCGGGGATGGCAGGACAACCACGCGAGTAGCAGGACCGCTGTCAGTTATCCACCTGCTCTAGTGGTCTGGGCCAGTGGTTCAAATCAGTCACTCTGTCCGTCCGATAAGTTCTGCTGAATCCCAAAGTAGCATGGTTGTCATTTCAGCCTTCTCTTGCAAAATGTACTTCAATGAGATTTAACTAAAGACCTACATACGTCAGTTTCTCTTCTGCTTATATAGTTTCTTTCCCTTAAATGCCCTAAGTCTTCAGAGACAATTATTAGTATTGATGCTTTTATGGATTTAGTGGCTCAGGGAGCCAAAGCTCAGTCCAAAATGGGCAGTCAGGATTCTCTGCCTGTCACTTTATCCAGTGAAGAGGGAAATTCACATGCACTCAGTTTTATCTGATCAGTGTAAGATCATGGTGTATATGGTCCATGCTGTAGTGTGGACATTCCTTTTTTGTGTTGTGTGGACCCTGCTAAATGATGCATCTAGATTTTAGTATTAAAAAAAAAACCTTCTTTTATTTATTCTATACATATGATGAATTGTGTATGTCAGGCCTGGTGCTACATTTTGAAAAGTTAAAGCTTATCCTACAAGACACAGGTTAAAGCATGTTCCAGCAACAGATGGATCACAGTGTTTATGGGCAGCATATCCTGGCTATTTTCACTAAAGATGACTAGAACAAGGAGGAGACCTTTAGTCCAATCCCATGTGGTGCAGAGTGTTAAGGGACTTGTCTCAGGTCACGGTTAATTATATGTTCAGCTGGGTCCAGAATCCATGTTATGCAGTGCTTGGTCTACCAATTTCATGCATATAATTAGTGGGCACATCCTTGTTTGAGACTGGAGTATTTAATAATGGGTGTGGGTGTGTGTGGGTCTGACAGCAGGGCAGGGCTGGGCAGGAGGACTGGTCTGTTGGTCAGGCCAACAACTGATTGAGTCCTGAGAAAATGTGAAGGATCAAACGTATCTTAAGAGGTCAGACAGACTAGAAGCATCTGGCGGTTCTAAGCTGAGAAGGCAAGAGCCAATACCAAGGTCAGAGACAGAGGTGCTAGCAAGTAGGAGACATTCTGATGTTTATCAGAATGGTACAAAGACAGAAACCACTTGCCTTCTGCCTTCTTTTGCCCCAGTGTGTGTGTGTGTGTGTGTGTGTACGTGTACGTGCAGGGAAGGGGAAGAAGGGGCAGGAATGGGCCTTCAGCTACAGGGAGACACAGAAGAAAAGTTCAGGTGTGGCTATGTGTATTCAGGGTTAGATGGAACATCATGATAAGATGAATCTTTGTCTGGACATTTGGCTTGAACAGGGCCCCATCCCCAGAGCTAGGCAGCTTGCAACTGTAGAGACACATGTGTGTCCACATGGTACAGATCCAGGAAAAATTTGCCAGTGATTGTTCGGCAGTAGTTGAGGTTGTTTAGAAAGTCAACCTGAACAGCTCAAGTAAAATAAAAAACCACTTTGTGGTCTAAATCATTCATATTGATTGCTCACACTGAACTGAAATCCTGGGTAATTATTATTTCTTTCATCTATGCTATGTGACATATTCCTAAGGGGCTGAAATCAAGTTTGTTTTCATGTGAATGCATTCGTTTATTCAGTCCTCCATTTAACAAAATCCGAGATGAGCAGAACTCATCATAGGTGCCTGTGTGCCCTTTGGCACATCGTTATCTGCATCTCCTGTGCTTACAGGAACTCCTACAGATAAAGATGGTGGCTTGTGTTCTTTCAGCACTAAACAATATTCTCAGAGGCTCAAAGATAGCCAAGTATTAATCCATCATTTCACATCCTAAAGGACGTCTTACCGGTTTACTTTCAAAAGATTAAAAGGAAACTCTCCACTGGGGTTTTAATTATGCAACTGCTGTCAGATTTACACATGGGGAAGAACATATTTAAAAGTCTTTCTCAAATGGCAGCTTGATATAAACAGAAATATTTTTGCTTCCTTTTATTAGGTTTTCTGGCAGCGTAGTTTAGCTATAAAGTTAAAACCACGCTGCTAGAGATGGGATGGTGTAGGTATGGGAGTTGTCACTTTGGCACTGCATAATTTCGCCTGCTACTTTCAGAATTAGGCACACTTAATTATTCAGCCGCGAGATTAGTAACAAGTCCTAACTTTTTTCCTCCTTTTTAACATGGATTTTTAAAACTGTTTTTGCTTCAAAGGAAACTAAGACATTATAAGACCGAAATGTCACTACCACATTGACATTTGGTTTTCTGCTGACATGTATGTACTCCAGCCGGAGGTGGCTCTGATCCCGGGAGCCAACGAACATTCCCAGGAAGGAGAGGAGCACCTCTCCTCCCTTATTT
Source organism: Mirounga leonina (assembly GCF_011800145.1). Taxonomy (NCBI): domain Eukaryota; kingdom Metazoa; phylum Chordata; class Mammalia; order Carnivora; family Phocidae; genus Mirounga; species Mirounga leonina. Next base: position 64,363,408 of record NW_023270305.1, read on the forward strand.
CCCTCATCAACCACTTCTTATTCAAAGATGATGCTGTGACAATTTTGAAGGCCATTTAGGGAAGAGCTTCAGGACTAGATTGGAGGCGCTAGATGGAGAGCAGGAGAGGTGTTCTCAGCCGCGCACCATCCTCAGCACCCAGCCCTGGCCCCAGCACATGGGAGACAATCATTATTTCTTCAGTGAATGACACAGCGAGTCACTCATAATACAGCTGCCGTTCTCTGTCACACCTTTGCTAGGGGAAAGAAAGAGTACTGATGTGTGCGGAGCCGCTTCCCTTTCGCTAACATTTTACCATCAGTGTTGTTTCCATGTTTCCACATAGCCTTCACATGCTAAGTTTAGTGGGTGCATAATATTCCATCTGGTTGATGTTCTATAATTTACTACCCCTATTGCTGGGAAGCTGGGTAGTTCCCTGTTTAGGGCTATTTTGAGTAATGCCACAGTGATCATCTTTATGCAGATGGCCTTTTCTTTCTGTAAGATCGCCTTGGGTTGAATTCCCAGGATGAAATTGCTGAGTCAGTGGATACTGCTGTCTTCCTGGCTTCGGTGGCCAGCCCCTTCAGAGTGAGGGACTGTCTGGTCTCCCCCGAGCTGAGCCAACACCTCTACATGGCCTAGCGGAGACTGGACAGTTATCCAGCTGATTATTCCATGGAAAACAGGCCACTTGATTTCCACCGGGATTGCATTCAGTCCCAGGGGCTGAGCCACCCCTTGAACAAGGCTGTCAGCCTCCACTGACTTAATGAGAGCTGCTGCCTTTGGGAAGTTTTGGGTGAGTGAAGGAGGGCAGGAAAGAGGAACAGAAGGGAGTAGCTGTCGGGCCATCAAAGACTGAGAGAGAAGTCCAGTACCTGAACCCTCTTCCTTCCAGTCCTCTGCACTCCTGGGCCAAGCCAGCTGAGGGAGAGCATCCTTCCCCTTAGCCCCGACTGGGCCCCAGTCTGGAACGGCCCAGAATTGTGCCACATGGAGCAAAGATCTACCTCTAGGGGATTCCAGCTGGACAGTACTATAAAAGTCCTCCAGAACTTCTCCCAAGCATTTAGACCATTTTGCCAAAAAAAAAAAAGGAAAGCCAACAAACATCCCATTATAGAAATCGGAGAGTAGCAAAGCTGCTCTGATTGGAGGTAAGGGCTGGAGCCCTGCCCATCAGGCCTACCCTTGGATGCTATGCTCTCCCCAGAGGCTGCTCCGAGGAGCCCTAGAGCTCCTCCAAGACCCACCTGAAGAGGGCTAATTTAGCCTTGTTCCTCCTTTCACATAAGGTTCAGAGAGGGGGAGAGGCTGCCCAAGGTTACACAGCAAGTCAGAGGAGCATTAAGCTGTACATGGAGGAGAAAGGGGAAGAGCATGTAGAGAGGAGACTAGGGCATCAGAGGAGCAGCAAGTAAGCCGGGGGCCTTGGAGGTGTCCTCTCCTGCTCCATCTGAAGGTGGGCTGTGTATGAAGGTGGATTTGGTGCCCCCAGCCCTGCTAGCTACAGTGGGACTCTCCTTGCCCTTGCGTAGCTGCCTCAGATTCAGAGGAGCCGGGAGACAGAGCAAAAGGCCACTGTGTTCCTGTGGTCACTCCCAGCCCGGGGTCTTCCCCAGTCTTCTGCCCAGATTCGCTGACTTCCCCAGGACCCAGCGCGGAGGACAGGGGCTGCCAGCCAGCAAACCAGGATGAGTGTGGGACTGCGGTGGGCACGCTGGGTCATCTCAACCTCTGACTTCACTCAGGGGCAGTGGCAGGATTTCTGTGCAGATAAGAGTGGGGAGGTGGAGGGTCTCCAGGCTGTGAGGACATAGGCCTTTCCATGGGACTGAGAAGAGCCTTTCACAGTGTGCATGGAGGTGCTGGGAGAGAGCAGAGAAAGAACCAAAGCTCCTTGGCCCTCAGCCCTGCCCAAGCTCTTGGCTACCACCCCTGCTGCCAGGAACTTCTATCCTGAACCTGCCATTCCCAGGCCAGCCTCCGGGCCTAGGTTTTCCTCACGGGAGTCTAGGCCTCCTCCCTGGCCATCAACGGCGATGCTGGAGCATGCTCTGGACCCTGTCTGAGTGCTACCTCTTCCCTGGGCTTGGCAAGCCCCAGCTCAGGGCTCAGCTCCCAGCTGAGCAGCAGGTCAGTGGGGGGCTGGTGTGCCTGAGCCCAAGAGGACCAAGCTCTGGGGGACTTGCTCCATCTGCCTCCCCCAGACCCCAGAGGATTCACCCCCATGTGAGCATGGGATGGAGCTTCCAGAATTGCCTAATGTCAGGCTTTCCTGTGTCTGGATACAATGTCGTGGAACTCACGGTAACAGATACTACAGACCAGGAACATAGAGCAGCACAGAGCACTGCTTCTCAAACTAGAAAGTGCATGTGAATCACTGAGCTCTTGTCAAAATGCAGGTTTCTGCCCCGTAAGTCTGGGGGAACCCGAGACTCTGCATTCCTAATGAGCTCCCAGGGATCCCCCTATCATTGGTCCCCAGGCCGCACCTGTACTAGCCAGGGTGAGAGAAGCAGTGGCGGATCAGCGGACCCGCAGCTGAGACCCCCGCTCTGCCACTCATGAGCTGTGTGGTTTGGGCAGGACACATTACCACCCGGCACCTCAGTTTCTCCATTCCTAAAAGGAACGAGGACCCAGAGTCCCTGGGGTCCCTTCCAGCTCTGATGTCCTCATGTCCCGGAAGGCGATTTGCTCCCACAGTCCCAGTGCAGTGTAGTAGAGACTGAACACGCCAGCCGTGCCCGCCTGCTTGAGTCCCAGGCCTGGTTCTGCCACTTACAAGCCCGGTGCTCCTGGCGAGGGGATACACCTCTCCGCACCTGGGTCTCCTCTGGGAAGTGAGGATACTGAGGGTTCCTGCCCCACGAGGTGTTACTGTAAGGACCGAACGAGCTAGGCTGTGTGCACCGCATGCCTGGCCAGCCCTCAGGAAGCATCAGCTGCCCAGAGCTGGGCTGGCCCCACTGGTGAGCCCCGAGTTGCCTCACTGCGCAGGAGGGAAACTGAGGCACGACTTATCCCCCCGCAGCTCAGCCGCATACACCACCCTGTGCACAGCCCCCTGGGCCTCAGCTACCCCTGCAGTGTGGTATCTGCTGCCCTCTCATTGGCCACTGTCTCGGGGGTGTGTTGCTGTCCTGCACGGTTACATAACTCGCCCCGGAGGGTGCTTTTTAAAATGCATTTTCTTTGGTTCCTCAACTAGACTGTCTTAATAATTCTTCACGTCTGTGTGCTCTTTAATCTTTTTAAAGAACATATGTAGTGAATAACTGAATGAATGATTGAGTGGTGGGTTAGACCAGTGTCCCCTGGCACTTCTCTGTTCCCCACTCCCAGAACAGAGCCCAGGCAAGCCAACCCCCTGCCCACCCTCGTGGTCTCCCAGTGGGCTGGGGCCTCCTGGCAGTGCCCGGGCTTAGGGAGAGGGCGCAGAGCTGAGACGGGCAGAGCCCAGCGCCGGCTGAAGTCGGGCCCGGCCACACTTCCCTGAGGCGGGCCTGGTGCTGGGACTGCGGGTGGAGGCCTTTGGAGGACAGCACGGCAGCAAACAGCCCCGTTGTGGGAGGGAGCCAGGGTGGCGCTCCAGGTCTTCAGGCCCTGACAGCACCTACATTCTTTCCCCAGGGGGCTACCTCAGCACCCCTGACCAGCAGAGAAAGCACGCCCAGTCAGAGACTCCTAGGGCAGGACAGGGGAGGCCGCAGGGCCTGCCAGCAACCCGTCCTCCCCCCCAACCCCCACCTGGCTCCAGACTCTACCCTGCCAGCAGCCCGGGCCTTTGTTGTGGGGAGCAAGAGGGAAGGGAAGCCTCATTACTCTCACTGATGGTCTCCCCCTCATATACATGCCATGCTTGCTGGTTTACTGTGCTCTCACCCATGTTTACTCAGGACACCAAAGAGGACGCTATTATCCCATTTCACAGACAAAGAAATAGGCTCAGAGAGGTCAAGTGACTTGCCTGGGGTCACACAGCAAGTGAGTCATTGGCAGCACAGAGGATTCAGGACTCCTGACCACCCGGCATCCTCTCTGCCCTTGAGCCCCGCATTACCACAGATGGGGAAGGATCAGAGCCCATTCTGAGGTGTGTTGGGTAGTGGGGGTGGAGGAGGAGAACATGAGGTATCAGCAAGGGTTTAAGCACAATTTAGGGACCCAGATTTAGCTCTGCTGTGCTCCTTGCAGCCCCGGTGGCTACACTGAACCAAGGGCTGCCTGCTTTCCATCTTTTACAGCCTACTCCTCTCTGTGAGGGGGGCTGCCAGGCAGATGAGAGAAGGGAGACGAGCACAGTGCTTTGTGCAGAGCTCACCAGAACTCTGGGAGCCTGTGTGGAACTCTGTGCCAAGCTCCTGCCCAGAGAGGGGACCCCGGGCCCTGAGGGCCCTCAGCCTTGCACTTGGGCTAGCAGCAGTGGACACGGAGAGGTGGGAACACAAAACCAAATAACCAGAAGGTCCGCACACCAGCCAGCAAAGTCTGGGGACTCGGCCAGCTCAGCTCCCGAGGGCCAGTTGCTTTATGGAAGACTCTGCTCAAGGTCATGTCCTGGAGGCAACCCTGCCCAGATGTTAGGGGAGCGCATGAAACCAGGCACCTACCAATGTACCCGCCCCTCGCTCCGTCTCTAGCCACTCTTAACTTCTCGCTGTCCCTCCCCTACCCCACTCCACCCCAACCCTTCCCACTCACCCCCACCCCCAAACTACAGGCACTTCAAGCCTCCAGGCCATGGCTTGTGCTGTTCTTTCCACCTGAAATACTCTTCTCTTTCTCTCCATCTTCTTTTACCCAGTGAACTTGGTCCTCAAGGCCCAGCTCAAAGGGGGCCACTAGCGCGAGACCTTCTATGAAGTCCCCCTTACCGCTCCCAGACTTGTGGTAACTATATGTCTCTATGCCAGTTTCCCTGGAAATAATGCAAGCTATGTCAATAGCTGCCACAGGACCCAGCACGCAGTAGGTGTCAGAAGTTACTCTCCCTTCCTCTTCCTCCACGTTAGGAACTCCGTCTTAGTAGGGCTTGTCACTGCTACAGTTAATAATGGCCGTGCGCTGAACGACTACTATAAAGGGGCACTGTGTCTGGAGATGGATGGAGATAATTAAAGCAAAGAGAGAGTTTCTGTAAATCATGGAGCAGAATGCTTGGCACAAAATAGGTGATTAATCAACGTATGTTGAATGGATGGAATGAATAAATGAGTGTGAGTAACTGAAAACCTTGGACTGCTAGACATAGTAATAAAAAAAATTTTTTTTTAATGCAAAAAGCTGGGCCCAGGCTGGGCTCCAGGAATCTCCCTGCACCTCCTTCTCCCTCTGCCCTGGAGCCAGAGGGGCGGGCTGGGCCCTGGCCCCTCTGCTGGGCCATTGGTTTACCGATCTCAGCGGCTGGCAGATGTGCACCAGGCAGCCAGCTCGTGCTGGGGGGGTTTTCCCTGGGCCTGCAGCGCTGCCTCCAAGGCTCTCTGAGTCTGCCTGGTCCTTTCCTACCCTGCCTGGGGCCCTACACGATCCTTGGCGTGAACCCACACCAGCCGATTTCAGAGCCTCAGCCCGTCACCCTAGGAGTGGTAGCAGACTCCTGGTCCCAGCTCTCCCACCGACTCTGATTCCCTGTCTGGCCTGGCCTTGGCCACAGCCCCTGCTCTAAGGAGGCCCTGCTGAATTGTACCCCTCAGCCCAGCAGTGCTACCTTCCTCAACTGCCCAGGGCACATCCCTTGGGAATCACATGTTGGTTCACAAATTGGACAGAAGTTTTCCCAGTAACTAAACACACGGCACAAACTGGGAAAACCACCCCCACCCACATAATCCAGCGGCATCACAATGCCTCCCAAAAATACTTGGGGAGGCTTTTACTGGAATTGGGTGTCCCAGCTTTCTGGAAAGTTACAGTTGAGATAAACACAAACCCCAAACCGCACTCCGTGTAACTTCTTCCTAATCCTTTCCAAATGGCCGCAATCTCATTCCCTGCTGCCAAGTGTTCTGAATTCTGAGCTCCTCACACCGGGGCCTGCCAGAAATGCTGCAGAGACAGCCCGGGCCCAGAGGGAAAGGAATACACAAAACTCTGCTCACGTTGAACTTGTTGGCTTTTCTGAGGAGGTCAGGGTGCACTTTGGAGACCATGCAGGTTTTGATGGCTGGCTTCTATTTTTAAGTGGAGGGTAGGGAAGGAAAGGTGAGATGGCAGGTGAGCCAGTGCTGGGGAAGATCTGAAAGCCCCGGGTAGCAGGCAGGGAAGAGGATGCTGCCTTTGGATGCAGAACCGCAGGGTCCTACTCCGCCAGCAGCCGGTGGGGGGGGGTGGGGGGCGGTTTCCTGCATCTTCTAATCTCTGCTGTGCGGGGGGGGGGGGGGGGGGGGGCTGCTCCCGGCTGCCGCCATGGCTGGCACAGGGCTTGGCACATGGGAGGGGCTCCAGGAATATCTGTGAGCTGAATGGCTGTTTGCAAGATTCTCAAGTCTACCTAGGCATCCGTTTATGAAAAAGTAAAATGTGAAAATCCGGCGATTTGCCGTGTCCAAGAAAGCTTCAGTTTGTGGAGGGAGTCATCCCAGGGCTTCTGGAAGTAGAGCCAGCCACCTCAGTGCATGTAGAGTGCACCGCACCATGCAAACAGTATGTCAGGGGCCCAGCAGCCGTATACAGTCCCCTTTGCTGCCATCACCACCTACACACCAGCCTTAAACCCCTGAGGCAGCGCAGTCCCTAATGGCAGGTGACTGTGGTCAAATGAGTGAGCACTCCGCACGGCCCGGTGGGCATCTGAGAAGGAGTGCCAAGAGTCTACGTGGCTAGCACGCCCTTGTACCCACGGGGCTGCACACTGGACTGCGCACCTGCTGTGCGTGCAAAATGCTTTACAAATCTCCCTGGCTCGCACTGGTCAGCGGGCGGCGGGTGTTGCAGAATGAGGAAATCTGCATCGCCAGCAGACGCCTGGCAGTGGGACACAGGGGACAGGGAGAACGCCGAGAGCCCTGGTCCGGGGTTTGAATTTCAGCTCTGTCCTTCACTAGCCAGTTGCTGGGGCACGTCTCTTGCTCCATCACTAAGGAAGCCTTGCTCACTGCCTTCCTCTGCACCCCACTCCCGTCTGCCGAGTGGGACCCGTCGAAGACCCAGGGCTCATGTCCCTTGAACATCTCATCTACCACCATGCTCTTCTCTGTCCCCCTCTGCAGGTGCGCAGTTCTCCCACTGTCCTTGCTATGATCCTGCCCTACCTTCAAAGCATTTGACTCCAAACATCCCTCCCTCTGACCATCACCTCCTGTCCTTCCAGCTCTCCTCCTCTCTTGCCCCAAAACAGCGATCCTGGGACCTCAGAACCTACGGTGTCCTGCTCTTATGTTCCCGTCATCTTGTTTGGGCCCTCACTTCTTTTCTAACCCAGCCTGGATTTACTCCCTCTGCAGGGACCCTTAACTTCCTTGCCCTTCTCCCTATGTGCTGTGCCCCTACCCCCACTCTGCCACCATCAAAGCACCAGCTTTCCACCCATCCCTCTCCTGCACCCAAGCAGCTGAATGTGGTGGGAGAAAACAATGCCAACATGCTGGTTGATCCAACTTTATGTTAGTGATCCATGGGTGCCGGCTGGACACTCCAGCTGGCAGGCCCTCCTACCGCCTTCCTACCACATCAGTTCACCGCTTCTCCCCGTCTTCCGACCTCCAGCCTCCCACACCCCTCACTCTGCTCACACTTCATAGAGAAAATAAAAGGAATCAGACAGGGACTCTCTTATCTTCACACCCCTAAATCCACTCATCACATGGAGCTGCTTTCCCTGTTACGACAGCAGATGAATTGTCCACCCATCCCCTCTAACTTGCTCAAAGATTCTGTTCCTGCCATTACCCACTCCCATGCATTATCAGGGTGTCCTCGATGAGTATGCAAACATGCTGCATTTTCTCCCTTCTTAACAGACCCCTCCCTTGACCCCTGCATCATCCTCCAGCTACATCCTCCTTTCTCTGCTCCCATTTACAGGAAAACTTCTCAGAAGGGTAGTCAACATCTCCCTTCCTCCCCTCCCTTCTCTTCCGGATCCTCATCAATCAAGAGGTCATGCCACCTTTCCAGAGTCTGAGCTTGCAAGATCCCCGGCAGCCTCCTGCAAATCCGATGATGACTTCCCTGTTCTCATCTTACGCAGCATCCCAGCAATATTAGACATGGCTGACCACTCCTCCTTCTTGAAATCCTCTATTCTCTTGGCTTCTGGGACACCATGCTCTTCTTTATCCTCACTGGCTGCCTTCCTCAGTTTCCTTCACCGGGTCCCCTCCTCTGTGTGGCCTTTCAGTGTTGGAGAGCCCCATGCTCAGTCCTCAGACCCTTCTCTCTGCTCTCTCTTCAGACAATCTCATTTCACCTGTGGGGGAGGAAAGGTCTTTTTCCTCTACCCTCTTAGATTCAGTTTCTGGGGCCCTGCAAATTAAACTGACAAAAGCCAGGTTCGCAGTAGAAAGGGATTATTATGTTTATACGTGGAGGTCTTTTAAGGAAAGAACTGAATACCCAAAGAAGCAGTTAGGCCAGGGGCTTATATGCCATCTTAATGAAGAGCAATAAATAGTGAAGTTATAAGACAAAGGAAAGGGGGTTTAGCTTTCTAGGAGTGATAAATTGTAGGCAGGGAAACTAATGAAACATAAGGGTTATTTTAGTAGGGTTTCTTATGCAGACTCAATCTCATGCAGTACCAGGGTGATAAGAGGGTCTCTGGTGATCAGGGTGATAAGAGGGTCTCTGGTGATTAAGAGTTCTTTCTGGTACAGTTGAGGGACAGGAAGACATCTTCACAAAGGAAATTTTATACCCTACATTTAGGCAGATAGGGGAAGGGTAGAGAGCTTTTCCTGCATCTGCTGATTCTCCATTGCCTTCAGCTCAAAATAATCCTACACCAAAGCTGCATATTTTGGGTCTGCATACTCCCATCCCCTTGCAGCCCATGGCTTGAAACCCTATTTGCTGATGAATTCCAGAAGAATAACCCCAATCTTCCCCACTAAGCTTCAAGACCATAGGTCTAACGGCCTCCTTGACATCTCCATGTGGATGGCTAATTTGGTATCAGAACTTAAAAAGACCAACAAAAGAACTCTTGATTCCTGCCCCAGCTCAGTCTTCCTTATCTGAATAAATGTCACCATAAGGAGCTGTCGTGATTCCTCTATCTCCCTCACCTTCCGTATCCAATCCATCATCAACTCCTGTCAGCTCAGTCTGCAAAATATATGCCAATCCCATCCCCTTGTCCCCATGCCCATCAGTACTGTCTGCTCCGACCACCACCACTACCACCTGTCACTGGGGCGACTGAATCAGTCTCCTAACCAACCCTCAGCTTCCTGCCTACATCTTGACAACCTCTTCTCTACACAGCAGCCACAGAGATCTTTAAAGGTCTAATCAGATCAAGTTCTTGTCCAGTTGTCCACGTGAAACCTTTCAATGACTTCCCATTGCAGGAAATCGGATTCCTTAACTGTGACCTGCAAGGCCCTGTGGGATCTGGCCCTGCCTGCTGTCAGCCTCACTGGTGCCGCTCTCCCCTTTGCTCCTGTCACTCCACCCAAACTGGATATTAGACCTCAGGGACTTGCACTTGCTGTTCCTGCTCCTTAGAGCACTGTTCCCTGTGTCTCAGCATGGCTGACTGCTCAACCGCATTCAAGTCTCAATGTCGAAAGCTAAAATGTGCCCCTTTAAGGAGTCCTCCCTGACCCCCCTGACGACCCCCGCTCATCACACTTCCATGTCTTATTAGAGCAGGAACCGCTTTCATAAATGATCTGGTTCATGTATCTGTTTGCTTGTCAGTTGCCTGACCTCTGGCCACTGCCTTCTCCTTGAGAGCAGAGTTCCTCTCTCTCTCATGCACGGTTATATTCCTGTTGCTGAGCAGAGCACCAGGTGTTTGCTGAACCAGTGAATGCACTTCCAGAGCTTCAGTTTTCACATCTAGAAAATGGAAGTAATAATAGTGCCTGTCTCACTGGTTGTCGAGAGAATGACAGGAGATAATGAGTGCGGTGCTTAGTCTAGCCCTGGCATTTAATAAGCGCTCTAAGTGAGCTAGTGTTTTTATTTTTTATTTATTTTTAAAGATTTTATTTACTTGTCAGAGAGAGCACAAGCAGGGAAAGCAGCAGGCAGAGGGAGAGGGAGAAGCAGGCTCCCTGCTGAGTAGGGAGCCCAATGCGGGGCTCGATCCCAGGACCCTGGGATCATGACCCGAGCCGAAAGCAGACACCCAACCGACTGAGCCACCCAGGCGTCCCGAGCTAGTGTTTTTATTAATAAATAATGTGGCTGAGGTCACACCGTGAGTGGCAAAGCTGGACCCCGAGCTGAGCTCTCTGACCCCAGAGCCTTTGCTCGTTCCTCTGTGTCTGACACCACCTCTCAGGCTGCAGGGTAGCGAGCCTGGAGGAACAGTGATTGACATGAGGACCAGCCTGTCTTAGGCATGTTATGGAGCAGTGACAGGTAAAACTGATTTTATAGGTTTGGGTCGTATCAGCGGGCCTTGAAAAGCCAGGCAGAAATGTTTAGCCTTGGCGTAGAAAGCAGTAAGGAGCCATTATATGTTCTTGAGCAGGAGGGCAACATGAGGGTGAGTGTTTCGGAGGAGATTTCTGGCTGATTAGTCACTATATAGTAGGTCAAAAAATCAGGCAATCTAGTTAGTCCAAATTGTCATTCTCTAGACTGCCTGGAAACCACCAGATAATTGTGAAGTACCTTGTTTTGGCTGTTCACCTCAAACATTTAAATCAGCCCACTACCAGCTGTCCCCTGTACTTTTTGGGGAGCTTACATGTCTATATGGGTGGTAAATCCTTGAGGAGTAGGTACTTAGTTTGTATATTTAGCTCTGAACTGCAATGTGATTCCAAACTCATTCAAAAGGATTGCCAATGTGTATTGTTTCTTCATGAGCTCTAAGTGGCTCATGATCTATGAAGGTTATAATTTTATTTTATGGCTACTGGTATACACACATTGAACAAAGAGCTAGCAGAATTTGGCACATCAGACTTCGCAGCTACATACAAATCCTTCCCACAATAATGTCTGCCTCACAGGGTTGCAGGGAAGACCCTCACATAATAGGCCAGGGGTCCATAAAGGTTTGTTCATTTGTTTATATGGCAACCCAGGATGCTGAATATCTGTGTGCAGAGTGAATTGGGTGGAAGGGGCTAGGGACGGGGGCCGGGGATCCTGTGGCCTTTGGAAGGGAACAGAAAAGAAGTTGAGAGAGGTGTTTTCAGGAACCAAATGGCAGGATCTAGTGATTGGCGCTCAACATGACTTAACACCATCTCTACTACTCTTGGGTTTTCTTGTTCTCTGTTCTGTCGCCATTTCTCCACATCAAGGCCACACATGAGGATGCAGGGTAAGGAACTGAAAGTGAGCCTGGGGATCTCTACAATACATCCAGAGTTGTGTGTGTCAAATAATAGGGGGAAGGCAGTTGAAGATGCTCCAACTGCACAGAAGGTGGGGAGTGAAGTCAGGCTGAGGCCGGAGGAGAAAGCCCCTCCTCCAAATCTGGGCTCAGCAGGGCAGCCCACAGATCGCAGAGGGCAGCCTCCTGTGCCCTGCAGGTGAGAAAGGTGCTAGGGAAGGGTGGCAAGTCTGCAACAGAGGTTGGTATGTAGCAGTGACCTTAATTCACAGCCTCTTTGTTCCTAGAACCACCTTCACCTCCAAATAAATCTGCTTGATTTCTTTTTAAATGGTTTTTGCATAAAAAATTCTTTACAGCTGTTGCTCAGCAGGGAGCCTGCTTCTCTCTCTCCCTCTGTCTGCCACTCCCTCGCACCCACTCTCTCTCTCTCTCCCTCTGTCAAATAAATAATCTTTAAAAAAAAAAAAAATCTCATCACAAGGAAAAAAATTTAAAAAAATAAGTGTCAGATGGTGATAAAGGCTACAAAAAGAGAAAAGCAAGTTAAGAGAATAAAGAGTGATGGAAATGGGGGTGCTGTTTTTGATTGGGTGATCTAAAAGTGTCTCTGACAACATGGCCCTTGAGCAAAGCCATGGAGTGAAGTAAGAGAGTGAGCCATGTGGCTTCCTAGTCAAGATTATTCCAGCCACTGTTCGTAAGCACGAGCTTCCTTGGTTTGTTAGAGGAGCAGCAGTGAGGCCCATGTGGCTGGCATAGTGTTTGGAGGAGGGTCAAGTGGGAGAGTGTTAGAATGTGAAGTCAGAACCACCACCGAGGACTGGATCATGCAGGGTCTGTAGGCAAGGCCTTTGTATTTCACTGAGTGAAATGGGGAGCCACTGGAGGGTACTGAGAAGAGGAGGGAGATGATCTGACTTATATCTTAAGATCACTCTGACTACTGTTCAGGAAAAAAACTTTAGGGGAGTGAGTGTAGAAGCATGGAAACCAGTTAGGAGGCTTTTGTAATATTCCAGGTGAGAGACGATGGTGACTTGGACCAGGTTTTAACAGTGGAGCCAGGAAGAAGTGATGAGTGAGATCTTTCAAGAGAGATTACAGAGAAGATATATTCACTGGGTATAGAAATCTAGGTTGAAGGACTGTTTGTTTTGTTTCCTTCAGCCTTTTAAAGATTGTTTCCTGGCTTACATGGTCTCTGACGAAAAGTCTGTGATTTTTATCTTTGTTTATATGTAAGTAGTGTTCCTTTTTTCCTTTGGATGCTTTTAAGATTTCTCCTTCAACCCTGATTCTCAGGAATTTGATTTTGATGTGCTTTGGCATGGTTTTTTCTTTGTGTTTATCCTACTTGAATCTTATTGAACTTCTTGGGTTTGTGTGTTTATAAATTTTACCAACTTTGGAAAAATTTTGACAATTAGTTTTTCAAATTTTTTTTTTTAAAGATTTTATTTTTTATTTATTTATTTGAGAGAGAAAGAATGAGAGACAGAGAGCACGAGAGGGAAGAGGGCAGAGGGAGAAGCAGACCCCCTGCTGAGCAGGGAGCCCGATGCAGGACTCGATCCCGGGACTCCAGGATCATGACCTGAGCTGAAGGCAGTCGTTTAACCAACTGAGCCACCCAGGCGCCCTAGTTTTTCAAATATTCTTTTTGTTACCCCCACCATCTCTTTGTGGACTCCAATTACACATATATGTTAGACCACCTGATACTGTCTCACAGGTAACAGCAGCTCTTATCTTTGCTTCTTTTTTTGTTTTTCAGACTTTTTTTTCTTCACTGTGCTTCATTTTGGATAGTTTCTATTGCTATGTCTTCAGGTTCGATCTTTTTTTTTTTTTCCTGCAGTGGCTAATCTACTGTTAATCCTACCCAGTGTGAAATTTCCACTTCAGATAGTTTATTTTATCTCTAGAAATTCTTAGTTATTTTTTCCCATTTCTCTCATTATGTTCATCTTTTTCTTAAGTCCTTGAACATATTTAACATATTTAAAATAGCTGTTTAAATGTCTTTGTTAGTTCCCTAATCTTTAGAATTTCTGGATCATTTTCTACTGACAAATTTTTCTCGTTTGTGGATTTCTGCTTCTTTGCATGTCTGATAATTTTATTAGAGACATTGTGAATTTTACATTTTTGATGATTATGCTGTACTCCTTTAAAAAGTGTTGGAAAGGGCGCCTGGATGGCTCAGTTGGCTAAGCCTCCGACTCTGGATTTCTACTCAGGTCATGATCTCAGGGTTGTAAGATCAAGCCTGCATTGGGCTCCATGCCTGAGAGGGAGTCTCCTGGAGATTCTCTCTCCCTCTGCCCCTTCCCCTGCTCATGCTCTCTCTCTCTCACTCACTCAATTTTTTTTGTTTTTAAAAAAGGATTGGACTTTGTTCTGGAAGACAGCTGAGTTACTGAGAGATACATTTTATCTTTTCCAGGCTTGTTTTTAAACTTTTTAAAGACAGATATAAAGGAGACTTTTCTCTAGGGCTAGTTTAGCCCCACTATTACGGCATAACCTTTCTGGGGTTTCTACTGAATGCCTTGTGTATTCATTAAAACCTTTGCTGGATGGGCGCCTGGGTGGCTCAGTTGGTTAAGCGACTGCCTTCGGCTCGGGTCATGATCCTGGAGTCCCTGGATCGAGTCCTGCATCGGGCTCCCTGCTCGGCAGGGAGTCTGCTTCTCCCTCTGCCCCTCCCCCCTCTCATGTGCTCTCTCTCATTCTCTCTCTCTGAAATAAATAAATAAAATCTTTAAAAACAAAAAAAACCAAAAAAACCCAAAACCTTTGCTGGTGGGAATTCGGGTGATTCCCGGCTCTGTAAGAGCTCTGGAAATGGTTTGGCTTACACAGCTTTGGCAGCTGTCCTTTCCTGGAAGTTGTTCTTTTCTTGGTCTTAAGAAGTTTCACCCTACACCTGCGCAGGTTGTTATTCCTCCAAAGACTCAAGGAAACCCCTATGCTTTTTCTCTCGGTAGTTCCTTCCTTTCCCAAACACTACCCGACAAGTACTGCCTTTTTGATAGCTGCCTTGTCCTCCTTGAACTCAAATCTCTGTCTCCTCAATTCAGTGAGTGCTGGGCTCTATTTCAATCCCCATTTCCTCTATTGCTGTCTGAAAACTGCCTCCACGCAGAAAACTAGGGCAATCAAAAGTCTCGCTTTGTTGTTTCCCTTCTCTCAGGGACCATAAGCCTGTACTACCTGTTTTCCACTGTTTGAAAATAATTGTTTCATAGATTTTGTCTAGTTTCCCCGTTGTTTATGGTGGGAAGTATGTCTGGATCCAGCTACTCCTTCATGGCCTGAAGCAAAAGTCAGTGGTTAAATTCTGAATATGTTTCAAAGGTAGAATGGAAGGATTTGCTAATGGATCAGATAGAGGGTGTGAAAGAAAGAAAATAATCAAAAAGGACTCTAAGATTCTTGACCTTAGCAACCGGAAGGATGGATTTGTCATTTACTGAGATAAGGAAGGCTGTAGTCAAATCAAGAAGGGGAGTTGCTGGGATGGAGAGGAGAATCAAGAGCTCAGTTTTGAAGATAATAATTTTGAGATGCCTGCTAGACTTCAGGTTGGATGTCAGGCAGTTGGATATGCAAATCTAGAACTCAAGAGAGAGTTCAGGGCTGAGATACCAATTTTTTATAGACCAGTGGTTCTTAACCCTGACTGCAGTGGTATTAAAAACACTTAGGAAACTTAGAAAAAAAGTCAATGTTCGACTTGACCTTAAGCCAATTCAATCAGAATCTCTGGGAATTGGACCTAGGAACTGATACTTTTTAAAGTTCTCCAGATGGTTCTACTGTGCAGGCAGGAGTGAGAACCACTCTTACAAGTGTCATTTGATGCCCTGCCAAAAATCAGCTAGGGCAGTGGTTCTCAACTCTGGCTGCATATTAAAATTACCTGGGGAGGGCGCCTGGGTGGCTCAGTTGGTTAAGTGACTGCCTTCGGCTCAGGTCATGATCCTAGAGTCCCTGGATTGAGTCCCGCATCGGGCTCCCTGCTCGGCGGGGAGTCTGCTTCTCCCTCTGATCCTCTCTCTCTCTGTCTCATTCTCTCTCTCAAATAAATAAATAATAAAATCTTAAAAAAAAAAAAAATTACCTGGGGAGCTTTTTAAAATCCTAATGTCCAACCACCACCCTACCCCCACCATCTAACTGTATCATATTCTTTAGGGGTAGGGCATAGGAATGAATATCTTGTTAAAGTCCTTAGGTAACTCCAATGTGCAGCCAAGGGAGTGATCATGGGACTCAGAAGTGATCTGAAGACTGAGTCTTAGTGATCCAAAAGCTGTAGAAGTGGCTAAGCTAGGAGGAGAACCGAGGTCACAGGCTTTCTGCGAATGTCTGAACTGTGGCTGTCCATTCACATTTACGAATTAAAAATAGAAAATCTGACTGCAGGGGTGGGGCTTGTCGGCTCAAGTTTCTCTTTAGTAAGCAGCCAGCCATTATCTTTGTGGTATTGCCCTCACCCAAGCCTGTCCAGGGTCACTTCATCTCCTTCGCCTCCTCAGCCACACCCACCTTCACCTGCTGTCACCTTCCAGAAGTATGTTGAGATTCCTCATCTAGTGGAAACCTCCCTCCCCATTTTCAGTGTTCCTGCTTTATGCCTTTCTATCCCTTTACTGTCATTTTAACAGGGTCTTAGAGGGAGAGGGGATCAATCCAGGTGATTAGATGATCATCTTAAAAACCAGAAGTCTCCAAGCCTTTTTTAAAGGTGAGGATCACTTTAAATATTTTTACATAATAAATATTTTTATTAAAAAAAATTTTTTTTTTAAAGATTTTATTATTTGCCAGAGAGAGAGCATGTGCGCACAAGAGCACAAGCAGGGGGAGCAGCAGGCAGAGGGAGAGTAAGAAGCAGGCTCCCTGCTGAGCAGGGAGCCTGATGCGGGGCTCAATCCCAGGACCCTGAGATCATGACCTGAGCCGAAGGCAGACGCTTAACTGACTGAGCCACCTAGGCATTCCAAAATATTTTTATTTATTTAGAATATTTTTACAAAACCCATATGATAGAAGTACATACACTTTCAGTATCTGTTAATAGGGAAAATACATACCGACACACACAAAGTCCTCTGAATTCAATCCCACTTTTAAATGCATTCATGGTTTTACTTCACATATATTTGGAAACTAATAGCACAGGCATGTAGGAGAAAGTTATTAGGGCTGAGAACACACGGATTCAGACGCCTTTGCAATAAATGCAGAGTTGTGAGAATCTAAGCCAGATGACTGGGACCCACAGCTCTAGGCTCTGGAAGTCCTTGGAAGTTTCTGACAAGGGAGGGGCTGTTCCTCTGTTCCTGGGGCACCTATGATGTGGGTTTCACTTACAGCTTTTCCCTGTCCATAGCTGTCTCTCTCTGGGAGTTTAATGTGGGTGGGTTCTTCCCCAAGAGAACATGTAGACAATACCAGCTGGCCTCCTGAGCCAATTATTTACCCAAAGAAAACAAAGGAAGCTTAGTGAAATTCAGTCTGGGAGTTTTATTCTGCCACCCTTCTCTTCTCCATTCTTCCTCATGTCCTATCTCTAGAAATTCTGTTCTTTGTTCTCTAACAGCACAAATGGTCAACGTTTCCAAGGCTGATGCTAAGCGCTTTACATACTTTATTTCATTTAATCCTCATCACGGTCCTGTGGAAACAGGTGCAATTCAAAGCCTCACTGTACAGGTGAGAAAACTGAAGCAAGGAGAAGTTAAAGGGCTTTCTCAGATCAAAGAGCTAGCGAGTGACAGAAAGGAGACTCTGACGCAGGGGTCCCTGCCTCCTCCTCAGCCAGCCCACCGCCCACCCCGCCCTGCCACAAAGCTGGTGCTGCCAGAATAATGGGGGATTTAGAGGCAGAAAAGGGACTTAGTAAATGACTGAATTGAGGAAAGACGTGGAGCTGTATCCAGGTCTCCCAAAGGGTCCATCCTCTGGTGGCAGCTTGCCTGGTGTCCTCCAGGCTTCTAGAAACTGGCCCCAGCCTCTCCAAGCCTCTCCTTGCTCCGCCCTCAGCTCTAGTCAAATGACCTGGTACCGCGTCCCTCTGTTCTTTATTACAACATCACCTCTGCCCAGAAAGCCCTCTCCCGTCCTCCCCTCTTCACTTCTCCAAAACCCACACAGCATTCAAGGGCCTCTTCCTCAGCAGAGCCCACCCTGATAACTCAGCCTCCACTGACCCTCCTTTATTTCACTCTTGCCAGAGACTATCTGACCACACACGTATGACTTCCCTCCCACCAGACGCTTACACCCAGCCTTTAAAAAATAATGACATAGTCTTTAATCCATTCAAATACTATATGCTTATTATTGAACATTTGATAAAGAGAGAAGCACACAGTTCCAATATTTCTACCGCTAAAATAGAACTATGACAGAGATTTGCCTTGGAGTCTTTTTTCTGGAGAAAAAATTCAGGTCTTACATTATTGATACATAATATAGAAATAAACTTTTTAAAAGCATCCCTGTTGTTGGGTGCATAGTATTCTTTGGAGAGGATGTGCCATAGCTTGTCAGAAGCACGCATGCTTCCCCCACAAGACCTAGGCCAGGACACCCCCCACCCCCCACCCTGCCAGGAGGGCCTTGGAGAAGACCATGCGAGTGAGTAATCAGGTTGTCTGGGGGGTGGAAAGAGGGTGGGTTATGTTTGGTGCGTGGTACGTGTTAGCTACAGGGGGTCCACTTAGGAGGCTGGAAAATTACCGAGTGCTCATGCTGAGCCCACGTCTGCCAACAAAGGGCATTTAAAACAAATCCCATGAAATTAGAGCTTTTGCAATCTACGAGTTACTCAGACAGGAAAGTACACAGGACTGATGTGTTTTAGTGAGAGCCCTGGGAACAATAAAGCTAACCATCTCTAGGGCCTGGGAAAGTGCTGCCTGAAGGAGAAAGGCTTTCCAAGATGCTGCCCATAGTCCGCCATCCACAATCCCAGTCATTCAGAGCTGGTGAGGTGCAGGCCCTGTGCACAGAGGCCAGGGCTTCCCCGGGCTACGAGGCCTGGCCGAAGAATAGGCTGAAGCTATATGAAGAGCTGATGATGAGAATCCCCTTGGCCTAGCTTTATCCCTGTTATACCCTGTGTGTGTTGAGGGGGATGGTGGGAGGATGAGGCAATGAAGCAGGAGTGCGGGCATGTCTGTGTGTCTTTCATCTGGGTGGAGGTCTGTCTTCACTCTCCTCTGAGACCATGGAGTCAGTCCAAAAGAAAGAGAGGTGAAATTGGTGGTCATGTTTCTAGAATGTTGCTTGCCCTTTTGCTGCCACCAAGAGCTGAGGGAAGACCTGGGGACTCAGTGCCACATCTGGGGACCCCTGCTCCTAGGAGCAGTGATGGGCAGGACGTCCTCCTGGCTCCTTGGTGGAAAGAGCCCCTGACCTCCTCTCATCAGGGACAGAAAGAGCTATGAGAATTGAGTCTGGGTGGACAATGCCTCACTGTGTGGCAGAGAGATGAGAAATAGACTGTAAAGATCACACACGTTCTACAGACCTCTAGAATCATAGCAGCAGAGGGGAGGAGGGAATGACCCATCCCCAAGCCCTAGCTCGCTGGCCTGGCTCCCAAAGGGCTAGTCCGTGGCCAGTGGTCAGGGCCACGTGACCCTGGGGATCCCTGCGCTGCCCTTCCTCCCAGAGAGCCAACAGAGCACATGCCTGGGGGAATATGGCCCGTTGGCTTCTGGGGCATCTGTCCAGTCAGGGGCAGGAGCACCTGGTAGGACAGCAGCATCTAGTGGGACAGCCAAGCTTCCGAGGAGTTTCTGCTCTGAAACCCTGGGACAGTGTTGTCAGAGACCCGAAAGGCGGGTAGCGTCAGCCACTGTGGGATCACGGACCCGAATTCTGAGACCACCTCCACCACTTTGTTGCCTCAGACCATGCCTGTCAGATTGTGCATCGAAACACAGGGTAATCGCACCCACCCCAGATGGCTGGGAGGAAAGGCAAATAAACTGTACGTGAAGATGACCTTCACAACCGCACACCCCCATGGGAACCCAGTGAGGAAAGGGACACAGAGTAGGGATCAGAGCTCAACAAGGTCGTTGTCATCTGGGCCTGTGGTGGTGGCCGTGGTTGTGACGGGGTCTGTGAGGCTGGGCTCCAACAGCTCCCTTTCTCACAGCGTCACTGACACAGCTGCTCAAGTAAGTAAGTGCTCCCGCTCAAACAACCCCTTTGATGAGAACCCGTGTGCGTGTCAGTGTGGAGACCGACCCGTGTACTTATGCACCCAGGAGTACAGACAGTGTCTCCTCCAGCCGGTGCCGAAAACCGGTAGGCCTGTGTCTTTGCTCACCTGTTACCGTGCACGCACACTGGAATTCTCTGCAGACAGCAGAGGCCTGGGCCCCCTCACCTGGCTTGGATTCGCGCATCTCACTCCTTCCCCGGGCGGGGGCCTCCCCGGCCACGGCGCGGCAGTGATTTCTCCCATAAAAGAACAATCTGTGTGTTAGGGCCAGAGTCCTGCGGAAACCTCTCATCGGCTCCTGGAAGTCCAGGCCGGCTGTCAGACCCCTGAACATTCCCAGAGTGGCTGGTCCCCAAGTCCCAGGAGACCCTCCCCTCAGAGCTCCCAGGAAGGGGAGCAAGAAGGGAGGATGGGGGGCACAAGCACTTGACAGTTTACGAAGGTAGACGTCTAGACGAGCTTTTTTAAACCCAAACCCCTCCTCATTCTATTTATTGAGCACCTACTGAACACCCAGCGTCTTGGTGAATTGGAGTGAGACTAGGATGGAGACCTGTCTGCAAAGGCAGGAGTCCTTGGGCTGTGCACGCTGTGGGGAGCGTGAGAGCTGTAGTCAGCTTCCATGCAATCCGCCGGTGCTCCGGAAAGCACTCCGGCCCCTGAGGCCTAGCCCCGTGTGGGGGTGAGGAGAGCTGGCATCACAGAGAGCCTACAGGGAGGCAGCACCTGAGAACCACGGGGCCTGACAGCGTGGGCCCGGCTGCAGCATGCCAGCAGGCCTGACGGAAGCCGCTGCTTCCTCGGCTGCCCTCATCTTGCCTGGGAGGTTATTGCTCTGGGTATAAACAGTCCCCTGCAGTTAGCAGGATAAATATAAACACAGCCTCCTGATCCGGACTCCCTGCTGCCACCACTGCACCAAGCGCCAGGATGAGCAAGGGTGCAGCGACGCAGGGCCCCCGTAGCCTCGCACACGGGCTCCCAGGACAAAGTGCCACAGGCCCCAGGGGCTTATGTTTTCACGGTTCTGGAGGCCCCAAGTCCAAGATCAAGGTGTTCCCGGAGCTGGTTTCGTTTCTTTTCTTTTTTAAAGATTTTATTTAATTATTTGAGAGAGAGGGCACAAGAGCAGGGTGGGGGGCAGAGGGACAAGCAGACTCCCTGCCGAGCAGGGAGCCCGATGTGGGGCTCGATCCCGGGACCCCGGGATCATGACCTGAGCCGAAGGCAGACGCTCATCCGACTGAGCCACCCAGGCGCCCCTGGGGCTGGTTTCTTTTGAGGCCTCTTTCCTTGACACATAGGTGGTGGCTATCTGCCCTGCGTGTCTTCACGTGGTCCTGCCTCAGTGTGTCTGGGTCCTAATCTCCTCTTCTTATAAGGACCCCAGTTTGGCTTAGGGCCCATACTCATATGGCCTCCTATTTCCTTAATTCCCTCTTCAAGGGCTCTATGAGCAAATACAGTCATGTTCTGAGGAACTGGAAGGTTAGGACTTCAACATAAGAATTTGGGGGGAGCAAGAGGTCATCGAGGTCATCCCCTTGCCTTTAGAATGAAATCTGTCGGAGACCTTCCTTGATGAAGGAGAGTTGGTCTGCATTTTAAAAACCCCCTTAGAGAAAGAGATTCCATGTATTTGGTGGGACCACTGTGAATTGATTTCTGGAAATTGTTGCTGCTTGTTATATACAACTAAAAGCCAGTTTTGTTGTTGTTGTTTTTAAAGATTTTACTTATTTACGTGACAGAGAGAGAGAGCACAAGCAGGGGGAGCGGCAGGGAGAGGGAGAAGCAGGCTCCCCAGGAAGCAGGGAGCCTGATGTGGGGCTCGATCCCAGGACCCTGGAATCATGACCTGAGCCGAAGGCAGCTGCTTAACTGACTGAGCCACCCAGGGACCCTAAAAACCAGCTTCTTTCCATTGACTGTGAGCAACCTTAGTGGTAAAACTTAGAAATAAGCTGAACTGTGAGCTCTAAGAGGGCAGGGCTGTGTCCTAGCACGGTGCTTGCCCAGAGCAGGTGCTCGGCAGATCTTGTGGACAGGGGGAAGAGGACGAGGGAAGGAGGGAGGGAGGGGTGAAAGGAGCTAAAAAATAATTAAAAACCGATGAGAGTTGTCCCAAGTGCTGGGACACAGTCCTACAGCAGTTGGTCACTACCTCGGCCCCGAGCTTCCCCTGAGCAGGCACACTGGGCGCTCAGCGTGCTCAGGAAGAGGAACCAAGCACATAGGTGCCCCCAGGACACCAACACTTCAGATCTACATCCAAGGAGAAGCCAATCTCATGGATTTTTTTTTAATTTATTTATTTTTATTTGAGAGTGTGTGGGAAGGCCAGAAAGAGAGGGAGAATCCTCAAGCGGATTCCCCACTGAGAGTGTAGCCCAACTCGGGGCTCAATCCCAGGACCCCAAGATCATGCCTGAGCCAAAATCAAGAGTCGGATGCCCAACCAACTGAGCCACCCAGGCGCCCCTCATGGATCTTTACTCAGGGACATGGGCAATATTTTTTCTTTGGTTTTGCAGAAGACACAGACCTGGTCTTCCTACAAGCATGCGGTAAAACATTAAATCATTTCTGAAAGCATTTCTGTGGGGAGCAAGGACAGTATAGTCCACAGTAGCTGTTTTCTGATGACCTGACTTAGCATAGAGATGGCATTTGGAGACCCCACAAGAGGGGGCTTGCTGCTTAGAGCCTCCAGCCTCCTGTTCAAGCCTCTAATGGGGTGAGCCTGTGTCCTCCCACTTCCTGAGCCAGACATGAAGCCCCTTGGCACAGCGAACATCCCTCATGGCGGACACATAGAGGCACATTACATTAGAGAAGCGAGAGACCAGTGGAGGGCATATGTAAGTGAGGGCGTGGTATGGTCTGAAATGTCCGTGTCCCCCTAACATTCAGATGTTGAGACCTAATCCCTAAGATGATGGTATTAGGTAGTGGGCCTCTGAGAGGTGATTAGGTTATGAGGGTGGAGCCCTCATGATAGGATTTGTGACTTTATAAAAAAGATCTCAGAGAATTCCTTCACTCCTTCCTTCATATGAACGCAGAGAAAAGCTGCCTGTGAACCAGGAAGAGGTCTCTCACCAGACACTGAATCTACTGGCTCCTTAATCTTAGATTTCCCAGTCTCCAGCTCTGTGAGTAAATCTCTGTTGTTTATGAGCCACCCAGTGTATAGAATTGTGTTATAGCAGCTTGAACGGACTAAGACAGGGAGTGAGTGCCTAAAAGCAAGATCTGACACCTGAAATCTTAGGAGCATTGTTTGCATTTCCTCCAAGACAGAGGTCTGCCCAGTTCCCTCTCCGCCCTTGCAGGGTGTGTAACTTTAACATTGAACACACTGATGTCCATTCCTCTAAGTACAAGAGCCACCCTGCAAGGTCCTGCTGTCTCCAAGTGACAGATGAAGACACAGGCATGCCCGGTAGCCCTGAGTGAGGGTGGAGCTGGGGACAACCTAAACCTCTGACTCCAGGGCCTGGGATTTTAACCACTGCGGTCTTCTGATAACTGGAGCAAGTTACTCACCTCTCCACCTGGTCTGTTTGGGCTGCTATAACAAATGTAGCAGAGATTGAGTGGCTGAAACAGTATTTAAATTTCTCACAGCTCTGGAGGCTGGGAAGTCCAAGATCAAGGTGCCGGCAGATTCAGTGTCTGGTGAGTGCCCAGTTTGTGGTTCACAGGTGACACCTATTCTGTGTCCTCATATGATGGCAGGGATGAGGGAGCTCACGGGGTCTCTTCACAAGGGCACGGATCCCATTCATGAGGGAGAAGCCCTCCTGACCTAATCACCTCTCAAAGGCCCCACCTCGTAATGCCATCACCTCAGGGGCTAGGACACAAACATTAAGACCACAACACTCCCCGAGGTAAAGTAAGTGAAGCACCTGTCTTGGACCTGAGCCTTGCCAGGTGGGGGTGTCCTAGCCTCCCCCCTCCCACCCCATAAACTGCTTCAAAGGCAGGCTCCTCCCCTGTGTCCATTTCTTCCCCTTTCAGGACCTCTGCGTCCCCTCTGCAGCCTGGACGCCATGCGGCCCTACCCCCTCCTTTCATTCCTAGAGCCAGCTTCTCCCAGTTGCCAAATCCCCGGGGACCTGTCATGTTTCTATCTGATTAGATCCTTCTAGAAGTCTCTGACCCCTGGCTCCATCATCCGTGCTTCTCAAACCCTTTGTCTGTTCTAGCTTCGGTGACTTTGTTCTCTCCTGCTTTTGCGTCTTCCCTTTGGCCCCCCCTTCCTAGTCCCCTTCTGGCTACTACCCTGCTCGGGGCCACTCCCCCCTGTTTGGTGCAGGAGCCTCTCAACTGGACCCCTAGATCCTGACCCTTCAGGCTGTCCTCAACACAGCAGCCAGAGACTGGCTTTACTGTTGTTGTTGTTGTTGTTGTTGTTGTTGTTACTGTCATGTAAATATTTTAATAGCTAGGGGCACCTGGGTAGCTCAGTTGGTTAAGTGTCTGACTCTTGATTTCGGCTCAGGTCATGATCTCAAGGTCATGAGATGGAGCCCCAAGTGGGGCCCCGTGCTCAGTGCAGAGTCTGGGATTCTCTCTCTCCCTCTCCTCCTCCCCTCACCGACCTCCCTCCCCACCCTGACCCCGCTCATGCTCGTGTGCACTCTTTCTCAATAATAAGGAAATAAACCATAAAAATTTGCTCTGTACACTGAGCAGCTGATGGTTGTTCTTATAATCTTAATTCCCTCTAAAATGGCATGTGATTCTAATAGAGAAAAAAGGTAGTTATCAGTTATATGCAGCATTTCTGCTGTCCTTTGAAATCTACTTAAATAGTTACTATATTTCTTCCTCTTTTTTAAAGACCACTAGCTTATCTGTTTATCCCTCATGCTAAAATTAAAAAAAAAAAAATCAAATGAGAGAGATAGCTTTTCTTACGTTCTGGGGCATCTGTGTGAGTTAAAATTTGCTCTGAGAGGGTTCATGAGAGATTCGCTGACTAATCCCTCTGCCCAGTCTCTTCTTTCTTTTTCCTGCTCTCGTCCTCCTCCTCCAGCTCCCCTGCCTCGGGGCCTTTGCTCTGGCTGTTGACTGGCCTGGAACATTCTTACCCCAGACGTCACTTCCTTCCAGTACTTCATCAAATATTCCTTCCTTAGTGAGGCCTGCCCTGACTCACCCCACTTCATGCTGCAAGGTGCCCCCTCCCAGCCCACGGCACCCCCACCCCCTTAGCCAGCTCTAGTTTTTTCTTTTCTCCATGGCACCAGCCACTTCCTAACACAATTTACTTACATATTATGTTTGTAGTTTAATATCCATCTCCAAGCTGAAATATAAGCCTTGTGAGGGCAGGGAACTGTTTGAATTACTGATGGATCCCAAGGGCCCAGCCTAACACCTGGCACATAGTAGGCCCTCAATAAATATTTGTTGAGTACATGACAGCCTCCTTCACAGGCTCCTCTTCTACCCCCAGGGTTCCCCAGAGAATGCCCTTATTCTCATACTGTACACACTCTCCGAGAAATCTAACCCATATGACCCCTGAATCCATCTCCCAGCCTCCACCTGCTTGGCTAAGGGAGATTTACTACTCAGCCAATGATACCTCCTCTGAGAAGCTCCCTAGGCCTCTTCTCTTATTTGCCAGCTTCTTGTGATGTCTCCCATACTGCCATTTTCATAGAGTATCAGGGTCATTCTTTTGAGAATGGGGGCCTTATCTCATTCATTTTTATGTATACATTTTAATTTTACTTATTTAGTAATCTCTGTGTCCAACAGGAGGCTCGAACTCACGAGCCCAAGATCAAGAGTCACACAGTACTGACTGAGCCAGCCAGGTGCCCCTATTTATAAATTTTTTTAAAAAATCATTGTTGGGGGGCACCTGAGTGGCTCAGTCGTTAAGCGTCTGCCTTCAGCTCAGGTCATGATCCCAGGGTCCTGGGATCGAGCCCCGCATGGGGCTCCATGCTCCGCAGGAGGCCTGCTTCTCCCTCTCTCACTCCCACTGCTTGTGTTCTCTCTCTCACTGTGTCTGTCTCTGTCAAATAAATAAATAAAATCTTAAAAAAAAAAATCATTGTTGGGGGGAAAAGTTACGATTTCAAAAGTAGTGACCATCCCATTTGTACCAGAGGAAATGTGAAATATTTATAAAAGCATACAGGAGAAAATTAAATAAAAATCACCCCCATTTCTACAACTGAGAGGTGTGTTCCACTTATAGAATTAAATACATGTGCATGCACACACACATGCATAATATATATATATATATATATTTTTTTTTTTTTTCCTAATAAACTGAAAGACTTAGAAGGAATTTCTTTAAAAAAAATGAATGGTATCCAATAAAATGCTGTTAGGGAATGCTGAGTGCAGAACCATCTTGAGAAAGACGGAAGCAGCCCCCGGGAGCCAGGAGGGGGCTGGCGCTCACATCTAGGCTGGGGTGTTCGGACAGGGAACATAACCCTACAGGGTACCGACAGCAGACAAGGCCACTTGAGGACCACAGGGGAGTTAGATAAAAACAAGACCACTCATCCATGACCATGTCTGAACACTGACCACATAAGAACATCATCCAAGCCGCCTACATGACCAGACACCCCCTCTGGTCTCGATGAGTAGACTACAGTTGCTTTTCCGACCTCGGCTCTGGCCTTGCTCCATTACTCCCACCTTCTAGGTAACAGTTACTAAAATGTCCTCTCCTAGAATTATCCCTGCTCCCTGGCAGCATCCAATCCGGAGCAAAGCCTTGCTTCCTTGAGCACCCCCCAAAATCACCTAACTCAAGCCCAAATCCTAAAGAAGTCCTTTCTGATACCCGCTGGTGGAGATGCCCCACAGCTCCCCACGGTGTACACCTCCCTTGTCGCAATGAGTCAGGAAACTCAATTGTGTGTGTCTGCAGGTGTGTTCCTGGTGGCCTTTGGCTGCCAGGCCTGGACGATAGATACTGTCCATCACAGTGTTCCCTCCCGCGCCCCATGCCTGGCACAGAGCAGATCTCAAAAACACGTGAGATGAATTCACTCAAGCTAAGGTGCAAACCATGTTTCTGAGACAGACCCTGTTCGTGACCACTAGACAAAGTGCCAGTTCCTTTGGGAATTAGCAGCTGTTCCCTGAGCACCTACGTCGTGGAGGGAGAGAGGAAATATAAGACACGGGCTGGATCCTCGTTGACAAGGCGACACAGAGCAGCACAAAGGGGTAACGAACACCCTGGAACATGGTCAACTGCACAGGGGCCACCACAGGGCTAAACGTGCTGCCAGGTGATGAATGGGCTTCAGAGAAATATAAAGAAAGGAAAGAAGTCACTGCAGGCGTTGCATGGCGGGGAACGGCAGATGCAAAGGCACGGCGGGGGAGGGTCTGTGGTGCATCTGCCCCACACTAGGCTCTGTGCAGGCTGCAGTCTTGCCCATCCTGCTCGCCTCCTCTCCACCAGTGCCTGACACAGAGCAGGCTTTCCGTGAATTCCTGGTGAACGAATGTGTGTCTGCATAAGACAGTGAGGGGACCCGAGCGCCTCAGGAAGACGGTTCAGAGAGGGAAGATGATGCGAGAAAAGTGGGTCAGGGCCTTGAGTGCCAGTCTGAGAAATTCCGGGCCCTCCTGTTGGGAGCTCTCTGCGGCTTGAGCAGGACAGTCCACCTGGGACAGTCTGCCGAAGGAGGGCCCCAAGGCATCAGGCTTCTCTGTGAATGGGGGTCGGGAGGCGGCTAAAGGCAAGCTGATGAGGAATGTGGGATCTGGGGACGGGCAAACCTGAGCTGGAATCCCACTGTCTGCCATTGTCTGTGACCCTGGACGAGGTCCTTAACACCACTGAGCCTCGGCCTCCATCTCCTGTCACTCAGGATTTCAGGCACACTCATGCCACAGACCCAGGATAGGCATTTTGGCCACGGCTCCCCCATCATGCTGTGGTGTTTCAGGGCCCGATCACAGGGTATTCTCTGAGCCAAAGGCTGAATCGGGCCTCAAGGGGGGCGGGGAATGGAAAGAGCCGTGGGTGTGGGGTTTGGGACCTGTGTGCTGGTGTTCTTTTGTTCATTACTTGACTTCTCTGGGCCTTGGTTTTCTCACCTGAATAAGGACCAGAAGCACCCGCTCCAAGAGTTGCTCTGGGGGGCACCTCTGGGAAAGCAAGAGCAGAATGCCGGGCATGGGGTAGGGCTCCATACCCAGTCCCCCCATCCCTCACCTCCTGCGAGCTGGTGATCAACCACCCTTCCCTGCAGGTGGCTGAGAGCAGAACGTGCAGGAGCAACCCTGTCCCATTTGGAGGAAGAGGCGCTCCTGACCCCTTAACCTCAGTCCAGAGGCCACAAGTCCAATGCCTCCCGACACAGCCAGGCCCTAACAGAGACCCCTGTGCTGAGACGCTGTGGCAGCCCCTCTAGCTTGTGGGGTCTACAGTGCAGGGGGCATGTCAGTGGGCCCCCGGGCGGACACAGGGTTCTGCGGGGACCGTCGGGAGCATTTCCCCAGCTGCAGCTCTCCACAGTGCCGCTGTCCGCATCATGCCTCCTGTCTTTGTCACTCCCCTGAGCAGCCCACAGGCCCCCTTCTGTGAGGAGAGGTGGGGGGAGGAGCCAAGTGCTGGGACAGCTCCACATACAGACCAGGGCCTTGAAGAGTGCCCCCCCTGTGCACAGGAAGCCTGTCCCTGAGGGCTCAGAACCCAGCTTCCCAGCACCCAACTTCTTTCCCTGTGTCTCCGCTCAGCAGGGCACGGAGGCCCTCCTTCAAATGTGGCTTGCAGCTCCATAGGCAGGGATGAAGGACGGGGTGCATGAAAGCGGGACTGACTGAGAGGAGGTGAACTGTCCGTGCGAGAGCAAGACTGCTGTACGGGAACCGCCATGGGCTTGACAACCTCTGCTCCCCTACGATACAGGACTTGAGGTGACAGGAGATTCAGTTGACACTGTAGTGACACTTCCGAGCAGGCGCGCTCTCAAGCTCCTCCCTGAATGAGCAGCCTCACCCCAGCCCTGTGGGGCCCCAGAGGTCCAAGAGCAAGGAGCGAGGCCAGGGCGGGCCTCAGGCTTTCCTCATGTCACCAGGCCGGCTCCAGGCTCCTGCCCGCAAGGCCTGTGTCCCATCAGGGGCCGTTCTGCCTCCCTGGCCTTGGAGTCCGCCTCCTCCCCCGCCCCTCCCCCTCCGGCCCTGGGCTGAGGCTAGGGCTCTGCTCTTTGGGGAGGGGGGGCAGGAGGGGCAGTGATCTCATCCCTGAGAAGAATTAGTCATCAGAGAGGCAGGGACAGATCTGGGGGGCAGGACGGAGGACAGGCTCCATGTAAATGACTCATCTCCCCGCGGGCCCGGCTTTGACAGCTGCTGCCCGGGAGGCGTTGTTAAGCGGGAGCTACCCAGAGGCAGGAGTAGTTAACTGGCTTTTAAGAACTCATTTTGCTGAATGATTTCTGGTGAGGAGAGAACACCTTAATCCCACGGAAGCAGCACAGAGTAGGAGGAGGTTCAAGTCAGCCCCGGCGGGCCAGGAAAGCCGTGCCAAGGTTCACGACCAGTTCTTGGGGTCACTTGCCCATTGCTCACAGTTTACCAAAAGTTTTCTAATGTGAAACATCATCAGCCTGCAGTTTAGGGGAGCGGGGGGGGGGTTCAGTCCTCTTTTCCTAGCCCTCTGCCCTCTCAGCCACCCCCACCTGCTCTCCTCAGACAAAGGTCACCCCAAAGCCTTTCCCAGAACAAGCCAAAAGCACGCGGGAGAGGAGGGGCCCACGTTCCCCAGATGCTTCGCCAGCGGGGCCACTTTGTCCTGAGTCACCGAGCGTCCAGTGTGAGCCCCACCCCACGCTCGGCCGTGGAGAGAAGGGAACGAAGGGCTGCCGTCCTCGGGAAGCGGGCCATGGGGTTTGCCATCTAGACAAACCCACAAGCGCCAACCAATACAGCAGGGCCGCGCCAGCCGCGTCCCCAGCCTCCCGCCGCGCGGCCATGCCGGAAGTGGGGACGGGAAAGGCGTGCGGGCCTCTAGCCGGGCCTCCCGCCCCGCGCAGGGCGTGCTGCCACTCACCTGGAGCCGTGAGCAAACCGAGGCCGGTGAGGTGCAAGCACTCATTGGGAGCGTCGGGTCCGCCGTGTGTAGATGGGGAGCTCTTTCTGGCTGCTGAAACTTCCAGTCACGGCTTGGCCCTTGGCTCGCACGTTTCACCTGATGCCCCTGAGCTGTGATGGAGGGACCGTGCCTCTCCCGTGCTGTTTGCCAGTCAAGCTTGCTGCTTGGGGAGCACTCAGCAGGCCCCAGGCACTGCGGGAAGCTGGGGGAACCACCTCCCCACTGACTGCTCACAATAACCTTCCGAGGTAGGCAGGCAGCAGGCCCTTTACGAGGGGTAACATGTCCATGTTGCCCCATTAGCAAGTGAGGCAAGAGCCTGACGCCACAGTCCCTGCTCCCAGCTCTCCAAGAAAGGTGACCTGCCCTTCCCAAGCCTGCAGGAACGGGAATGGAGACTCGCCAGTTTTGTCTCATGCAGCCTGAGGTTTCCAGAGCCCGTAAGTTTGTCCAAGGTAGGGCATGTTGCCAGATGTCAGGCTCAGATGCTGGAGAAGCTTCTAGAGGCCTCACTCCCACAACGCTCCCATAAAGTTCAGCCTGAGAACAAGGTGGATGGGAAGTTCTCCCACATCGTCCTCTTCCTTCTTCCACACGGTCACGCACTCCGTAGGCGAGTGCTACCGGACACTGCCTGGGGGCCAGGCCGAGCCCCCCGCAACCCGGCCCTTTGCCCGGCACCCTTCCAGCGCGCATGCTTTTCTCAAGGCCGGGCCTCTACTTCCTCCCTCTCGAAACCCCAACCACCCTTCTGGACAAAGAGGCCTTCCTCCGTCAGTCTTTCCCAGACCCTCCAGCCGGAGGACCTCAGCCCCGATTCTGACCTGCGCGGTGTGGGCGCGCCTGCGCACTGGGGACAGCTTTAAGTCTCCCCGGTGATTCTCTCGTGCAGCCGGGAGTGAAGCTCTGCTGCTCCAGCCAAAAGCAACCTACCTCTCTTTCTTCCGAACTCCCCTGCACTTGACTCTCTCCCTTAGCACATCGCAAGCTCCTTCCTCCACTCTCAAATCCTGGCTCTGCCACTTGTGTGATCTGGGCAAGTTATTTAACTTCAGAGTCTTTATTAAATGAGACTACATCTGCTAATCTCAGAAATGGGAATGATAATAACATCCCACTTGTGGTTCATCCCATCTGAGATTATAACTGCACCATCGATTATAAATGCACCAGTATTGTATGCCATTAAGAATTTTAAATGTTGCCAAATAAACTGTCAGGTCATCATTGTAAGAAGCATCCTGGTTTCAGGCATGTTAAAATTCAAGGAAAAAAAGCTGTGACTTAGAATGAATGAAACCCAGTGCCTCACGGAGTCGTCGTGAGGATGAAATGCATGGATATACCTGAAGTCCTGGCCCAGGGCCCAGAAGTAGTGAGGGCTCAGTACATGTCAGCTATTATTAGCCCCTGCCACGTTTTTATTCCTCACGGAATGCTTTAGTGAGTTTTCCAGCCCCAGCTCTCCCAAAATGGTGCTTACCCAGGCTGCTGAGTTGTTCCCCTGCCCCCCTCCCCCGGCCTCAGGGTAGTGATTAGAGCTGGATGAATAGGCAGCCCCAAGGTTCCAGGGCTGGGGCTCGTGTCCCGGGGAAGTCTCTTTGGCCCGATAGCCTAATGCCCTCTCAAGGGTTCAGCCTTCCTCCAAGGAGGAGCCGCCCTCCTTCTCCCTGAGAGTCAGTGTCTTAGCTGTAGCCACAGAGCAGCCTCACGGCAGTCGGACCCCTCACCCCACAGCCCACCTGGAATCTCCCCCTGCTCCCTGCTTGGAGAGGGAAGGGCATGGGAGGGCCTGGCTGCTAGCCTGACCTTGAGTAAGGCCAGCCTCCAGTGAGCTTCAGGTTCCTTGATTATTAAAGTGAGGCTGTTAATCCTTCCTCCAGCCAGTCAGAAAGGATCAAATGAGATGAGGATGTTGGGAAAGGCTTCCCAGAGAACTGTGCCAAGCAGCCATGGGTAGGGTCACCAGATTGAGCAAATAAAAATACAGGACACCCAGTTATATTTGAATTTCAGATAAATAATGAATTTTTTTAAGTAAATCTTTATTTTTAAGTAATTGCTACACCCAACATGGGGCTCGAACTCACAAATCCGAGATGAAGAGTTGCATGATGTACCGACTGAGCCAGCTAGGCGCTCCTAATATATAACCCTCCCCTTTTTTTAAAATATAAGAACATTTTTTTATTTTATTTCTTTTAGTAATCTCTGTGCTCAACATGAGGCTCAAACTCACAACCCCACGATCAAGAGTCACATGCTCCTCTGAGCCAACCAGGTGCCCAATAATGAATCATTTAGCACAAGTGTGCCTGATGAAGTGTTTGGGACATACTTATACTAAAAAGTTATTTGATATTTAACTGGGAGTTCTGTAGTTTATTTGGCAACCCTAATGAGGCCTTGCCCATCCTTGCCTGTTGACCCCACCCCACCCCTCTGCTTTCCCACTCTGATAGTTAACTCTCATGCTTGAGAGGTTCTTAAAATTTTTACTTTCATTCGGTCAACAAATAACTATCAATGCCTACTTTACATAAGATTCCCTGGTTCACTGTAGAGCACAGAAAGATTAATAATAAATCTTTATTAAGGGCTTCCTAATGTGCTAGGCATTAAGTATTTTGCATATATTAACTCAATACAAAAAATTATTGAGGTAGTTAAGTTATCTGCATTTTACAGATAAGGACATTGAGGCAAAGAGAAGTTAATTAATTTGCTTAAAGACACACAGCCTGGGAGTGGTGGAGCTAGGATTCAAACCTGAGAAACACAGTTCCAAAGAGCCGATATGATGTGGCCCCACCTGCGAGGGATTCCAGTCTCATTGTGGAGACAGGCCCCCGCAGGTAATTCATGCGGTACGTCATCTGTGCTTGCTACTTAAGGTAAAAGTCACTGACCAGCTGTAGAGGCATCACCTGAAGCCAGGTTACAAATGCAGAATCAGGAGCCCTGCCCCAGAATCCAACAAGATCCCCAGGTGGGTCCTAGGCAATCTAGTTTGAGAATCACTGCTCTGAACAAGCAGAGGGAGAGTCTATTTATTCACTCGACAAGCTTAGCTCGAGCACGTTCTGCGTAGCAGGGGCTATTCTAGGCACTGCATTGTCACGGTGACTATTGAAAAATGTGGGTACTCCTCAAGCATTTTTTAAAATGTCTCAGCCTTAAGTCTTCATGAGGGTAGAATGCAGCATTTCCCAAAGGTTATTCTTTGAAACACTCAAGTTCACCAGAGGCAATTAAATACAATCTGTGGTCAGATTAGTATGGGGAACACTGGATAGTGTTAGCACAGCCCCCTCAGATTCATAAATCACAGTAACACAATAAGTGCTCTGAAAAGTCCTGCCATAAATAAACTTGTTTCACGTTCATCCACTTTTTCTTTTTAATTTTGGGAATTCTCCCCACCACCATTAAGTCTGTTTTATCATCTTGAGGAGCATACTTGGGCATATTCTATTACAGTTTACAAAGAGCGTTCACATTGGGAGGTTTACATTTTACAGATGAAGAAATGGAGGCTCAGAGAAGTTCGTGGTAGTGACTTGCTTCACACTTGGCCCATAGAGGCCACAGCAGAGGTCAAACCTTTGAGCTCAGGTGTGGTCCTATTTCCTGGACCCTGAGCTGCTCGCCCAGGCCCTTCACCATCACATCAGTTGGAGGGTGTTTTTTTGTGTGTCATGGAAGGTGTAAGCAGAAAAAGAGGTTTATGGGCTCAAGAAACTGGAAATCCAGAGGTAGGCTGGGCAGCATGGCCAGCTTGATTTGACCGCTCATTGGGGTCCTGAGGGCCTCATTTCTTTCAGTTGCCTCCACTTGGCTTCCTGCCTTGTCGGCTTCATCTAAGGCTGGCTCCACCTCACGGCCACAGATGGCTACCAGCCACTCCTGGGGCTCCTTCCCGCTCCCTCCACATCCAAGGCAACTCTAGAGTGACAATCTTTCTGCCCAAAACCCATCGGAGAAACTCTTCTTTCATCTGTGATTCGCCTGAATGGGGTCACACGCCCGTTCCTACACCCATCTCTGGAGACCGAAAAATGCCCTGCACTGATTGGTTTAGGCCTGTCCATCCTTGAGCCAATCACAGTAAGGGGCGGGTCATCTCCATTGGCTAGACTAACGTGGAGCCCGCCCCTGGACTTGGGTCAGTTCTTCAAGTGGCCCTGCTGCCTCATGTAGGCGTTGGGGGTGGGAGGTGCGGTTAAGGAGACGGCTACAATATCCACCGCAAGTGTTGAAGGCCACTTGAAATTTAAATCAACAATATACACTTTAAATATCTTACAATTTTATATATTAATTATACCTCAATAAAGCCATTTTTTAAAAGAAACTAAGAAATTATATAAATCAAAATATTTGAAACCGGGCAGATTCAGACCAGCAGGGCATTCAGGGCTATCTTGTAACATTGTTTCTTAAAGACTGGGCTTTAGTCCGTCTGCATCAGAATCATCAGGGAACATTTGTTAAAATGCAGATTCCTGCACCCTTTTCATGACCCACAAAATAAACCTCTGGAGGGGGGCCTGCCTTGGAATCTGCATTTTTATTAGCACCACCCTCTAACCAACTGAGCTAACTGGCCTCTGCTTTAGAATCTGCATTTTAACAAATGTTAAATTGCTTGGATCAGCCCTAGTTTCTACATGCTGTCCTGAGGTAATTATTACTAGTGCCCCTTTTACTCTCAAAAGTATACTGGATTGGGCTATAAATTATATCTCCCCTTCTCCAAGTTGACACTGTAGAGCCAGCAGGAAAATGTTCCCCAGGTGAAGAGCAAAGACTCCCGCTCTGTCTGGCCCAGCGGAAAGGGCTTCAGGGTCAGCTCAGTCACTTACAAACTGGAACTCAGCCGACCACCTTCAGCTCCCTTAGCCCATGTCCTTGTTGGGGCTGATGATGCCTCCCTCACAGGGTGGTTGGAGGGGTTGGATGAGAGGATATGCGTCCAGTGTCCAGCCCAGAGGCTGCCCGCCAGGAGCACCCGGTACAGATCAGTACTGGTCTCCCCATCTCCATTCCAGCCTCTTTGAGCTGAACTCCAGAGGCCCTGTCACCAGGGCCCCACTTGCGAAGGCGGCACCAGACAGGCTGTGGGAACGAGCTTCACAGCTTTTGTCAAAGTGGCATAATAAAGCCCCCAAGTGTCTGCTCTTTGCAAACTGGGATGGCAGATCAATTGTGGCATAAACAAAACAGCAGGCTTGGTGCGAACCCAGGGACAGATTACGCCTCTGCAGGGTGTGAGTGGGGGAAGGAAGGGACTCTCAGGATGGCTGGGTTTGCCTTTTCTCTGGCTGAGGCTTCAAGGCCCCTCTCCAGGGCCAGCCTGGCTCCCCACAGATTGCCAGGGCTTGGGGGAGACGGCTCCTCCCCTCTGGGAAGCACCTGGCTAGACAGCAGAGTCAGGCATAGACAGCCCCCCTGCCCCCCCCAGCCCTCAGCAAGAAGCCTGACCCCAAGGCCTCAGCGCCCTCCCCCCCCAGAGCTCTGAGTCTATGGGTGTGAATGGGGGAAGGAGGGTAAAATGCCACCTCTACCCTATCTCCTGAGCTGAGCAGGCAGTGTTGTCTGTAGGAAAGCAAAAGCAGGTACAGTGGACACAGAGCCAGACCTCAGGAATAGGGCTGGTGAGAGGGACACTTGATTGGGTACCGTCTGTGCTGCCAGAGAGACTCCTAACCTGTCTGTCCCCTTCCTTCTGGGAGGAGGGTCCCGCAGACAATCAAGCATTTGGCACCATTATGAGCCTGTGGTCATCGCCATGAGGAGACCCCAGAACAAGTTCTGGCCCAGCCTCTATGTGGGGGCAGCAGGGCAACGCTGTGCCCCGGCCCAGGGGTGAGCCTGCGGGAGCAGGGGAATAGAAGTCAATACAAAACCTCTAAGAAGACAGCCCAGCTACTCTATGAGGGCAGGAACTGCCTCTGTCTGGTTTTCCACCATATCCCTGAGCCTAGCACAAAGCCTGCCAAACTGTTTGCTGAAGGAGTGAATGGGTGGATGTTGGTCTTCCAGCAGCATATCTAGTGCTGTGCCTTATAGGGCCCTAGGATAAGGCCACACCCCCTCAGGGAAGGTCGGTGAGGAAACTCATCTCATTCTCAGTCCCATCGTCAAGGGAAGAGACATCCTCAACAAGAAACCCAGCTCTAGGGGCACCTGGGTGGCTCAGTTGGGTTAACTGTCTGCCTTGGGCTCAAGTCATGGTCCCAGGGTCCTGGGATCGGGCCGCATGTTGGGCTCCCTGGTCAGCAGGGAGTCTGCTTCTCCCTCTGTATCTGCCCCTCCCCCTGCTCATGTTTTTTCTCTCTGTCAAATAAATAATCTTAAAAAAAGAGAGAGAGAGAGAGGGGCACCTGGGTGGATCAGTTGGTTAAGTGTCTGCCTTCTGCTCAGATCATGATCTCGGGGTCCTGGGATGGAGCCTTGCATTGGGCTACCTGCTCAGCAGGGAGTCTGCTTCTCCTTCTTCCTCTGCCCCTCCCCCCTGCTTGTGCGTGCTCTTTCTGTCAAATAAATAAAATCTTTGTAAAAAAAAAAAAGATATCCAGCTCCAGAGAGGGGCCAGAAAGCCAGACATGGGGGAGTTTGGAGGAATGTGAGGATGCTCCTGATGGAGGGCATGGCCTTTGACTCAAGGGGGTAGGTCAGGTAGGGGCAGTCCTGTGAGGGACCCAAGGGGCAGATGAGTCCCCTGCCTGTGGGCAGTCAGCCCGACCTTTAGCCAAAAGTAGAGGTCCCCTCGGTATTGCATTCCTCCTGCTGTCCCTAACCAACCCTGGGGTTGAGTCTGGTTATAAAGCCATGCTTGTCTTCACTGCGCCACAAGAGGGGTGAAGAGTCCACCTTGGTGGGAACATTAAGGAGGAGCAGTGGCCCCTCCCCCCAGCAATGGTTAGTGGAAAGAGAGCCACCAGGGAAAAGAGGACTGCTGGGGACAGGAGTCGTGACTGAGGGTCAGCCTCCCCATGTGAAAGCGCTCTCCTGGCTGCCAGCCCTGGAGGATGGAAATTGGGTTTTCTAGGAGGAATGGAGGCCCCACGGTGCCTCGGAAGGCAGTGTGGGAAGGACGTGGACGGTGGGCCCCAGCAGACCTGGGTTTCCGTCTCAGCTTACCCTCCATGCTGTGGGGCCTTGGCAACGACTTAACCCCCTGGTCCACGGTTTCCTGTCTGTGGAGTGGGGTGTGCCTCCCTCACTGCTGTTGCAGAGATGAAGCTAGGAGGCCTGCAGGGCTGGCGCTGGAGGGGGGTCGGGGGGGTGGCCTTCCCTGCAGGGAGCAAATCCAGGTGGAACCAGTTTATTCAATGGGCTGACCCGGGAAATGGCCTCTTCTTCATCTGCTGTCTTAAAGAACTTCCCTTTGGTTCCCTTCACATCTTGGGCAAATGCTGGAGTTTTCCAACTAGTCTTTTTTTTTTTTAAGTACCAGCCGCTTTAAAATTGAAACTCGGTCTCAGATATCCAGTCTGAGCTCAATCCAATCTAAATCCAGTCTTCAAGTTCACTTCTAATCAAAGCTCCACCTCTCCCGCCCGCTCAGGCCTGGCCCTCCACTCAGGGGCCTGCAGTGCGGGAGGGCCCATCTGTTCGTTCTTGGTCTGACATCGCTGGGCCCACTATAACCTTTCTTTAGCTATTGCTGTTGGCGCTGCCATGGCCACTGTTGGGACAGATGGGCCCTTTCATGGGGCCCCTCTCTGGGTGTTTGGAGACCACTGCCCTGCGCTATTCCCTCAGTGGGCATGCCCTCTCCATCCTACTGCCTGTGAGGACCTGGAGTGCTGCCCCAGTACCCTGCCCCTTAGCTTCTTACTGCTAGGGGCCCCTCCGTCTGGCAGAGTCTCTTCGGATCTGGCTGCCTTCCGCTCCACCATGTCACTCTCACACACCCTTGAGGCAACAAGCGTTGTCGGCAGTGCGGACTGCTCCCCCTTCCCACCCCTGCCTGCGTGGCCTGCTCCAGCCAGCCTCCCATCCAGAGAACTCTCCAGCACAGTTTCAGACTCTAGGAAATGCCTCCGGCTCTCCCCAAACCGTCACTATACTGCAGCCAGTGACCCTCGCTGGGCCTGCCTGTGTCCATGGCTCGGCTAGCCTCCGGAGGTGAGCTGCCCGCTCTCTGCTGCAGCCTGAGGTGCTCTTGACCGCACCCCCATCACTTGCCCTGGGGGTGGGTGCGGGATGGCACAGCACCTTCTACTACAGAAGCTCTGCTGCTTCATGACCATCTCCCATTACCCCCGGATAATTTCTAGCCTTTCCATATAGCCTGGAGGTGTGGGGTGGGGTGTGCTAAATAACCAGACCCGTTTTGGTCTTCTAGTAATCCAGCATAGATGTATCTAGAACTTCTCTCTCAAATAGGGTATAACATACCACATGTCACTCTTAGCTTTGAAACTTCAGCTAAAAAACCTCAAGATTGGGAAAATCCCATTCAATATTCTCTCAGGCAAGTTTAATTTTCCAGGCTCAGGACTTTCCATTTCTTCCAGAATCTAGCAAAGGGATCCCCTATTAGAGGTGCTGTTTTTCCTCAGTGTGTAGAGGCAGTGTCCGGTAGAATGGTCTAGGCACCAGGCTAGAAGCCAGGACACATGTATGGTATCTATCCCCAAAAAGCTATACGTCATGTCCCCTCTGCCCCTGCTCCCTCACCTATACAGTGAGAGGTGGATTAGAATTAAGGTCCCTTACCATTAAGAGTCTAGTTTTTTTTTTACAGTTTTTCTTATGAGAGTACAAAAAAAAAAAAACCCTTACAAAACACACAGATAATTATACAACACCCATGTAACCACTATCCAGATTAACAAAACATTTCCAGCACCCCAGAGGTCCCTGTATCCCCTCCCGTTTAACCCCCTGCCACGCCCAGAGGAAACTCCAAGTCTGACTTTTATTGAAATTACTTCCCTTAAATAAAAACTTAAAAAAAGGAGCAGGGGCACCCGGCTGGCTCAGTTGGGAGAGCATCCAACACTTGATCTTGGGGTCATGAGTTCGAGCCTTGTGTTGGGTGTAGAGATTACTCAGATAAATAAAAACTAAAAAAAAAACCAAAACACTTCCTTGATTTTTCTTATAATTTTACCAACCAAGAATGCATCCCTAAAAAAATTACTATAGTTTAGTTTTGCATTTTTTTTTAAGATTTATTTTTGAGGGGCACCTGGGTGGCTCAGTCGTTAAGCATCTGCCTTCGGCTCAGGTCATGATCCCGGGGTCCTGGGATCGAGCCCCACATCGGGCTCCCTGCTCAGCGGGAAGCCTGCTTCTCCCTCTCCCACTCCCCCTGTTAGTGTTCCCTCTCTAGCTGTGTCTCTCTCTGTCAAATAAATAAATAAAATCTTTAAAAAAAAAGATTTTTTTTGAGAGCGAGTAGCACGAGGGAGGAGGGGCAGAGGGAGAAGCAGACTCCCTGCTGAGCTGGGAACCCAATGTGGGACTCCATCCCAAGACACTGGGATCATGACCTGAGCCAAAGGCAGACACTAAACTGAGTGAGCCACCCAGGCGCCCGGTTTTGAGTTTTTTATAAATGGAATAATACAGAAGGTGTTCAGCTTCTTCGTTTAACATTCTTTCTGTGAGGTTCATTCATATTATGAATATGTAGCTGTGGTTGATGCGTTCTCGTTGTTGTCTATTTCCTTGTATGAATAGACCGTGACTTGGGTATGGTGCTGGATATTTGGGTCATCGATCTAGGACTTCATATAAATGTGCTCACAGACACATAAATAACAAACACTTTCACTCCACATATAATCATATAGATTCAGAGCTGATTTCTTTGTGAATTCAAGAACTTGGGTTTGGCTTTTTTTTCCTAAGATTTTTAAAAATTATTTATTTATTTATTTGAGAGAGGGAGAGGAACAGGGAGAGAGCCCGAGCATGAGCACGAGCGGGGGAGGGGCAAAGGGCAAGGGGAGAAGCAGCCTCCCCACTGAGCAGGGAGCCCAACGCAGGGCTCAATCCTAAGGCAGATAGATGCTTAACCGACTGAGCCACCCAGGCACCCCTTGGGTTTGGCTTTAAAGTGTGGAAAAATCCCTATGTTAAATTGGTTACGCTGCTAGTATGGTTTTGGTGTTTTTGTTTTTCCTCTCTTGTGGCCAAAATCTGAATCTAGGGATATAATTCATCTTCTTCAACTTGGGTATCGTCATAAGCTTTTCTCCTAACTTAAGTCATTAAGCATAAGATGAAGGCCGCGGTTAGGCAATTGAGATTTCCTCCAGGGAATCTAGAGAATGATTAGTGTATCGGCTTAAGGAATTACTGAAAACAATTTTTTCTCTGGCTCTTTTAAGGAAATAGTAAGCCAAAGGAGACAGAACTCTTCTCCATCGAGTTCCCAGGCCTGGCTCTCGCACTAGTATTAGCAGCACACAGGCAGCCCTCCTGACCTGGGCCATAAACGTCACAGGATGTCCCTGAACTTTTGCTGCATAGGGGCTGAAAGGTGCCACGGGACTGCTCAGACAGATGATCCATTTCCAGCTCGGGCTCCAAGCAGCAGTGAATCTTTGTGCCAAGAGACTAAACGCCCTCTATAACCAGAGTGAGGCAACCATGGGTCCTACGAGGAGACCACAGCGGCAGTGGGCTGAGAGCTCAGTGGGAGGGGCAGAGCTGGGCTGCCCTGGAGGGCAGGCGCCGGTGGGAAATCAAGCCTTCTATGGAAGTGGGTTGATAGGGGCGCCTGGGTGGCTCAGTCTGTTAAACGGCTGTCTCCAGCTCAGGTCATGATCCCAGGGTCCTGGGATCGAGCCCCAAGTCGGACACTCAACGACAGAGCCAGCTCACTCTCTGAAGTATGTGGACTCATTCTCAAACAATCTTTTTGTCAGTTTCATAAACCCTCTTTCAGAGAGCATCGCACATAGCTGCCTGGACTGAACACACTCTACCAGGTCCCTAATAATCCCCATTAAAGTGAAGCCTTTATGGTATTCGGTCCTAAGTAGGCCCATGTGTGCCATTGGTTACCTTTAAAAACAAAACAAAACATCTCTTTGTAGCTTTGTAGGTATCTCAGTGGTTTCATTTCCTGCATCTTTAGGGGTCCTTCCTAGTGACTATCCTGCCCCGCGCATTTCAATCTACAGATCCCCAAGACCAGGGGCTGTGTCTCCTCCAGCAGCTTAGGCGTTGCCCCGATCTGGAATCATGCCTAGTGCCAAAGGAGAGAGAAATGTCCAAGCACCGTTTCCCCTCCTCTGAGTGAAGCCACTCAGGGTGGGAGCCACGGCAGCACCTGCGTAGGCCCGCCCGGCTCGCCGCCCAGCAGGCGCCACCCGCCCAGCCAGGGCCTCGCTGACCCCTGCCCTGTCTCCGCAGGTTTCGGCATGACCACCCCCGCCACGGTGGGCGGGAAGGCCTTCCTCATCGCCTACGGGCTGTTCGGCTGCGCCGGGACCATCCTGTTCTTCAACCTCTTCCTGGAGCGCATCATCTCGCTGCTGGCCTTCATCATGCGCGCCTGCCGGGAGCGCCAGTTGCGCCGCAGCGGCCTGCTGCCCGCCACCTTCCGCCGCGGCTCGGCGCTCTCGGAGGCCGACTGCCTGGCGGGCTGGAAGCCCTCGGTGTACCACGTGCTGCTGATCCTGGGCCTGTTCGCCGTGCTGCTGTCGTGCTGCGCCTCGGCCATGTACACCAGCGTGGAGGGCTGGGACTACGTGGACTCGCTCTACTTCTGCTTCGTCACCTTCAGCACCATCGGCTTCGGGGACCTGGTGAGCAGCCAGCACGCCGCCTACCGGAACCAGGGGCTCTACCGCCTGGGCAACTTCCTCTTCATCCTGCTCGGCGTGTGCTGCATCTACTCGCTCTTCAACGTCATCTCCATCCTCATCAAGCAGGTGCTCAACTGGATGCTGCGCAAGCTGAGCTGCCGCTGCTGCGCGCGCTGCTGCCCGGCGCCCGGCGCGCCCCTCTCCCGGCGCAACGCCATCACGCCGGGCTCCCGGCTGCGCCGCCGCCTGGCCGCGCTCGGCGCCGACCCCGCGGCCCGCGACAGCGACGCCGAGGGCCGCCGCCTGTCGGGCGAGCTCATCTCCATGCGCGACCTCACGGCCTCTAACAAGGTGTCGCTGGCGCTGCTGCAGAAGCAGCTGTCCGAGACGGCCAACGGCTACCCGCGCAGCGTGTGCGTCAACACGCGCCAGAACGGCTTCTCGGGCGGCGTGGGCGCGCTGGGCATCATGAACAACCGGCTGGCGGAGACCAGCGCCTCCAGGTAGACCGCCGGGCCGCGCCACGGACCCTCGGCAGGCTGGCGTGCCGCCGGCCGTGGTTTGCTTTCCTTCTCTCAGACGCTGGCGCTTTCTTAATCTTTACCCAATAAAATCAAACCAAAAAAAAAATTTTTTTTTAAAGAAATACTACTTGGCCAGGCCTGATGTTATCCAGGGCAGGTTTCGGGGGAGCCTGTTTTCCTCGTGGGTCCCCTCTTGAAGAACCGTGGCCCCCGGCAGATTCTCCTCCAGGGAGAGAAAGTGGCACCCCAGACCCTCACCCGGTGCATATCGCAGCGAGGAGAGGGCCATCCCTGGGTTTTGCGGACTGGCTAAACCCCGTCCCCATGCACATAAGCAGCCGGCAACCCCAAAGCATATGGTGCAACTTCTCATGGCTCTGAATTACCTCCGCAGCATTTAGAATCCTGGCCCAGCCTAGCAGCTTCCTTCTGGTCGTCAGAAGTGATGTAGTCACAGTTTTGACAGGTGGGGGTGGGGAGAGCCATATGTTGCCTACCGATGTATATAAATAGAACAGCCGCTACACACGGAGAATGGTGTAGTATTATGCAATGAGATGAAACACAGCACCAACTTGCGGACTGTGGCATTTCCCCGAGATTTGGAAATTGGGATGGTAAGGGGCTCAGCTGGCCTTTCTCAGCCTGGGGTTGGTGCATTTAGCACAGCACAAAGGGCAGCTACTTTTAATGCCGGAAACCCAGGGTGGCCGGCAGGGAGGGGAGCACGCAGCCTGCAGGAGCCCTGCTTTGCTTCAGCCAGCTGATCTCTGAGGCTGGGGGCCCATTTCAGAATCCCCCAACCCTCCTTCCTTTCACCAGCGTTATCCTTGGGAATGCTTTTCATTACTAATTAGGAATGTCTGGGTCTTCTCCGACAAGATCTTGCTTTGTTGGTGTGGATTTCGTTTCTTAACTGCCGTTGAGCAACTCGTTTTCCCCCTAAGGGTGCAGAGTGCAGCCTCCGGAACCCCCTTCTCCTCCTCTGAGTCAGGGCTCCCCAGCACCAGGAACCCACAGCAGCCATCCTGCAAATGTCCGAGAAGTTAGCTCCAGAGACCATAATGTTCTGGGGACAGATCCCATTCTAAACCCTGTTTGGCCTCCACTGATAGTCAAGTGAAT
Source organism: Mirounga leonina (assembly GCF_011800145.1). NCBI lineage: Eukaryota > Metazoa > Chordata > Mammalia > Carnivora > Phocidae > Mirounga > Mirounga leonina. Next base: position 64,406,645 of record NW_023270305.1, read on the forward strand.
TTGTTTTCTCCACTCACAGTCTGTGTTGGAGGTGGAGGAAGGCGGGGGGCGGGGAGCTGATGGAATGGGTGGATGGAAGCGGTTTTGGAATTAGTTTTGCGCTGGATGATCCTCAAGCTGAGGGACCGGTTCTCAGCCCACTGCTGCAGAGGGGTCCCTGACCTGGAGGAAGGTCAGATGCTTTCTTCATTGAAAGGATGGGGTTCTTGAACTGTAAAGGAACAATGCTCTTTCGGCCCATTTTCCTCATCTAAAAAGATGATCCCAAGACAAATGCCAGAGTCTAGTCAGACACGGTGTGACCCACCAGTATCTACAGCTTCTGCCAGGAAGTCTTAGAAAAGCAGCAGGACGCCTCACACTGCATGCCTGCGAGGCATGGGAAGCCGTGAAATCTCCCTCCCCGGCAGCGAAGGAAGCATATGTGCCTGGAACACACACACACATGCACACACACCCACATGCACACACATGCACACAGCATTAGGAGTCCTGCTTGAATGTCAACCTCCCCTCTCCCCCTCCAGTTCATGACCAGAAGGGGAAAATGTGTTGGGATCTGAATGACTCTCTAGCTACTCTAGGTAATTTCTCATTGGGATTGGGATTGGGATTTCAACAAAGGCCCTAATCTGCGGGTGAGGCCAGTGAGGCAGAGCGGCCAGGAGAGAGGTCAGTCTTGCTAAATCCTGAAGGGTAGGCTTCCAGAGAGCCACGCTTCAGGAGTCACCGGGACGGGCGCTCAGGCCAGCTGGTGGCACCCCTGCCCCGCCCAAGCCATGGCTTCGTTCACACTGCAGTGACAGCACACCGAGAGACGCACACGCACTCTAGGCCAAGGCTCTCTCGGAGGGCCTAGAAATTAAGTGCCATGCCCATCCCTCTAGGAGAAGGGAAGATGAAAAGGAATCCAGTTAGAGGTGTCACCCAGGCAACGAGCAATAACTTGGGGATCTGAAGCATACAGAGGGGGTGAGATTTCCCCATGATGGAGGCATCTAGACCAAGAGGACTTGACAGCAGGCAAAACAGCAGTCAACCCAGTGAAGTGAGCCCCAGCAACAGCACAGGAAGCTTAAGACCTAGCTAACGAGGTTCTCTGAGCTAGACAGGCCAAGAGGTGTCCAGGGGATCCCACTGACCAGCGCACAAGACTGCACAGAACCGTGTCTCCACGGGAGGGAGCAGGACCCACCTACAGAGGAGAAAACCTCACAACCTTCCTTGGCAGTCTTCTCTGTCAGCAGTGCTTCTTAAAGTCTATCTTAAATTGCTCATGCTGCAGCCTTAGCTGTTTTCACTTCTATGCTTTGTGTTTGGAAGGAGACAATTGTGAGCAGCTTGAGCAAGCTTCTGAAGGAGCCATAAGCCTGGCTTAATGGGGACAGGGAAGGGACCCTTCCCTCTCATCAACCTCCCAGAGAAACACCAGCCCTCCAACATACAAAAGTAGCTCAGGATCCCATGGCGTGCTTGTATTTTTGCCCATGTTCCCCTAGTCCCCCCACCCAAATTCATTCCCTGGTTGTCCTTCACCTCAGGCCGAAGAGCTCAGTGTCCCAAGTGTCAGTGGCTGCTTCTTGGGGGGGAAAAGCTGGGCTCCCAAAGTTAGGGGGATTGCTGGAGCCTAGACCCCTGCCTCAAGCTTACTTGGCATCCTGCTGAGCGTTGAATACCAGGACTGGGATCCTACCATCATTTCGGGAATAATGATGTTGATAGGAAACCCTTTCTTTGGTGCAGGTTCTTCTGAACCTCAGGTTAAGCAAAGGCTCCATCCTCTTAGATGCTGTGGCTTCTCCCTTCATGTGGGGATCTCCAGTTTGACCCATGGCTGGTAGCTCCCTGCAGTCTATGACTCCCACCCCCCAACTCCTGGGATTGCTGTCTCACCTTAGGCCTATACTCACCTCTCTGGGGCTGGGGCTTTGGGGCTCTAAGCAGCCCTTGCCACCTGCTGTGGTGACACAGAGGCCAGGGTCTTAGTGAGCAGCTGGGACTTCTCTGGGATGAGCAGACAGGTAGGGAAGCCCCCCTGATGTCCTTGCTTGCTAATGAGGCCAGGTGGTCAGGCTCCTCTGTCCTCTGATCGAAGCCAGAGCCCCCGGGGCCTGGAGAAAAAGTCAGAAGGCTCAGGCTGTGTCAGGCCCTCTGCTTGTGGAAAATGCCAGACAGTCCTGGGCATTTGCCCAGGAGCTTCACACATCACAGCATCATGTGTACTTACACGCGTGCGCGTGCGCGCGCGCACACACACACACACACACACACACACACCAGCCTTACCAAGAGCTACTAGCCCCTTTCCCCAAGGAAAAATCCCAGTCTAGATCACGTTGAGGAGAAAGATTTCCCATTTTTAACTCCCTGGAGATCTACTAGGGCCTGGAAAATTCCTCTCCGCCTTGGGGGAGTTTCGCGTACACTTTGCATGAATTTGAATCTGTGTTTTACATAGAAGCCGGCGTCCAAACCCAAGCCAAACCGTGGAAGATAGCTGCTAAATTTACGCAGGCTCCTCCACCCCTCAGACAGGCCTCCTAGCAGACGCCCTCTTCCTGCGTGCTCCGGGGTGAGGGTGGCTGAGGCCTCACAGCCAAAGGAGAAGCTTCTGGGGAACCGAGGCAGATGGAAGCCCACAGAGGTGGCGGCGGCCCCGGGAGCTGTGGGCCAGCGGGTTCCGTCTTACTGTAACTTTTTACCTTTTTAACAAACGAAAAGCACAATTCCACCCGCACACTGTCTGGAAAGCACAGCCAGACAGACTGCTTAGGGCCCTTCTGAGTCCAGAAGAGGCGCTGGGGCTTCTCTGTTGCAGGGCTGCGGTACTGCGAGCTGCTCGCGGGGCGGCCGGACGCGGCCCGCTCTGCGGCCCGGGGTGGGGGAAGGGCTGCGGAGACCATTCCCGAGCCAGGGCCGGCTCCTCCGCGCGGACTCGGGGCCTGGACTCGTGCCCCCTCCCAGGAGCAGCTCTGGCACCTTCAGGCACCTCCTTAAGCGCTGAGAAGCCATGGGATTTCTGTACTCACGGGCCCGAGACCCTTTTCCCCTTTCCTTCAGCCTCTTCCTCCTCGCCCCCCCTCCCTAGGGAAGCTCCCCCTCGCTTTACAGATCATTTTCTATGCTACTGTGTTCTCTCAGGAGGGGGGTTAGAGCATGCGGGGCAAGTCTGCAGGGTTTCTTAAACAATACATTTATTTTTCTGAGCAGTACTCCAAGAGAGGAGTTGAAGGGTGTTGAAATTAACGATGAATAAAATGCAGCCTGCCACCCCTTTGAGCTGTTTGCTGTCTGTCTGTCAGAGCCTCCTGCCTCCCCACCTCCCTGATCACACCTCCTCTCAGGGGCCCCAGGAGACCTCAGCTCCTCAGATTGGGCCCCAGCAGCAGCTCCCTGGGGACGTTTACTCAGCAACACAACGGTGACATCCATCTGAGCCAGGAGGTGCCAATGGATCTCGCGGGCAGCTTGACCCAATTGGGTGGGGCCAGTTTCTAAGAGCGGAGCCTGGTGGGAAGATGGGCACGGAGGAAACTTGGCCCCATTGTGGTAGCAGTTGCCAACCCTGGTGATGCACAAGATTCTCCAGAGGCAACTTGAGAAGATACTGATGCCCAGGCCCTACCCCACCCCTACTCCCCACCCCTCATCTCTCCCACCCCCACCTACCCCCGCCCCCTGTCCCGCTCCTGCCTCTGGCCCCCCGGCCGGAGATCCTGATTTCAGTCCTAGGAGGAGCTCAGGCAGACACTGGAGTTTTGTGGAAGGTGCCCAGGTACTCCTAATGGAGTGTCTTGAACCCACACTCTAAACACAGAGCACTCTGGTCATTGTGTGGAAAGCGCACCCACTTAGAAGCCAGGAAGCCTGAAATCTAGTTCCGCATCTGGCAGTCACTCTGCTGGCTCAGATCCTTTAATTTTCTCATCTCTAAAATGGGATAATGATACCATGTACACCACCCCCCACATCAGGAGTCTTAGGAAAAGTAAATGAGAGGCTGAGAACTGAAAAGTGTCAGCTCTCCACAAATGCAAAGGGTTGCCCTGAGAGGGACCAGGTAGCCCTTACTGCTTCTGCAGGGCCAGCCGGGGAAGAAGGTTCCATCTAGATGATTGCTTCTGCCCGTGGTGCCATCATAATAGTGCAAACTCCACAGCATCCCTGGGTCATCCTTTTCCCTGGGGTGCCCTCCCTGGAGCTGAGAAGTAGTTTACAGGTCACTCAAGTACGGCCCCGCCCACCTCAATCTACAAAATCACTCTCTCTCCCCTAACCCCAGAGGTCTCATGGCACTGTAGTGACGCGCAGTATCCTATTTTCCATTCTCTTTTGTTTTGTCTTAATGCCGGTTAAAGCTGTTAAATTGATTTCCTGATGAATCACACCCAGCAGTTTGAAAAACACTGGCCTGCAGTGTTTCTGGAATGAAAGAGTCCTCTTACCCTGCTTCCAGCTAAGACCCATTCACCAGCTGTGGCGTGGGAGGGGCCTGGCTTCTGGTGCCCCTCAACCCTCCTGTCTCTCCGGGCCCTGGGCCCCAGCTGTGTAATCAGCTCAGGCGGGGGATTTACCTGCACAAGGTGCTCCTTACCTTCTTTTCAAATGGGAGGCCTATGATTCTTCTGCCATTTTAGACCCGCTGCCAGCCATGCCCAACGGACTGGCAACCCTCTCCCTTCTATGGTCAGTTACCTTTCTGTTCTCCTGAGGAGAAGATAAGAAAACAGAACTTATATTTTCCAAGCCAGGCCCTTGGACGAGAGTTTGCATATTTATCTCATTGTCCCTTACCTACCCTAGGAATTTGGTACTTTCCCCCATTTTGTCCTGGGTCACAGGGGTAAGTAACTTGTCTAATTTAAGGCCAGCCACCCCCCTCTTGTTAGGAGCTGGAGAGACATGGCCCCAGAATTTTTTTTTTTTAATATTTTATTTATCTATTTATTTGAGTGAGAGAGAGAGAGCATGCACAAGCAGCGGGGAGGGACAGAGGGAGAAGGAGAATCAGACTCCCCGCTGATCAGGGAGCCCCATGTGGGGCTTGATCCCAGGACTCTGAGATCATGACCTGAGCCAAAGACAGACGCTTAACCGACTGAGCCACCCAGGCGCCCCAGGGGCTGGAGAGACATGGGAGAAAGACAGCACAGTCCTCACTGTCCCTGACCTCCAGGCTCGTGAGACTGGGCACCGCAGTTACGCAGGATGGGTGCCACAGATCTACGGGACAGCCTGGGCTGTGGGAGTACCCGGGGGAGGCAGCCAGCCCACTGCCCCGCCATCAGGAAAGGCCCTCAGAGGCAGGCTGTCCAAGCTGAGCGTGCTGACGAGGGGCAGGAGTGTCCCAGCCATGAGCAGTGGCAAGTGACAAGACCAAAGAGGGAAGGACATGGAGTGCTCCCTTGGCTGTAAGAACTGGAGTCTGGGCTGTCCATCGACAGATGAATTGATAGAGAAGATGTAGTATATATATATATAAACACAGTGGAATATTACTCAGCCATCAAAAAACTGAAATCTTGCCATTTGCAACGACGTGGATGGAACTAGAAAGTATTATGCTAAGCGAAATAAGTCAATCAGAGGAAGACAATTATCATACGATCTCATATGTGGGATTTAAGAAACAAAACAGGATCTCAGGGGAAGAGAGGGAAAAATAAAACAAGACGGAATCAGAGAGGGAGACAAACCGTAAGAGACTCTTAATCATAGGAAACAAACTGAGGATTGCTGGAGTGGAGGGGGGAAGGGGTAGTGGAGGGATGGGGTAACTGGGTGATGGACATTAAGGAGGGCATGTGATGTAATGAGCACTGGGTGTTATGTAAGACTGATGAGAAAACCTTGGGGTGCCTGGGTGGCTCAGTCTTTAAGCGTCTGCCTTCAGCTCAGGTCATGATCCCAGGGTCCTGGGATCGAGTGCCGCATCGGGCTCCCTGCTCCGCAGGAAGCCTGCTTCTCTCCCTCTGCCTCTACCTGATGCTTCCTCTGCTTGTGCTCTCTCTCTCTCTCTGTCAAAAAAAAAAAAAAAAAAAAAAAAAGACTGATGAGTCACTGAACTCTACCTCTGAAACTAATAATATACTATATGTTAATTAATTGAATTTAAATTTTAAAAAATACAAAAAATAAAAAAAGAACTGGAGTCTGGGCAAAGCAAATTATATCCCTGGCCTCTTGCTACTCCATTTGGAGGGAAATGTTCACAGAACGGATGTTGATGGAATCACTAAAGAAAGGCTCAACGAGGGGCCACGAGGGCTCCCCTCTGCCCTGTGGCTGTCTCTCGCTGATGGCCAGCAGGCCTCTCCCTCTCACTGGGGCTCCTTGTCCATGTCAGCCCTGTGAGGGCCGGGCCTTTGGGCTCTGTCACTCTGAGGCTCAGGAGAACAGGGGGTGAGGGGAGAAAAGAAGGAGTCCACGGGGATTCCTTTAAGAACCACACTTAGCAAACATCTGCCGAGTGCCTAACCCAACATGGACCATTTGTGCCGCTTCTTTCTCCATGGACTGCGCTGAGCAGGACCGGCCAGCTGGATGCAGGATGGAAGGAAACGCGCCCGTGGCAGGCTGGCTGGCTTCCTGCTGAAAACTGCAGCTTCCACACACACTCCCACCCTGTGCGAACCTCTGTGAGCTCCAGGCCTTTGTCTTGACGTGTCTCTGCTTCCTCCAGGACCAATACAGGACCGTGCTGGAGAGCTGCCCTGTCGGGTGCAGCGCCCACCAGCCACACACAGCTATTTCCATTCAAATGAATTTAAAATTAAATTTAGTTAAATGGCCAACTCAGCTCTTCAGTTGCAGAAACCACATTTCAAGTGTTCAACACTCACATGCAGCTAATAGCTACCATGTTGGACGGTGCAGATAGCAAGGCCTGTTACATAGGGCTGCTCGAGAGAGCTCCGGGGTCAGAAAGCTCCAACTCCAGGGCCGCCCTGGGGCGGGGCGGGGGGGCGGGGGGGAGTTGGTATTTAATCTCAGCAGCCAGTGAACATGGGAGTTTATAGACCTCTTCTACCCAACCCCCATCCTCTCTGTTCCTCCCCCTCAGATGGCTCCAGATCAGGTTCTTCAAGTCCTTCTCTTCTTCATCAGGTCCCAGCCCTGCTGGCTTCCACTCAGGAGGCACAAACCATGGTGTTGAGAAGGCCCATCAGAGTACATTGTGGAGCCTTTGCCTTTATCTGTCCTGGGCATTCTCCTGTCCCCTTCTTCTGGGAACAATATGTCCCTGTCCTGTCCTTTTGAAAAACTACCCCATCTCCCTGTGGTCTCGTGGACCTGTCAATCCCAGGGTGCTTCCTGTGTTAGTTAGGAATGTGTTCAGCTGCAAGTAACAGGAAATCCAATAGAGAGGAGCTTAAAGAAGCAGAAGAAGGGGATGATTTGACTCACATAACCAGAGTCTGGTGGCAGGTGCTGCCGTAAGGCAGGAAGGCCAGCTCCTCCTCTCTTCCCACCTGCCATGTTTAGCATGTTGTCTTTGGTCCTCATGCTGGTCACCTCAGGTGCTGAGGCAGCCACACCTCCAAGTCCCACGTCTGTGTCACCAGCAGCAGGCAGTAGGAAGGGAGCCTTCCCAGGAGGTGGCATTCCTAGGCCTCCCTGGGGCCATTCTGCTGACATCTCATTGACCAGAAGATGGTCACCATCACCTGCAACAGTCCCTCTACAAGAGGATGTAGGGAGTGAGACCACCCACATACAGTACCTGGCACCCTCTCTCTAGGCCGGATCACCCCTGGTTCCACATCCTCAGACACGGTCATTGGTCTAAGGGAGGGCACATGGCCCAGGCCAGGGAGCACCTCCTTGACCTTCCAAGGATCAGGGGTAACTGAGTGGCCCTTTCCTCTTGTAGGTTACAAGCGAGGCCTGGTGCCCTGGTCAGGGCCAAGTTAATGCAACAGAATCCAGTTCAGCCGGTTTAAGCAGGTGAGATTTATTACAGGGGATAAACCCTGACCTGGCCACCGAGGTCACTGACACTGACAGCCTAACTGAGTTTGCAGGGCCCTGGTGCCATAGGCCCCCGCAGGGTCTTATGTGCTTGGGAGAGACACCTGGACCCATAATCCTGAGACAGGCACCACCAGCCCCCAGCAGGCCCTTTCCAGTCCCCCTGTGCTTACACAACTGACACATCTGTCAGCATCACTAGGTGACTTTGCTTTCCTGCTCTGGGACACAGAATTTGCAGTCTTTTGATTTTAAAAGATGTTACCCATCTCTCCTCCCTAAACCTCATCTGAACAGCCTTCCCAGACCCTGTCCTGGATCAGGTTTCCTGCTTGGCCGTACATTGTTTTCACTCTATTTTTGGTCTAATGAGCTTTACTTTGTATTTAACCTGGGCTATCAAATAGCCTGTATGTCACTGGGAAAGCCGAAAAGACTCTGGGTGAAGCTCTCAGGACTGACTCTCGGGGAGAGACACACCCAGGCAGCCAAGCCCCTAAGAGGGTTGCTACCTCTCCTACAATCAGGAAGCAGCCGTTTGCATAAAGGCCACCCTGACAAAGAAGTCACTCCAGAAAAATCAGACACACCCCCCTGCCAGCAGCAAACAGCGGAAGCAGAGGCTCTGCCTCTGATCTGCCTCTCAAATCTTGTGCAAATGCATCTAACACGCAGAATCTAAACCTCAGCCAGATCGGTAGATGCAAGAGAGTCTGGGGAACATAGCTTCCAGCCTCTTAGTCTCTGCAATACAGGGCAGCCCTCTAAAAAGAGTGTGGAATGGATGCTGAGTGCCTGTCCACCACATCCTGCCTGCAAGGACTGTGGGGCAGTGGATGTCCTCCCTCGGCCACCGCTGCAGGGAGCATCAACCTGCAGGAAGAGAGAAGGAAACCTCTATGCAAAGGAAAGCAGAGGCAGGCCTGCCTTAGCCCAGCTGTGCCCCCTGAGGCTGGCGCCTGCATTTCTTCCCCCAGATCTGGGAGGATCCTCAGCTTCCTTCCCACTGGTGCGAGCCAGTAATTTCCCTCTTTGTCTATGACTGAGTTAGGTCACCCTGCAACTGAAAAAATGTGAACTAACATTGTCCTTGACCCAGGATAACTCCTTCCCTGCTCTCGGAGGGCTGGATGTCTTTCGTAGCAGTAGCAACTTTCATGGGAAAGTTCAGTCTTGGAATGCAGACATCTGTGGGACAGAGAGTACAATGACATATTCTCACTAAAGTGTAAATGACTGTCCGTGGAGCCTCTTCCAAGACAAGGTTCTGATGGATCAGAAGGAAGCAGAAGCCTGGGCTCCCAGCAGATTGAGATGGGGACCCTACTCATCAGATAAAGGCCGCAAAAAAGGCCATTCTAGGGCATCATTGATCCACCTTGCTGACTTTGGGCTTCAGAGGACTGAAGCTGAATGTAAGCCCTAACATTCCTTCCTTTAAAAGACAAATTTCTGGGGCACCTGGATGGCTCAGTCGGTTAGGCATCTGACTCTTGATTTTGGCTCAGATCATGATCTCAAGTTCGTGAGATCGAGCCCTGTATTGGGCTCCACGCTGGGCATGGAGCCTGCTTGAGATTATCTCTCTCCTTCTCCCTCTGACCCTGCCCCTGCCCCTCCCCTCTCTCTCTCAAAAAAAAAAAAAAAAAAAAAAGACAAATTTCCAGCCATCTCCTATTACACTTCTAACAAATGTTGTCTCCAGCGTTGACTTAGTGCTTATGTGACAGGGTCTCTGCCAGCCCAGTTCTGATACTATTAACCAAACACCCCAAGATTCGCAAGAGTCTCTCAATCTGTCTCCTTCTTCCATGTTCCAACTTCCCTAGATTCTCTTCTCAGCACCCAGAGCTTGAGGCAAGAGGGCTGGAGGGAGGTTTCTACTGGCTAGAGAGTCTCTCTGTTCCAGAAACAGGGAACATTTGCTCCTCCACAGCCCACTTATCCTCGCCTCACCTTCCCCGGTAAGGGATTTCCCTTTCCACTGGTTAAAAATCAAAATAATAAAAGTGGGGGGAAATTATGATTACGGCAGTTTTGTTCATTCTAAACATATTAACAGGCATAACGCAGAGGCACTGGGGGTGGAATCGAGCTTTCCTGCCAGGAGACGTCTTAGGGCACAGCCTTCTCCTGGCGTTGCAGCCCCTCACCCCCTTGCCCTGACGGCATCAAAGCCCCTCTCCGCCCACAGCCTCCACGCAGTGAGCGCCCCTTCCTCTGTGGGGCCTGCGCGCGGACTCCAGGCTGGGCTCACGCCCCCCTGCTCCACCACCGGTGCCATTCGGGAGCTTGGCTCCTGCTGCGGAACCCTCCACACAGATCTGCCATCAGAGCCCAGTGCCCCCTTCGGCGCAGTGGGAACACAAGCCGAGCATCGCCGGCCTCTCGGTCCCCCCTCCAGCTCACCCGCTGCGCACTGGGGAGGCCAGGGACACAAGGGAAAGAGCTGCCAGAACAACCCCCCGAACTCCAGAGCCTGCCCTGGCCACCCTTCCCCACGGTTTAGCCTGCCCTCCCGTGTTACAGACGAGGAGCCTGAGGGCGAAAGGGAAGTGACTTGCCGTCCCAGTTTTATGCGGGGTGGGGCAGGATGGGGGGGTTGGGGGGAAGCCTAGAACAGAAGCAGATCTGCCTCTGAGGTGAGATTTCAGGGCATCTCCTCCCCCTTTCACTTAAAGAAAAATAAGTAACACTCCCCACCAGCTTCTTGGTGCCAAACGCGGGTGAGACCACCTGCTGTAGGGCCTTTGAAACAAACATGGGGCTCAGGTCCTGGCACCTTTTGTCGGGGGTCCTCAAGACCACCCTCAGGTTCAACGAAGGACTCACAGAACTCAGAAAAGCTATGCTACCCACACTTGTGGCTGATCACAGAGGAAGGGTAGAGATTAAGATCAGCGACGGAGAAAAGCACAGATTGCCGAATCCTGGAGAAACCAGCGGCAGCACCTACTGGTCCTCTCCTGGTGGGCTCGCTCGGAGGGCACCTATTCTCCCAGTCACAATGTGTGGCACCTACAAAGTCTTCCAGCAAGGGGAGTGCCGCTGAGCCTCGATGTCTAGGGTTTTACTGGGGCCGGGGGTCAGTCACATGGGCATGGAGCACCTGCATGACTGACCTCAGCTACTCATGCTTCAGCCCCTCCAGGGATCAGGGCCCCAGGTGAACAGATAGGGGTTCACACGAGTGACTCACTACATCTTGTCCCTTCTCCTTCCCGATGCCTCGCAGTGAGGCGGGTGCCGACACACTTCTCTCCCATGGCCACTGTTGACATCCCTCCACCTTATCACTTTCCCACACATCTTGTTTTCCACTCTTTGGGGGGTTAGGGGTTCTCTCCCAACCAGTGTTACAGTTTCTAAGAGTGTCTCCAAAAGGGGCTGGCTGTCTCTTTTTCCTATAGCCCTCTTGCTCAAGGAGCCAGGGATAATGTGAGTCATAGGGCACTCATAGGGCACTACACAGACTCCTACCCCAAAATGCCTCTCCCCACAGAATTACAAGGTCCAGCACGAGTGCCTTCAGCCTCTGCCACCTCATGGGGGACTTTCTCCTCTACCTCGTCAGCTCCCTGGTGGAGGGGAGGGGGTGCTCTCTTCATCCATTTTGGGGATGTGTTCCAGGAACCAAGCACCCACTCCAAAGGGCACAAGGATTCCTGAGGGCCCCATACAGATGTGTGCCAAAACAGCCTGGGCCTGCCAAGGCGTTCAGGTAGGCAGATGAGTCTCCCACAGAGATGCAAATAAAACAGGGTTATAATCACCCCGAAAGACAACATACGTGAAAAAATAATGTCTACTCTTGAAGGCCATATGAACAGAAATTAGGATTAGTATTCTTTGACTGACAAACTTTTTCTCCATAAGATGACTTGAAGTGTAAATGACTTGAAGTGTAAATAAGAGAAAGAGATACTGTGGTTTCCACTTAGACTCCCACACCAATAAATGACCGATAACAGAAGCCTTGCAGAGGGTAGTTGATGGCAAAGCTAAAGGAAGAAACAGTAGGCCGCACTGGTATCTCAAGGGGTGGGGAGAGGGGTCTGTGAGGAGTTCATAAAAGCTGGGTAGCTTTATGGTTTGTCAGAAGCTCAGAAGCTCCACCTCAAAGACGACAGAGTAACCGTGGCAGCTTGTTCATCGGGGTGGGTCTGCTGACAGGAGCCTTACCCCCACCCACAAGACAGGTCATCTGTGAGGGACAGGCCCACCGGGTCTGGTCGGGACAGACTCTGGAACCAGGATGCTCCCGCAGGGCAGACGGCCACCATGTGGGGGAGTCACACCAAGGATTCAATCTCCAGAACCAAATGCATAGTCTGGGCTCCCAACCGTGCTGCCCGCTGGCTCCCAGCCCTGTCTCCTATGATGGTGACATCAGCTTGAGGCCAGGCCTGGCAAACGTGTTCCCAGCCAGCCCCCAGCTAGCAGAATGCGGCCTCCTCTCTCTCCTCCTCCGAGGCCTGCCATTCAGGAAACTCTTGCTCTCAGCTCTTACACTCTGCAGTAGGCACTGAGAAGGGTACAGTCGGCTGTCTGCAGGGAAAGGCAGGGCTGGGGGACCTGGGAGGGGAGAAGGACACCTCTGCTGGCACACAGCACTCTTTCTTTTTTTTTTTTTTTTAAGATTTTTATTTATTTATTTGACAGAGAGAGAGATAGTGAGAGCAGGAACACAAGCAGGGGGAGCGGGAGAGGGAGAAGCAGACTCCCTGCTGAGCAGGGAGCCCGATGCGGGGCTCGATCCCAGGACCCTGGGATCATGACCTGAGCCGAAGGCAGACGCTTAATGACTGAGCCACCCAGGCGCCCATATTTATTTCTTTATTTGAGAGAGAGAGTGTATGTGTGTGAGCAGGAGGGGCAGGGAGAGAGAGAATCTGAAGCAGACTCCGCCCGAAGTAGGGCTTGATCCCACGACTGCGAGATCCTGACCTGAGCCGAAACCAAGTCGGATGCTTAACTAACTGTGCCCCACCCCCAGGTGCCCCCAGGCACACAGCATTCTAGGATAGGTATGCTCAGGGCATGGCCACACCTGTCCTGACTCCTCTGGAACCAAAGAGGGAAGCCAGTCTTCCTGGGCTGACACTTCAGTCAGCCAGGCCTTGGGGAGGCCAGCATCTCGCTCACTCCCACAGCAGACCCTCGGTCATACCCAAACCTGCTCCACCAATCTGCATCCACATACTTTTGGGGTCAGTGCACTGGGTAAACAACATCATAAAAGTCAACTCTTGGTGCCCACTTGGTGCTGGGTTGACTTTTAGAGTGTGGAGGGTTTTCCAATTCAGACTGGTCTAGATGAGGGTCCCATTAAGCAAATTCCTTAACCCTCTGGGCATTAAACACCTTGAAATGAGAAAACAACCCACCTGACTGCATTGGTGTAACGATTACTGAAATGGTTATAAAGTGCCAAACACAGTGTTTAGCAAGGACAGACGTTCAATGGATATCAGCTCCCCTCTTCCCCTCCCCTCCTGAATCCACAAGTTCTACTCTTCCTGTGCCAACCTGCCTATCAGGGGCCATCCATCCAACCAGCTGTCCATCCATCAGTCCGCAACCATCACGTATTTATATTACATCATTTATTGAACACCTTCCATGCATACAAACCACTGCAAACTGTCCACAGAAGTAGATATAGGGACATACCATCTAGAAGCAAAAATTAAACATTAAGACCAGACACAAATAACTTGGCAGCAAGAGTGTCAGAAGGGAGGTACAGAGAAAGAATGCGCTGGGAGATGAAACATTCCCAGGCCTCTCTTCAAGCTCCAATAGAAAGCAATTGCCAGGATTACATATGATTTAATAAAACATTTCTTTCTCTAATGGAGACCACCAGCATAATGGTTTTTTTTTTTTTTTTCCTTTTATACAAGGAAGAAGCCTTGAATTCTAATTGTCCTAACCTGAGCAATGGCTTTGTCTCACTTTTCATTTTACTCTTTTCAGCTCTTAGTTGCTCCACTGAGGACAATGTACAGAGCCCAGATTCCTCCCAAGATTTTAATTGGACTCTCCATGAGGGATTGTGAAACCAGCAAAGGGAGCTAAATGAGAAGATGATGGATACATTGAAGACAGCTGCCTGGAGCCAGACTGTCCCTGGACAGCATCGCTCCGGTGAGCCAGTAAAGGGAGGCTGGGCGGCGTCAGCAGCCAACTTCCACCCCTTACGCACCTCTCCCCAGCACATGGGTCCAGCCCATACTTCAGTCAACCCCAGGAGGAATTAGGGAGAACGTATCTTGCTACAAAAGTGCCTGATAAACAGCGTGGAGATGCATCTCTCAAACAAGGAGGAAAATCTGACAAATTTTGTTGCCACGGTGAGAAAGGACCCATCAACATGAGAAATGAAACACTCTGAAATCTCCGCAGACCACGACTCACCCCGCAGGCAGAATTTGACTGCAAGATTCCTACAAAGACATCATGGAGCCAATGTGGCCGCCGACCCTGCCCCTGCCAGCCCAGCGAGTTTGGGCAAGGTCCTCCAGCCCTCTGAGTCTTCGTGTCCCGGTCTCTGCGTGGGGAGTGCTCTCTCGGTGAGCACTTCACAGGGGTGAGGGTGGGGGGGGGGCAGGAGGCATGGGGGGCAGCCGTCCTTCCATCACTCAGCTCAGTGACCTTGGGCAAGTGACTTCCCTTTTCCCAGCCTCCCTTTGGGGGTCCCCACAGCTCGCGGGTTTGCGTGCGGATTAAATGAGAGTGTGTGTGGAGAGCGCATGGCGCAGACTGGGTGCTCGGTAGCTTTAGTTCCCTTCCCCTAGACATCTGCTGTCCATGCTCAGTTCCCCTCGGCCCAGGACAGGGTCTCCCTCGGGCCCCAAGCTAAGCCCTAATGCCTTAGGCTGATTTCCACTTGGAAACCTACACAGGCTCCATAGCTCTTGGCTTCTAGAAAGTGATTTTCCAAAACCCTTCCTCATTTCACTACCCCACCAGCCACAAATTCATTCTCCCATTCAGCATTCCTTTACAAGACTTTAGAATCATTTTTCCAGCGCTGGCCTTTGTGAGTTCAGGGATTTTAGCTCTTTGTGTCTCAACACAAAGACATCTTTTTCTTCCGAAAGGCCACTGCTGCTCATACAGGGCCTTTGTGGGAACGGGCCGGCCCTCGGAGCAGACAAAGCCTGGGCCAGAGCACACAGGGGAGGTAGGGCTGGCAAACAGCCCACTTGGCCTCCAGCTGGCGGCCCTCATGCAAGGCACAGAGCACAGCCCAGCCCTCCTCCTGCTCCTTCCATTCCCCCTCCCCCTCCTCCTCACCGCCACCACACAGCCGCTGACTCTTAGGGCTTTAGAGCAACAGACACAGCTCAGGTTTCCCCTGCTGTATCTCTTCGAACCTTCACCTCCTGGAAGTGCATGGACGTGCTGTTCTCAGCCTGGCACCCCTTCTTCACTCCTTTGGGTCATGATGTTCCCCAT
Organism: Mirounga leonina; assembly: GCF_011800145.1. Classification (NCBI taxonomy): domain Eukaryota; kingdom Metazoa; phylum Chordata; class Mammalia; order Carnivora; family Phocidae; genus Mirounga; species Mirounga leonina. The sequence goes on from NW_023270305.1 coordinate 64,422,080, forward strand.
TTCCTCTAGGGAACCTGTCCTCCCCCAGGCAGGGGCAAGGGGTGAAGCCGGACGGCAGGAGGCAGCCCAAGCAGAGCTGAGAGCAGGAAGTGGCTGGGCCTGGGCACAAGGGGAAGATCAAATTGTGATAAGAACTGGCCTCAACAGTCCAAGTGGTGAGAGGGCTCGGTCCTTCGGCTGCCCGAACTAGTAGGGAGCATTCGGAGCCAGAAGGACAGAGATCTGGAAGCTCCAGGAAAGGAACCAGAGGGGGTAAAAGTGGAGTGGAAGCTACTCAGCTTCAGACTTTTCTTCGTTGGCCATTGGGCTGCCAGGGCCGAGGCGGGATATACAAGAGAATGTCTTAAAGCTAATCAGAAGCGGAGCCCCCAGAGCTCCCAGGAGGTGGTGAGAGCTGGTCTCTGAGCTGTCACCTGGGACCTCTCCGGCGTGACCACAGAATCTGGGCAGGAGTCACCATGGGACTAGCTCCCGGGGACACTGTGCCGCCTCTATAAGGCTCACCAGGTGCTCCCAGCCACATGGATGGAAGTGCTCGCTAACCCCTGAGAGACTCAGAGGGAGGGCTATGGCCAGCTGAGGACAAATAGGAGACTACTTTATGTAAGAAGGAACCAAGAGACAGGCATGGATTGATTTCAAGCAGTCTGAATGATAATGTCTTAAGCGAGCCACAAATATCTGAGAAAAGTCAGAAGAAAGCAGAAATGGCCTCAAAAAACCAAAACCAAAACCAAGAAACCCTCATGAGGGGGCCCTGGGCCTCTGTCAGCGAGATTCTGGGAAGGCAGGAATTTGGCCAATGACTGTGTGAGTCCCGAACTGGCCATTCTTTCCCTGGAGTGTGTTCTCCAGTGAGGTGTCCTTGAAGCATGATTCCTTCCCCAAGGGGAGTACAGTATTTACAGCGCTGCCCTTTAGAAATATGACACAACTCCTAGAAAAAAGAAACTGTTCTTTCTTCCAGCTCATTTATTTTCTGGCTCCTCAGTTCTCAACACTAAGGGGGGAAAAAAAACTGGGGGAGAGAAAAGGATCCTCTTAATAAGTATTATGGTCTTCTGGAAGTCTACAAACAAGGTACAAGAACAGTAATTACCATTTAGACCTGGTGCTCAAAAAATCAGTTCAGGTCCATTATTTCCAGCTAAAGGAATCAATTCCAAGAGGAAGGGAGGAGAGGAACAATTTCCGAATACATAAGAATTTATTATCCACTTCTTTTTTAAGATTTATTTATTTATTTATTTGACAGAGAGAGAGAGAGACAGCAAGAGAGGGAACATAAGCAGTGGGAGAGGGAGAGGCAGGCCTCCTGCTGAGCAGAGAGCCGACGCGGGGCTCTATCCCAGGACTCATGACCCTGGGATCATGACCTGAGCCGGAGGCAGACTCTCAACCATCTGAGCCACCCAGGCGCCCTTATTTCTCTTTTTCTTAATGATGCTGTGTGATGAGGCTTTGCTTTGAGATCAGTGTTCGATTGGGCTCTGTGGTCAGAGGACGTGCCTGAGGGTCAGGAGGCCCACTAGCCGCTCTGCCACCAACCACCCATGAGACCTGAGGCCTAGCTCCCCAGCTCTGCATGCTGGCTTCAACACTCTGCCAGTCTGTTCTGTGGAGGGTCGTTTTGTTCCAGCCATGCCCATGTCCGAGCGCTCCACAACCCTTCATGACAGCCTAGAGGGAGGTATATACACAGGGCACACCAGAGTCCATGCTCAAAGGTGCCGATAAGCTGGGTCCCCTCCGGAGCTTACACTCACTACACAGGTGTGTCCTGAGAGCCTCTTCCACACCTATGGTGGTCAGAACTGTGGGCAAGACCGACAAGGTCCTGAATTTGGAGCTTAGTTGGATTCGGTGGAAACAGGATTATAGAACAGAGTGGAATCTGAAGGAGTTATTACACGGGAAGGAGAAGAACAGAAACCAAAGGACACTTTGAGAGGAAATAAATATTAAAGGGGGGGGGGGGTTCCGAAGATGGTGCGCAGAAGAAACATCATCATCCCAAAGCATTTACTAAGCACCGAATTAAAAATCCCCTGCCATTCCTAAAACGCACTTTTCAAAATGAGTTTGCTCAAGAGCCCCAATGAGGTAGGGTGAATAGCTAAAGACAGCATTTCCCAGCCCCCTCAGTGCAGGCACCCGCCTCGATTCTAGCCAGGAAGATGCAAGTGGAAGCAATGTGTACCACTTCCCTGTTTCCTTAAAGCTAGCAAGAACAACCTCACAAGCGCCTTCTTTCTGCTGCTTGAAGTGTGGGTACGTTGGCTGAAGCCCCAGTGGCGTGTTGGGCCATGAGGGCCTTGAGAAGAGATGCCACACACAGTGCAGAAACAAGCTCAAGGAATCCAGGGTCCCTGATGTTCAAGGAACCACAGCACCGAGACTGCCTACCTCCAGATTTCTTTTGCATGAAAGAAAAATAGGGTTTTCCAAAATGAAATTGTATTATCATGAGATTCATAATAGAAAACGGCAGTCTTCCCTGCCTGTCCTGCTCACTGTCCAGAGGGGGCTGCTTTCAGCTCTTAGAATCCTCCGGCATTTGTCCCCATGCTTTTTATAACATGCTCATGCTGCTATGTCTTTATTTTGCAATTTGAGACATTATCTTACAGAAAGAACGTCAGATTTCCTCTCTCATGTACTTCCTTATCCCAAATATATGTACTTTTTTTTTTTTTTTACTATTTTCCTTAAATTACTTGTTGGTGTTTAAATTATTATGACTAACTTTAAAATAAAATAGAGTGGAAATCAGCGAAACAGAAATGGACAAACAATAGAGAAAACTCATGGAAACCAACCAAACGCTGGTTCTTTTAAAAGTTAAATAAAATTGACACGATGAACACTGAGTAATGCATATAATTGCTGAACCATTCTATTGTACATCTGAAACTAATAGAACACTGTATGTTAGCTAGACTGGAAGTAAAGTTTAAAAAACCTAGTAAATTATTATGACTAAATGAGCAAGATACCATAGTTGAAGTGGGCAGTATATGATCATATTTTACTTTTTTTAAATGAAATTTTTATATCCCCGGAGTTAATAATCCCACCACCTTTCTTCCCAATCACTTTTTCTTTGTAGCTATTATTCATTGAACCCCAAAGTCCTCCACTGCACCCAAACCCAGCAGGTCCAACCTTCCAGGGATTCCTGTCCTCCACCTGGTTGCCATCTGATTTTGCTTCAATCTACTATTTTTCAATCTTGAAGGTTACTTAAGTCAGAGCGAGTTCTGAGGGTCACAGCCTGCTTTATCTCCTCACCCCCACTCTCCCGAAAACGTGGACTTAAGTGTATGCAGGTTGGAAGTGCTGCTTTGATCCAACCAGCTAGGCTTTCGTTTGTCAGGTAACCAGAGGTCCTCTCTCATTCTATGTCCTTGGGATTCACTGGGTCTTTTTTCTCCATGTTTGGTTCTAGTGAAGGAGCCACCAAAAGAGTTTCAGGGAAAAGCATTATCAATGAGTACTTCTACACCTTGACATACTTGGGTGCTGAGATCACAGCTGATAATAGGAGATAAAGCAGCCAAGTGTGCTGTTCCTGGTGAGAGAAATACCAGCTGGATCAGAAACATGGTACTTGGAGAGGGAGCAAGAAGGACGGGACCCCGTCGGGGTAGCAATTGGGGTGCCGGCGTAGACTGACTACGACAGAGGCTTGAGTCTTGCAGGTGTACAACCACCATTTCATATAAGCAGGAAAGATGAGACCACCCCAACAGACACACACTGGTGGCCCTTGGGCAAAATCAGACCCGCAGACATATTCTCCCGGTCAGCAGCATTTCTAAGCTTTTGGATGCTTTTAGGCTGGCGTTCGCCTTCACCGCACTACCCTCCGTACCCCGCACCTGCGCGGCCCCGAGGGTGTGGCATTTGAGAACTCTAATAGTCTGGTCCCTTTAAATTACAGAAGGGGGCGGGGGCGGGGGGGCGGGGAATCTCCGAGGAGGGGCGGTTTCAAGTCACGCACTCGCACTCAGTGGCGCCGCAAGGGCTGAGCGGCTCCGACAGCCGCCTGGATACGTGTGGATACGTGTGGATACGCCCCTCTGCCGCTCACTCTCACTCAGCCGCATGGCCTGGCCTGTGCTGGCTGAGTCATCAGTTTGCTCGCTAGGAACAGATTTAGAGCAGAGCGCCTGAGACAACCGGCAGGGCTATTCCCCACAGGCTGGGTAAAACCTTCCCGGCTCAAGAAAGAACATACATAACCTCCAAGTCGAGTGATCAGAACATCGGAGTGTGCCAGCTTCAGGGTCCTGCTAGACACGCCGCTGACTTTTCATTTCATTCCCCCATTTTGCAGGCTTCTGGCCAACCATCTCTTTTCAGTTCAGCGTAATCCTTTGTCCAGAGTACAGTGCTGCCGTTTGATTGGAGGGCAGCATTTGGTGATTGGTAAGCGCCTGAAAGAACGTAGCAGCTTCTCAGCTGCTCAGTGTCCTTGGGCTCATAAGCCCTAGACAGCGGCCGTGTGTCAGCCGTAAAGCCGGCGGGCTGCAGGGCCCTCGTGGACAGACCCCGCTCGCTGTGTCCCCAGCCGCCAAGAGAGAAGCCTTCCATAGGAGTGCCAGCTTCCACCACAGAATTAGAAATACCTAACATCCGCACCACACCTCCCTCTATTTTCCTTAACTCCTGTTCCTTTGCCTGCACCACTCATTTTGACACTAAATAATATTTAGAAAGATTAAATTTATCACAAGTGTGCCTTTCAGATTCCTAACTACATTTTAAGGCTCTAAATGGAAAGGGGGAAAAAAGTACAGATTTTGGAGACACGCTCCTGGGGTGCAGATCCTAGCTCTGCCACTTACTGGCCGTGTGACCCGGCCGGGTCCCTGAACCTCTGAGGCCAGGTGGCCTCATCTGTGGAGCGCAGACAGAAGTGCCTACCTCTAGGAGCTTCTGGAGGAACAAGCACAGGACCTTGTCCTTTCAGATACTCACTAAGTATTTAATGTTGCCAAACTGTTCATCCAGGTTGTCATATTCAGGATTCATTGTGGAAAGTCATTGTCATGATTGATTTGGCTGAGACACAATGTTTTAACAATAAAATACCACATTAAAACTGATACTAAATAGGAAGTCCTGATCATTATGTGAAGAAAAGACAGAGAAAATAAACATACATCTTGCTGGACGGACAAGGCATACTAAAATTCCAGATCGGTGTCTGAACTGAAAATAGTTACACTGTCCTAGATTTAACTATGCTTAGTTTGGTTTTAAACTATTTCCATTCAAGATTATTTATAAAATTAAACTGGCTGCCAGTTATAAGTGTCACCAAGATTCTAGGAAATAAACATAATAGTAATAGTGTGATGATACATGTTAACCGCTATGGTTAAACTTAGTGATTGCTTCTGAACACCAAGGGACTCATTGCCATTGTTCTTTTGTTAGAGCTAATGAATTGTCCACTGAGAGTTTTCCTTTCCTTCTCAATTTAACCATTTAAGGGAGTTTATAATATCTCTTGACCTCTTTGAAGTGAACCAAAGGCAACAGCAGTGTGGTCTTCTATTCACCAAGCCTAGAAGTAAGAGCAGGATGGTCCAGTGAAGGCTGCCCAACATCCCATATTGTTCGTGCCACTGCTGAATTTCCCACAGAGCTGGATGAAAGATGTGTGTGGGCACTTCTGTTGGACAAACCACAAGCCAAAGCAAAAATATGCTAACATACATTGAATTTGGACCATGTTCTGAATGTTGTCTGACACCATGAAACACTGCTTCCAGGGAGGTGGGGAAACTGCTGTGTCAAAGGCAAGGCGAGGGCTCCCCATTTCCCTCTGCAGCGGGCAGGAGGCATGGCTACCAGCAACGAGCCGTTTCCTACAAGGGACTCCTCTGTGACACGGAAGCTCGGCAGCACAGAGTTCAGACATCTGAAGGCCACATGGATAAATTCTGAAGCAGAATTAAGAGAAAGCTGCAGCTCGCTCTATCAAGGAAAGTGGAGTGGGGAGAACAGCAGGCAGAAAAGTATTATTTTAATTCGGGCTCCACTTCCAGGTTTAGCCTCAAACTGTGGGTATCACTCTGGGCATTTTTCATCACCGTCCCCGGCCACACCAAATCCCCCTGACCCAAACACGCTGCGCCCAGGAAGGCAGTGTTAGATTTCCTTACAAAATCCCCTTTACTCATTTGTTCTTCTTCAGAAGCTGATTAACAGTGTTTAATTTATTTCAGACCAGGAACCGGTTTTTCTTCTGACTGTTCAGCGCACCATTCTGATCAACAGAATGTAACTAACAAGCTTAAAGAGCCACTCAATACTGAATCAGCAGCTCATACCATATGCTGTGGGTAAAAACATACTTCCCAAAAAAGCTAAATGCAGAAAGACCAAGGATAGAAGATGCATTTAATACTTAAGTCTAACAGGATGTGCTTAGTATGTGGAACATTGAGATTTTAAGGGGGAAAAGTTATTTTTTAAATATATCTATCCTAAAACATCTTTCTTCTGTTCTGTTACAGTTTTTATCCTCACAACAGTATTTTAAGGGAAGAAATCAAATTAATTACAAAAACAATTGCAACTTGGATGGATCTTTAGTGCGATCTTTTAAAAAATGCAAAATCCTGTTTTCTCAGAAACGTGGTTATATGGCCCACAGATTTCATGGTAACAGTATGGTTAAGTTCTAAATCTTGGAAAATATATATTCGACTTTACTCCGGTATTATCCAAGTTCATGTCTGAGTGAAGAAAACCCAAACCACATCACAATTACAATTTTTAAATGCAAGGGTCTTTTGCTTTACATCCACCATTCCAAAAGGAAGGAGACTCTCATTGAAGGCCTGGTTGCTTCATTAGCATATTCATGTAATAAGCACAGCTTAGGCCTGAAATATCTCAAAGGGCTCCATTATGTATTTGTCATTTTCAAAAACATCTTACAACTAAACACTAAATCTCTTAGAGAAATGAAAGCCGCCTGATTTATCAGAGCTTGATAGACTACGTTTTCTTAGCATCAACACCCCCTCCCCCCCATTTCTTGTAGGGCTAACAACTAAAACCATGGGCTGATTTCTGTTTTATGCATGCTTTTGTGTAGCAATCTAAAAACACTCTTTCCCCGCTAAGCAAGGGACGAAATATTTCACTGGAATTTTAAAATTGCTTTTGAATTATATGACAGTCTTCCATTTGGAAGTGACTAAATGATTTTGTCACCAATAAAAATTTCCACATTTAAATTCTTCCTAAGTTTACCTTCTTCCCAAGCTTTTGGTATCCAGAAACAAAAAACTGATATATAACTCATCCTAAACTGTCGATGATGAAAAAGAGCACAGTAAATTAAAATGAGCATTTTAAAGGGCCCATTGGGTCTTAAATTTTCATTTGTTCTCACAACAAACATAATGGCAGTTTAACAGGAACTATAAAGCGCGTGCACAACCACCACCCGGGTCAGAAGAAAGAATGCTATAGCACTCCAGAAGCCCGCTAGGGGCCGCCTACCCCTCAGTACCCGGGCCTCCAGAAACAAACCACTCTTCTGACTTCCACATTCAACGTTCTTGTTCTTTAGTCTCAGCCCCTATGAATGCACCACCAAACAGTATTTACCTATTCTTCAACTTCAACCGAGTGGGGAAAAAACTATTATTCCTATCTCTCACTTCTTTTGCTTATTGTTAAGATTCCATCCAGGATGTTTTGTAGAGCTGTAGTTAATTTCCACAGCTGGGTTGTTTCCAGCTAGGGTCTATCACAAACATTTTTGTATACTCATCGTAGTACAACATGTCCAAGCATTTCTAGAGTATGCACCTAGGAGATTTGCTGGGTCCTGTGCATATTTTCCACATACTAGAAAATTATTCCCACCAGCAGTGTGGTCATGTCACATCCTCACCAACAGTTGGCGCTGTCACACTTTAAATGACTGTCAGTCTAGTGGCGGGGGGGGGGGGGGGGGGGGGGGGGTAACCCAGCACAGTTTTCATTTTCATTTTTCTAAATGGTGATTGAAAATCTTTTCATGTGCACAGACCATTTAGATTTCTCTTGGGTAAAGTCCCTGAACTTTTTCTGAACCAAGTTTTATGGAGATCTAATTCAAACACCACACAATGCACCCATTTAAAGTATACAATTCAGTGGCTTTTGGTATACTCAGATGCAACGATTAACAGTTTTAGAACATTTTCATTTCAAAAAGAAACTTTAGGGCACCTACGTGGCTCAGTCATTAAGTGTCTGCCTTCAGCTCAGGTCATGGTCCCAGGGTCCCGGGATCAAGCCCCGCATCCGGCTCTCTGCTGGGCAGGAAGCCTGCTTCTCCCTCTCCCACTCCCCCTGCTTGTGTTCCCTCTCTTGCTGTGTTTCTGTCAAGTAAATAAAATCTTAAGAAAAAAAAAAAAAAAGCCAAAACTTTAACTATCGTATCACCTCCTTAGCTACCCATTTTCTGCACACCAGCCCTGTGCAACTGCTAAACTACTCTTTCTATAGTTTTTTATATTCTGGACTCTCTTATTAATGGAATCATATAATACATAAATTCTTGTACCTGGCTTCATCACTCATGTCCATCCACGCTCATCCAAGTTGTAGCACGTAGAAGTCTTTCAGTCCTTTTATGGCAAGATAATATTCCACCATATAGGTATCCCACATTTTGTATGCTCCTTAATTCATCCATTGGCCTTGGCCAATTGGGGTGCTTCCACTTTTTGGTTATTATGAATAATCCTGCTATAAACTTTTGTGCACAAGTTTTTGTGTGTTTCTCTTGGATATATACCTAGGGATGGAAATGCTGAGTCATATGGTAACTCTGAGAAAATGCCAGCCTATTTTCCAAAGTGACTGTACCATTTATCTTTCTCAGTGTATGAAAACTCCAATTCCTCCACATCCTCATCAATACTTGTTATCTGCTTTTGACCTTAGCTGTCCTAATGCATGTGAAGTGGAAGCTCACTGTGGTTTTGATTTGCCTCTCCCCATGGTATCCTGTACCTTTTCACGTGCTTATTGGCCATGTGTACATCTTCCTTGGAAAAGTATCTCTTCAGATCCTTTGGCTTTTAACTGGATTGTCTTTTTGTTATTGAGATGTACTGAGCCGGGAGCCCGATGCGGGACTCGATCCCGGGACTCCAGGATCATGACCCGAGCCGAAGGCAGTTGCTTAACCAACTGAGCCACCCAGGCGCCCTGTACTAAGACTCTTAAATGCCCATTTTCTTAGTAACTGTATAGAGTAGTTCTTTTTTTTTTTTTTTTTTTTAAGATTTTATTTTTATTTATTTGAGAGAGAGAGAGAAAGAGCACAAGAGGGGGGAGCGGGAGAGGGAGAAGCAGCCTCCCTGCTGAGCAGGGAGCCTGATGCGGGACTCAATGAGTAGTTCTTTATATGTTCTGGTAATAAATCCTTTGATATCTTACATAGTACCAATATATTCTCCCATCATGGATCTAGTCTTTTCACTATGTGATGCCTTTTAATGAAAAGAAAGTTTCAATAGCTGAGTGAATGGTGTTGTGACTTAAGACATCTTTCCCAGGGCGCCTGGGTGGCTCAGTTGGTTAAGTGGCTGCCTTCGGCTCAGGTCATGATCCTGGAGTCTCGGGATCGAGTCCCACATCGGGCTCCCTGCTCAGCAGGGAGTCTGCTTCTCCCTCTGACCCTCCTCTTTCTCATTCTCTCTCAAATAAATAAAATCTTTAAAAAAAAAAACAACATCTTTCCCAAAGCCAAATCATGAAAATATATTTCCCTGTATTATTTTCTATAGAACTACAAAACTAAACACTAAAAGCTTTCCAGTTTTGCTTATACATTAGGTCAAAAATTCACTGGAGTTCATTTTTATATATGGAGTAGGGATCCAATTTCATTTTGTTCTTATACAGCTATCCCATCATCATTTATTGGAAAGATGGTCCTCCCCACCCATATTCAGCAGGGCCAGCCACTAACGCTTAACCATTTCATCTCTGTCCTGTAAAATAAGAGAAGCAGACTAAATCAGGTTCCCAATCTGAAAGGTTTTATTAAAATGCAGACTTCTAAGTCCTCCCACAGAGAGAGGTGGGAGAACAGCAGGCAGGCAGAAGGATCACACTAGGACTTCGGGTTTATAGTAAATTCCTTGGCTAATGAGTATGCAGCCAACCTGGCTTCTGCCAACATATGGACACTGTGGAGATCAATGGAAATGATTTCCATGGTTCTTTCTAGCTTTAAGAGCCTTTATTTTTGCAAAGTCTTTGGGTGCAACTTGCTTTTTCCATATCATTTGGGAAGAAAGATGTATACACGTCCTATCACAAAGAAACACAACGCATTTCAAATTCCACAAACTACATGACTTTATTTATAAAATGCAACACACCACCTACTATTGCCCGTATCCATTTAAGTATTCCTCAGCCACAGCTCTCATTCTTCCAAAATAAAAATCTTTGAAAATGTACTCCAAGTATTACTAAATACTTTATTAAGTTGATATCCCATGGGTCTCAAATTGCCAGCACTATGAAAACAGGGTTAATATAAAACAATACAAAAGTGATACAGATAACAGCTTATCAGTATTCTCTTCGCTCCTTTGGTGGGATTTTCTCATGTAGTAACTTTGATTCGTGAAATGATTTCATTTACAAAACTATTATTCTTTGCTATTACCTCAGCTTTCAGCTGTTTTAGCTTCATTGTGATGTTTTCTTCTGACATTTCAGTAAAAGGCACTTGCTTCACCTTGGATAAAAACTCCTGAATAATTTTTTCACCTTGCTGAAAGACATATGAATGCTTCATTAGTCTTTAAAATCTCTCTAAAAAGTCACAATAAATTGTAATGAATTGTTTCATTAAATTTCAATCTAAACACACCACCCAATATTCAAAGAACATTCTTTAAATTTTAAGCGTGCACTATCCAGAATATATAGAAAGCCCTTAGTTGACCACATTTCGTCATAGCAAGTTATTAAAGGGTATTTATAAATACATTCTCAGCTGCTAATGAAAAGGGGCTCAGTATTTTAGTAGTTCCCAAATCTGTCACCCTTTATAATCGATATATAAACTTAATCTTCTGGGAGAAAAAGAACTCAAGGTTTATAAATACTGTAATGCCTAGATAGTCCCTGAAAATTCAGTACTCGCATACACACAGAATTTTTAAATTACTATTTTACTGGCCAGTTACTGGCATTCTAAAGAGCATGGCCATTACTTGCCATGTGATCATGGGGAAATTCTTTAACCCACATTCCTCATTCATACATGGGGATGATATTGCCAACCTCACAGGGCTGTTGAGAGAACTGGAGAGTGAATATGTGTGCTCAGAAGTGCTTAGAACAGTGCCTGGCAAAGGGTAAGTACTATGTAAATGTTCATCATCACATATGAAGCAGAACTAAAAAGTCTCCTTTTCATACACGGAGCTAGTTGGTAGCAAGTACCTTAAGGGTTGAAAGGTAGATATCCAAATGGTAAGGTAAAGAAGATATATTTCTCTATTAAATAACAAGTGTACTCTTTTTGAAATACAGACAGGATCTAGACTTAACATTCATAGTTATGCATCTCCCTTAGCTTAAAGTTTTTTCAAAATACAATGTAATTAATATTATCAAAAGTACATGGTTTCTGTTCTAGTTGGAAACCAGGGATTACATAACAGAGCCTACCTAACCCCAGCCCCAGATCACTGTGTTGCTCCTAACAAGACCATTCCAAAGCAACCTCCCTAACTTAAACTAGGAGCAAGATAGAATACATTCCTCCTGCCTACACAGGTACAACAGACAAAACTATACCTTTTAAGCTTAAAAATCATACATGCTCATCTATTACTGTAACAATTATCTATCCTTCAGGTAAGAACATCAAAAAACTCACTGGCTAAAAGCTAAAACATGACAAGAAGTTCTCACAATGCATAACCACAGTAAATGCTGCCAGGACCCACCAGTGAATTAAGATCCTTTTATTTTCATTATTGCAGAGAATTATCCTTTACTTTTAAAAATATACATCAGGCATATGCTGTACCTTTCTGTGTGATTTTCACCCATCACTCAGAGAAGGCCTAACTTAAGATGCACTTCTCGCATGAGAACTGAAACATCCTGCCCACAAAGAGCTCTGTAGAGTAAACATGTCATATACCGCATTATTCTCCTTGACATGTTCATTATTATCTCCCCAAATAGATTCTAGACAACTGGAAGGCAGAACTGTGTTTATTTTTTTGTTAGTCTCTTAACTAAGCAATTAACTGAGTAAATGTGCAATTAACTGGACTTGACCTATTTGTTTATGAAGTAATCAAAAAAGGGCTTGGACATCTGTAACTCCTTTGAATTACTTACTTTAAACCTAGACTAATATTCCTGTCCTCCTACATTTAAAATGTGGTACTGACATGCTCTCTTTTGGTCATGTACATAGTGCAGAAATCAAAAACGATATAGATGAAGTCTTCGCCAAGCAAAGAAATCTAAGTGAAAGGCAACAATGAGTAAGTATTAGAATCACACGGGACCTGACAGATCTAACAACACAGGATTAAATAATTACAAACACAATGCGACAAACCTCTCTTTCCAGATAGCACCTCTTTGCTGCTGGTTCCATGTCATCATATCCTTCTGATTCTCTGATATTCTGAAACTCCTCTAGTTCCAGAGCTTTCTGTCTAGCACACTCTATGACATGCCTAGGGAAATTTGCAAGCTCTGCAACGTGAATCCCAAAACTCTGATCACAGACACCTAGAAGAAATTTGGGGGTTGTGAGGAGCAGGGCAGAAAGAGACAGCAACTGATGTAAATAGAACTTATCCATCTCACCTTGTCATTTGGAAACTTAATTTTGTATTTCAAATACATTAGCCAAATGTTTCACAGTAACTTAGACGAAGGAATTTTTTTTTTTTTTTAAAGATTTTTATTTATTTATTTGAGAGAGAGCACATGAGAGGGGGGAGGGTCAGAGGGAGAAGCAGACTCCCTGCCGAGCAGGGAGCCCGATGCGGGACTCGATCCAGGGACTCCAGGATCATGACCTGAGCTGAAGGCAGTCGCTTAACCAACTGTGCCACCCAGGCGCCCTAGACGAAGGAATTTTAATTAAGCTTTCAGTGGAAAGTAATTATGACTTGGCACACAGTGTTTTGTTTTATCCTTGACAAATGTAGTAGGAAAAATAAAAATACCCCCCAAAAAAGCTTGATAGTGAATCCTCAGAGGTCTGGACAAGTATCAGAATCTGAAGAAAAATTAATCAACTCAATTATCCCTCTGAGGTTTTCTCATTTCATAAGGGAGGAATTAAATAAAGTACGAAGAAAAAAAAAAAACAACAAGATAAATGTGTGTCACTAATTAAGAGCATTTTATTCAAAATATATGGTTTGTTACTGAACAGTCCATCCTCTAGATCTGCCTACGTCATTTTCTGGAGATAGTGACTTCAGGAAATTGGCTGGATAAATACAAATATTTACAATACCGGTCTCAGAAAAGTTACTTACCAGTCTTACATAATCTTATTCTGATTCTAAACTACTGCAAACACATGACAATGGAATTTTAGACTCATATTACCAGTAAATTTTGTAGACTAGGTAGCTTATCTTCATCCCCATTTGCAGAAAATAAATGGACTTACAACATTCCTTCCAGACATTTAATACAAATGATGCTCAGAGTTATCATGGAGCTTCCATTTTTTGCCTCAACTATGTATCAACTATAAAAATTTTTTTGGCCTAGTTATATATCCCATGCACTCTGGGCTGGATACTCTGCACAACTAAGAGAAACAAACAAAAATAAAATAGAAGCAAATGTTGATAAACATCCACAGCGACGGATGGATTTATTCCTATCTTCTCTCAGGTCATCTAGTCTTTTAAAATTCTGAACCCAGGGGAGCCTGGGTGGCCCATTCGGTTAAGCGTCTGCCTTTGGCTCAGGTCATAATCCCAGGGTCCTGGGATCAAGCCCCTCGTTGGGCTCCCTGCTCAGTGAGGAGTCTGCTTCTCCCTCTCCCTCTGTCCCCTACTCATGCTCTCTCTCTCACTCCCTCTGTGTCAAATAAATAAAGAGAATCTTAAAAAAAAAAAAAAAAATTAAAAATTAAATTCTGAACCCACTTCTTGAGGTGCCTGGGTGGCTCAGTCGGTTAAGCGTCTGACTTGGTTTCAGCTCAGGCATGATTTTGTGGGGGTCGTGAGATCGAGCCTCACAGCAGTCCCCATGCTCAGCGGGGATGATTCTCTCCCTCTGTCCCTCCCCGCCCCCTCGCATGCTCTCACTCTCTCTAATAATTAAATCAAATTCTGAACCCATTTATCATACAAAACACAAAACAAAAAGCAAAACTTCAACTTCGTGCTAAATGCCAGGTCCAACTAAAAGTATCTGTGTTTTATATCAATAATAATAATAAACACAGTAAGTCAAAAGGATTCCCACTGAAGCATAAGCAACAAAGGATAAAAGAACCAAAAATAATATTGTACTTATGTGCAACCAAGTGATTGCAAGAAAATGTGTTCTTGGTAAATCAGAAAGCTATCTGAAAAAGTTATTCCAATGACTGGTGAAATGTCTAGGCAGCAAAAACTTTATAGCATGTTAATCTCACCAATTTGGTAAATCTCATTAGCTGTCAGACCCACAAATGACAAACTTTTCCGAAAAGATGAGTCATTCCCTATGTGAGAACTACTAACAATTTCAGGATTTGTGGAAACCCTACCTTTATTTTTTTTTTTTTTGAATTTTTTTTTAAAGATTTTATTTATTTATTTGACAGAGAGGGACAGTGAGAGAGGGAACACAAGCAGGCAGAGGGGGAGAGGGAGAAGCAGGCTCCCCGCTGAGCAGAGAGCCTGATGCGGGGCTTGATCCCAGGACCCTGGGATCATGACCTGAGCTGAAGGCAGACGCTTAACGACTGAGCCACCCAGGCGCCCCTGTGGAAACCCTACCTTTAAATGAGCCTGTTTATGTAACACACCCTTAAAAATACAATGAGATAATTATAATAAATGGTTCCTTAAGCAGCATAAGAGTCCTGGAACTTCAAAGGTTATTATTGCTACTATCTAGTAGATACTTTTGACAAGAAATCAGGCTGCCATGGGAGGCAGTACAAAACCCTCTGTGGTAATGTTGAAGAGCAGGAGTTATTCTTTCTGCAACTGTCTTATAATGAGTGGTCCTATTATGAGACACAGAAATATAATGTCCCCTGTCCTTGTAGCCAGATTATGAACTAAGAGTAAATGTGTTCTGTACAAACATCAATAATTCTTACTCAGAATCAAGAAATGACTGATGATGTCATGGGTAGAAGTTTCCCACTGCCACACCTGAGTTTACAGTACACCAGTGGTATACACTCACCTTTCTTCACCTGATAAAGCATAGTTAAGGTCTCTTCAGTAGTTAGTGCTGTGACATGTAGATTATTAACAGTTGGTATCTGATTGGCCAAGGCAGTAAGTTCATGAAAATGTGTTGCAAACATGCAAAAAGCACCAATCTTTGTTGCGATGTACTCTGATATAGCCCACGCTAATCCAAATCCATCATAGGTAGAGGTTCCTCTCCCCAATTCATCTATAATTATTAAAGAATCTTTGGTTGCAGACCTGAAACACATAATTACATGAAAATCACCCATGATGTGTGATAATGCAAAAAAAAACAAAAAAAAAACAAAACTAAGGCAATACATTGGGAAAGATGTGCCACAAACATAACAGATCATCTTAATATATAAAAAATTCAATAGTAAATTAAAAAAAGAGAATGGGCATGGTCATAAACAACTGATGGAAAAGGAAACAAATAGTGAATAAATATTTTTTAAATTACCAATCTCACTAGTAATCGAAGAATTTCTGAATCAGCTATCATTCATTTCTTGCCAATCAAACCAGCCCAGATTTTAGAAAATACCGCATGAAGATGGCACAAGGGTGTCAGGTTATGGACACCCAGCTGGTGCACGATGGCCGTAGCCCTACCAATCAGATATTAGCATTCTTCCTTTTCTCTTCTTTAACCAAATTTAAGGAGAGGATTTTTTTTTTTCCTCAATTAGAGAATGCAACAGTACTTTTTTTTTTTTTTTAAAGTAGGCTCCACACCCAGCATGGAGCCCAATGTGGGGCTTGAACTCACGACCCTCAGATCAAGACGTGAGCTGAATTAACATAACATTAAAAAAAAAAAAAAGACATGAGCTGAGATCAAGAGTTGCACGTTTATCTGACTGAGCCCCCCAGGCGCCCCAAGAATGCAACAGTTCTTCATGTGCTTACCGGTCATTTTTTTTCTGTGAATTGCCACTGACATCTTTTGCTTATTTCTTTAATTTTTAAGTTATGAATATTAGCTTGTTGACCAATTATTATACCAAACATTTGTACTGCTTCTATAATTCCCCACAAACAATGAATAGTAATTTACTAGGCCTCTACTATATGTGATGTGCTTTAGAAGACACCAAGAAACGGAAGGGATAGCTTCTCTACCTTTAAAGAAGTGTCTTTAAAAAATGAAATAAAGACAAAAGATTTCAGTAACCCCTAAAACAAAAAACCGAGTAATTACAGGCATGTCAAAGAGTTCAGAGAAGAAATACCCATGACCTGAGGCTTATGTGACAAGGAAAGTCATCAGAGAAGTAGAATTTCTGTCGCTAAGGCCTTTAAAGACTGGAAAGGACATGGGTAAACATTCCAGGTATTGTGAACAGTTCAAGCAAAAGCATGGCAGTGGTGGGAGTTATAAGGCGAACAACTACCAAAAACCTTAAGACAAATTTAAAAATCAAAGCTTTCCTCAACTATTAACAATTACCCTTTTAAGATAATATGAAGTGCATAAAGTTCACAAGAAAACTATTAAACTAGATAAAGGTTCTCCGATGTTTTATCGATGAATCTGCAAATGTACTTCTAACAGGACAGGGACATTCATTTCCATTTTGAGGACTGGGAAAATCACTCACCTGAGAATAGAAGCAGTTTCTAGCATTTCAGCCATGAATGTGGAGACTCCTTTCAACTGACTGTCGCCAGCCCCTACACGGGCCAGGATGCAGTCCACAATGGACACTTCTGCTGACTCACATGGCACAAAACACCCAATCTGGGCCATGAGAACGATCACCCCAGTTTGGCGAATATATGTGGATTTACCTCCCATATTGGGGCCTTTAAAATAAATTACATCAAAAAGCAAGATTATTCATTTATTTCTGCCACTAATAAATTGCTAGTCCTAAATCGCATTTTGGTGACTAATCACCTGATCGTACAGATACGGCATATAAGCAGCAGAACCATCAACTGCCAGAGTAATGCTATTCTCCCTTCAGACAAACCTACACTGCACCCTTCATCGACAGGACCATAAAAAATATACCTTACCTATAATTTGCCTAGAAGAACCATAGATTTTCCCACAGCTCATACAACTGCCTGCACGATAATTTTATGTCATCCAGAAAAGTAGTACACATCTAATTGATTAACTAAACACAGTAATTCATTAATAAATGAGGCTATTAGTGAATGGGTCAGTATGATCTAATCCTTCAAATCGCTTAAATTCCACACTAAAGCCCTAAGACACAACCCTATTTTTCGCTAAAGTATAATTTATTTGTCTGGGTTAGATCATATCAACAACTTGAAAATCCATTTGGGGAACTAGATTATCATCTCTGACTGTTTCCCAAATATATCTGGTCAAAGACTACCCCCTCCACTTTTGTTCTCTAGAATCTGGTTGGTTAAGATCTAAAAATACTTCAGCTTGAGAGACAGGCTGCATTAGTCTTATTATAAGCAAACTTTTTTTCATATTTCACACGAATACAGTCCCATGTCTTTAAAAGAATTGCTACCCTAGGCTGAGGTCATTCCAGCAGTCAGTTCTGCTTGACCTTCAATGACGCACTATCAAAAAGGTCTGGCTTTGAAGGCATGTTCATTTTTAAATGCACTAAACCCCTGGAACAGAAGTTTCATATAAAGATGACTTTCGCTCCTAAGGCCTCCCCTTCCTTCCAAATCTTCCCTCTAACCCAAATGTGAACATATTACTAACTAGGATGAATAACATGTTCCGTTTCTAACGTCAAAAACTAGGATTTTCTTCATCAGTTTTAAATATTTCCACTCCAACATAAAAAAGGGGAAACATTACCCCCCCCCCAAAAAGCCCATAAATTAGGTGGGGTTTTTTTTGTTTTATTTATTTATATATTACCAGTAATGATGTGGAACATCTGTTTATCTTTTTCAAAGTGAACATCATTAGGAATAAATGCAACTTCATCTTGAACTTCAACACAAGCATGTCTGGATGCTTTCAATGTAATTTTCCCTTGTCCTTTCTCCAAAATGACCGGTCGTACATATGGAACAGGTGCTCCATTTGACACATGTGCAAAGCTGACAACAGCATCTAGCTGAGCTAACACATCATTGAGCGTCTGCATTGGTTCTACATAGCCTGTATAAAAACAGAAAATGTGCACAGAAATACTGAATAAAGAAAATACATATAAGCAGTTAGAGGAATAAATTTAATTTCCCTATTTAGGAATTTAAAATCCATTTTCTAATTTATATACTTAAAAAATTAACAGAAGTTTGCCATAACTAAACTTCAAAGGAACACCTAAAACCTCCAAGGTTAAAACGTATTACTACATCTTCCCCTACTATGAATAGACTTCAAAAATAGGAAGTGTGATGCCCTCCCTTACCAAAATCCATTAAAATAGAAAACACACAGCTGCTTATCATGATACATGCAAACACCAGGTTGTAAGATATAAAATTGTGACCATGAAGGCCTGTGCCTGTATAAACCTGACCATATGAGTGTTACTTGAGCTTTTCCTCCCCATCAGTACCACATGCAGTTGAATTTTAGCAAAATTTAGATCCATAATTGTCACTTAAAATACTTTCAATGAGATTCTACTCTTCTAGAACATTAAAACTAAAAGCTATTATGTACACTAAAAAATCCCTGACAGGTGGCAGGCATTCGTGTTTCAACAATAAAAATGGTCAAAATTTATAGAACAGATTCTGAAATTTTAATAGCGAGGAGGGGTTGGTAAAACATCCCATACATTATGTAGAACTATCACATGGGCATCAATGTGTCAAAAGCTTCAAAGGACATTCATAAGAATTAATGAAATGGCAGGATATAGGATTCATCTTTGACTCCCTTGTTCCCCATAGAAGTGATAAAATGTTTTAAAAATAAAAATTAACTTATGAATGGCTGAATACAAATAATTCTGTTACCGTCTCACCACTTTTAAATTTATTCCTGTCTTACGTAACAGGTATTGTTTAAAAAAAAAAAAAAAAAAAAAGGAAAGGAATGGTTCACACTACCCTATCATGTAGGAACAAGAACCTGCAAGAATTACTTAAACATTAATGGAGTACTTATTGTAGCTACTTTAAAAAAGGAAAACTGAAGCCTCTTAAGGTATCTCACATTGCCTAGCTCTTAACAGCATCACCTAGTCTCATTTAATAGCAAGATAAAGAACCATAAAGATAACCCATTACATTTTTAAATACAGATAATGTGTACAGACCAAGAAAAAGTTTCATTTAAATTCAAGGTAACTCTAGGGGCACCAGGGTGGCTCAGTCAGTTAAGTGTCTGCCTTTGGCTTGGGTCATGATCTCAGGGTCCTGGGACTGAGCCCCGCATCGCGCTCCCTACTTGGTGGGGAGTCTGCTTCTCCCTCTCCCTCTCCCCACCCCACTTGTGCTCTCTCTCAAATAAACAAAATTTTAAAAAAACCTTTAAGTTTTATGTTTATTTTGATTTACTATAAAATTCATAATAGCAAAATAATTTATAGAATGACACAAGTACATATTAAATGAGTTTTTACCACTCAATAATTCAGCATGTGTATCCTGGAAACGAGGACATCCTCCTACTTACTCACAATACAAACTCAAGAAATACGACACCAGTACCATGTTCTTTCTTATTAAACTTCACCGATTTGTCCTGAGTGTCCTTGATAGCTCTTTCCCATCCCCAACTCCTAGTCCTGGATCCATTCAAGGACCACCTACTGATTTGCTTGTCGTGTCTCCTTAAGTCTCCTATAATCTAGAACAGATCCTGGCCATTCCTTTTTTGCTACCATGACACAGACATTTTTAAAGAGTACAAGCCTTAAAAAAATGTCCCACAATCTAAATTTATCTCCGTTTTCCTTTCTTGTTAACAATCAGGTTAAACATTTTTGTCAAGAATACCACATGGGCAATACTGTGCTCTTCCCTCTACATCACATCCGGAAGCATATATATGTCATTTGTCCCATTACTGAGGATGCCAACTTTGATCCCTTGGTTGAAGTAGTTCTTTGGTATATTTTTGAAAGGCAAAATAACGGTTATAGTCAATACACACGTGATGACAGGCAAAACCTTCCAGTTTAACACATCAGCCTCACCTTGTGCTTCATTCTGTGCCAAGGGCAATACCATAGTGTCAAGCCATGCAATTTTCTCAAACAGTGCTCTCCAGAAGAACTCTGAAAATCTACAAAATGGCACATAGAACTTGGAAAGGCTTGTTTCATGCGTAATTTTCTATTTGTTTTTCAGTGATATTTATTTCCAAAACTTAGAGCATGGGCCCATAGATAATCTAAGATTATTAGTGCCTTTAGTCCTTGGTGTTTCTGTTCCTTGTTACAACTACAATAAATTTTGTGCTTTTCTGCAGTGTGTTTTTCAGGGTATTCCCATTCCTTAGCCTGCACTAGCTTCTCTTTCTAAGTTATTTCCAGTTACTTTTCCCACCACAATACAGCATGCATTATTTAATAGGTAGCCTAACATAATAGTCACAGTATGTAACAGCTTTTTAAAAAACCACTCTTGAAACATCCTGATATTTTTTCTATTACTAAAACACCAGGTTATATTCAGAACATTTTATGTATTGGTTCTATTAAATTTACCTGAAGAAATATTGACAATTTCTTTAACAATGGCATCCTGGGCTTCCTCATACTCGGTTTTATTTTTGGTATACTCTTCATTGAGAGAAGTCAGTTTACTGCAAGTCAAGATAATGACATTATTAAAAATATCAAAACATCTACTAAAGTAATGTGTACTATAAAGCACCAAAACAATAATTAAAATGAAAATGTGAGTAGAAAATGGGCAACTCATTAGGGACAGAAGTGGATGGAATTCAGTGTATTTAACATTTACACTGTTTGGAAGAGCTCACTGGCACAAATCTTGCTATAACATTTATTCCCCTGAGTAGAATTCTGATCTGTGACCTTTTCTAAAATATTTAAATGGAATAAGTCTTCATCCTCATTTCAGATAGAGGCCATTCCCCCCCCCCCCCCGTTTTTTTAAGATTTTATTTATTTATTTGACAGAGAGACACAGCGAGAGAGGGAACACAAGCAGGGGGAGTGGCAGGCAGAGGGAGAAGCAGGCTCCCTGATGCGGGACTCGATCCCAGGACCCTGGGATCATGACCCAAGCCAAAGGCAGATGCTTAACCGACTGAGCCACCCAGGCATCCCCATCCCCCCTTTTCAAATTCACACACACACCACACAGTTTCTCTCATTACTGTAGTATGGCTGTCTTTTGATATTGAAGGTTGTCAAAGTAAGAAAATGTTTTGAAAACCAAATCTTATTGAGTAAAGAAAAAAATGAAAACTATAGGTTGAAATAAAAAAAGAAGAAGGATGAGAATAAAGTAAAGGAAAAATATTCACTGATGTCAAAGAAAGAGAATGAAATAAAAAACAAAAAGACAAGATTGGGGGCACAGAGGAGAAGAGAAAGAGGGGGAAGCATTCACTAGATGGAGGAGGACATCGACCAAGGCAGTAATTGTGAACTTGATGGATTAGCTGACTGCATCACACACACATGCAGCTCAGGCACAGTGCATGGGCAAGCAGCAGCAGCAAAGACTGCTAGGAAACAGGCAAACAGAAAGAATTAAAGGAAGACAAGCAAGAGGCAAAGACATTGTGAAAGTGAGACCACTATGTGAAGGAGAGCAAATAAGAGATGAAAGTGGATGGGGACGGGACCAGATGTGCAAGTCACAATAGATTTTCCTGGATGACAGACATTGGAGGATTTTAAGAAGGAAAATTGTATGATCAAAGAATCAGATACACAGCAAGCATTCAATTTGTTGACAAAAATGAACAAATGAATCTTCCACAACTTTTAGACTAAATGTGGTCATTCAGCTCAATCTCTTTTACTTGTACCTAACCAATGATGATTTGAAGATGGTTTTAATACCCCAAAAGTTCTATCTCAGTTAAGCCATTATTGAATATAACTTCAATCAGAGACACAGTTTGCTGGAAAAACAACTACTACTAAATTGGGCAATAGGAGAGCTAGCTGTTGAGTACCTAATGTTAATTGTCTAATCCTGGGGAATTGGGAGTTTCAGCTTCTTCATCTAAATAATGAAAGAAATAAACCTATTTATTTCAAAATTGTTACAAGAGACAAACCGAACAGATTGTTTTCATTCCTGGGGTGTCTGAACACCCAGAATAATGACTGCACATAATAAACACTCAAAATACTTGCTGAATAAATGATAAAAGGGGATCACATACACAAAACTACCTGTAAAGTACTGGGAATATTCAGGAGGGGTGGGTGTAAGGCCTGCCATAAATTCTAATATAGTACAGAAGGGAAAAGATATATGCCCCCACCCCAAATCATGGAAGATTATTTCAAAATAATTCGTCTTTCACCTATACATAATTTGCTTCAGAAACTTTCTAACATCAGTGAAGGAAAAGAAAAACTTATAAAATCTTTTTCAACATGAAACAGGATTTTGAAAAAGCAACAATCTAGTGAGTGGCCTCACTAAAGATGGTAGGCATCTCCCTAACTAATTTATATCCAACTGATATACCAGAATTTTTTAAATTGATAAATGATATCAAAGCTTTCTTAGAAAAAACAAACGTGAAAATAATTATAAAGCAGAGATATGATGGGAAACTCTGATATGGAAGCGTAATACAAACTAACTATAATACAATCTCATATTGACAAAAGAATGGTGAGACAGATATGTAAAAGAACAATTTTTTATTTTTTTATTTTATTTTTTTAAGATTTTATTTATTTATTTATCTGATAGAGAGCACGCACAAGCAGGGGGAGTGGCAGGCAGAGGGAGAAGCAGGGTCCCCATGAGCAAGGAGCCTGATGTGGGACTTGATCCCAGGACCCTGAGATCATGACCTGAGCTGAAGGCAGACGCTTAACCAACTGAGCCACCCAGGTGGCCAAGAACAAACTTCAAAATTTATAAATAAATAAATATTTATTTATTTGAGAGAGTGACAGAGGAGGGGAAGAGAGGGAGAGAGAGAGAATCTTGCTGAGTAGGGAGCCTGACTCAGGGCTCAATCTCATAACCCTGGGATCATGACCTGAGCCGAAATCAAGAGCGAGCCACTAATTCCACTGAGCTGCCCAGGCACCCCATGAAAGAACAATCTTTTTTTTTTTTTTTTTAAGATTTTATTTATTTATTTACTTGAGAGAGAGCGAAGTGCGAGAGAGAGAGAGCGCGAGCACAAGCTGGAGAAGGGGCAGAGGAAGAGGCAGAAGTAGACTCCCTACTGAGCAGGGAGCCCAATGCGGGGCTCAATCCCAGGACCCTGGGATCCTGACCTGAGGCAAAGGCAGACATTTAACTGACTCAGCCACCCAGGTGCCCCGTGAAAGAACAATCTTAAAAACAGACCCAAAGGGGGCACCTGGATTGCTCAGTTTGTTAAGCATCTGCCTTTGGCTCAGGTCATAATCCCAGGATCCTGGGATCGAGCCCGTGTCAGGCTCTCTGCTCGACAGGGAGCCTGCTTCTCCCTCTCCACACCCACCCCCTGCTTGTGCTCTCTCTCAAATAAATAAATAAAATCTTTATAAAACAAACAACAATAAAAAAAAACAGACCCAAAGTATCCCTTCAGTCAATGAGGAAAAGAGGAGTTATTTAACAAGGGGTGTTGGAACACCCAATGAGGCTCTTATAAAAAAATAAAGCTTCATTCTTACCTGATACCTCGTATCAATTAACAAGTAAGGTAAAACTTCCTTATCATAGAACATTCATGTCTCATCAGAAAATAATTTATAGTTCCATGGAGCCACTGAAGGCTTAACAAAATAATGCAGGCATACAAACCTGTTGGTAAATTTAACACCATTCTTCTGAATGTCCACTGTACTGAAGTTTTTATTGTTACGAAGGACTTTTTCTTCCTTACATGTTACGCGAAAGTAATAACCAAACTGTGCACTGGAATCCAATTTAATCTGTTTGCCAGGATCCAAACCTTCATGATATGGAGATAAAGAAAAAGTATGTCACAGATGTCTACAGCCATCTTTCAATGTAAATGTTTAAAATAATTAACTCTTATTACAAGACAACACAGTGGAAATTATTAAGATGATCTAACCGGGAAATACTGAAACTCTACTTCACTCAACTACATGAATGAAGGCTATCTATAAAATCCTCCAACTCTCGTATTAATGGTAGCTTCTGACATGGAAGTGCTCTCTGGGTACAGCCAACCAAAGCTGTAGAGCACAACAGTGGGCTATGGGCACAGGGATGGATACGCTACAGCCCCTGCCCTTGAGGAGCTCTGCACCAGGGTTCTTACTTCACTGAAGCATATCTCTGGATCTAATACAGAGTAGGATTAAGGGGAACAAACACACCTTCCAAACAAAAACTTAGGACTCTCACAATAAAACTCTATAAAACTAGGACACATAGTTTCTGTTAAGTGTAGGAAACTTCACAAAATAAGCAATGATCGATCAGCTAGATTTTATTTATTTATCTGACAGAGAGACAGAGAGCGAGAGAGGGAACACAAGCAGGAGGAGTGGGAGAGGGAGAAGCAGGTTTCCCACGGAGCAGGGAGCCCGATGCGGGGCTCGATCCCAGGACCCTGAGATCATGACCTGAGCCGAAGGCAGACGCTTAACGACTGAGCCACCCAGGCGCCCCAGGTTTTTGAGTTTTTTAAGTGTGTCCCCATCATCTCATTCATCAATGTGATCTTTAGAGTATAAATCAGAAGAAAGAGATCATCTACAAATTTGATAGCTAAAGCATGGCTATCAAATATTAGTAGCAGCAAACAACTAAAGACAGACTTCACTGGGCCGGGGAGGAAAGAGACCATAGAAAGAACGTAGAAAGAGCTATGAAATGAGAAGGGTAAAGAAAGGCAAAGATTCTTGGGCGCCTGGGTGGCTCAGTTGGTTAAGCGACTGCCTTCGGCTCAGGTCATGGTCCTGGAGTCCCAGGATCGAGTCCCGCATCGGGCTCCCTGCTCGGCAGGGAGTCTGCTTCTCCCTCTGACCCTCCTCCCTCTCATGCTCTCTGTGTCTCATTCTCTCTCTCTCTCAAATAAATAAATAAAAATCTAAAAAAAAAAAAAAAAAGAAAGGCAAAGATTCTTTACCTAGGGTCTAGTCCATATATGGATTCTCCACGGTAACTATTTGCAAAGTGTTTTGTATATGTAGGTATGGACATATTTCTGGGAAGAGGATTCATAACTTTCATCAGATTCTCTAAAAGTTTAATAAGAATTACTGCTTGAGGGGTCTTCTAATATGCTAAGATATATTTATTCATTCAACATACACATGAAAGATGCTCAAACAAAAAGGTTCATCAATTCAGAACAAATTAGTGTGAATAATATGAGACTAATTGGGGAATTAATAATCTAGTATGGGGCGCCTGGGTGGCTCAGTTGATTAAGCATCAGACTCATGATTTCGGCTCAGGTCATGATCTCAGGGTCCTGAGATCGAGCCCCACACTGGGCTCTACACTGGCTGAGGAGGAGCCTGCTTAAGATTTTCTCTCTCCTTCTCCCTCTGCCCCTATCCCCACTCACGCATGCGTTCTCTCCCTCTCTCCCTCAAAAAAAAAAAAAAAAAATCTAGTATGGAAGGCAGACATTTAAAAAAAGCTGATGTTAATGCAGTGCTTGGGAACCCCAAAGCCAAATCAATGAACTATTCCTAGTAGAATGAAGCTTACAGAGGAGGTATGTTTAATACAGATCCTATTTCAAGGAAATGATGCAAGGCCTCTTGGTTGATTTGTGGGATCATCCTGGGGTTGGAGAGTAGTAAGAGACAAATCTGGAAGAGAGTAAGGCTCCAAACACAAAGTATCCTGTACCTCAATTTGGAAGTGTTTATAATTTCATTCTGTGGAAGAAAGGCCTGGCACTTTAAACAAGGAAGTGGCATGATTCACTGTGTCTTCTAGGCAAGTAATTCTGGCACCAGTGGGGACACCATATACACAAAAGAATTATTCAAACCGCCAATGAGGCCTTCTTACCTAAATCTCTCGCTGCACTTACTAATGTTGACTGCATCTTCTTTTCCAAGTCATCCATAATTTCTCTTAATTCACTCAGATTGGGATCAAATGAAGGTTTCACAAGGAATTCATGGTTTTCCACCTATAGACAGAACAAAGAATAACTAAATTTTATAAATGATGGGTCAAGATGGAAATAATGTATTTTCTTTTCCTTCATTTAAACTTCACTTGTATTTTGAGTTAAACTTATGTTTTAAGTTACTCTGACAATTAAGGAGTTTAGATGTAAAATTCTGTTTATAAGGAGCTTATTAGAGCTCTAGACATCCAAAAATTACTAGATGAAAAAGATGCAGAGCTTATGTCACTAGTAGTATTCAGTATTTTTATTTACACTTCCCCCTAAACAATGTTCAATATGTTCTTCCTAACCATTACTAAAGAATGTTCAATGTTCATAGCCTATAAAAGAATGTATAGTTTTTACCCAAACCAAGGATCCATCTCAGGAATCTCAAAATTTTTTTTAAGAAAGCTACAGAATTTCATTTCTTCAAACTGAAAGTTAATCAAAATCTTTCAAGGGGGCGCCTGGGTGGTTCCATCGATGGAGTATCTGAATCCTGATTTTGGCTCAGGTCATGATCTCAGGGTCCTGGGATCAAGGCTGGCGTCACGCTTCATGCTCAGAGTGAAGTCGGCTTGGGATTCTCTCTCTCCCCACTCCGGCTGCCCCTCCCCCTGCTCGTGCTCTCTGGCTTGTTCTAAAATAAATAAAATCTTAAAAAAAAAAATCTCTCTTAAATACTTTGTCTCCCTAAATTCTTTTTTTTTTTTTTTTTAAAGATTTTATTTATTTATTTGAGAGAGAGAAAGAGCACAAGAGGGGGGAGCGGGAGAGGGAGAAGCAGACTCCCCGCTGAGCAGGGAGCCGGATGCGGGACTCGATCCCGGGACTCCAGGATCATGACCTGAGCTGAAGGCAGTCGCCCAACCAACTGAGCCACCCAGGCGCCCTGTCTCCCTAAATTCTTACCAACAGCCATCAAGAAGCCATAATGACAGATCTCACTTACAATGGCAAATGTATACACAAAATATTTAGAAACCAAGTCTTAACTATTTAGGACTTTCTTAAAAAAAGACTGACTGACTGATTTGACAGAGAGCGCACAAGCAGGCAGAGCGGCAGGCAGAGGGAGAGGGAGAAGCAGGCTCCCCGCTGAGCAAGGAGCCTGACGCAGGGCTTGATCCCAGGACCATGACCCGAGCCGAAGGCAGACGCTTAACTGACTGAGCCACCCAGGCATCCCAACTATTTAAGACTTTTATAAAAAAAATAACTGCTTACTGGAATATTTACAACAACTGGTAAGCAAAAAGGTAAACTATGAAAAGAGAAAACCAAATCAATTAACATCTACTCATTCCTAAGAGACCGTCCAATAGGAATCCCTTTTTGAAACAAAACAATTAAAACTTAGACAAAATTAGGAAAGAATATCTTTTAAAAAAGAATGTAGCATATCCTTACAGACACTAAGAACTATTAAAAAGAATCAGGGGAGGGAAGCCTGACTGGCTCACAGAGCATGCGACTCTTAATATCAGGGATTAATAAATTAAAGCCCCACGTTGGGTGTGGAGCCTATTAAAACAAACAAACAAAAACTACTAAAAATAATTATGTATAAAAGCACAATATAGGAGAGTCAGTTTTCTAAGACAAGGAGATCTTCTAAAACTTAATAAATGGGATTAATATAATCTCTTTCCAATTACTCTCCACTTATACAGAGCACACCTTCTTCACATACCAAAGGTGAACACCACAAGAATAAGGCATTAAAATTACAAAAAGCTAGCCAAAAAAAAAAAAAAAGAATAAAACATTGATCAAATAACTTTCTCAATTTAAACTGACAAGAGATTTCACTATACTAAAATTTAAATTTTTGAATAAACCAAATTTAAAAAAAAACCCAAAAAGATTTGTAAAAATAGCTACAAAAAAATGTAAAAATGGAAAGATTAACTTTTTTTTTAATAAAGGAACTTGGTTTGCATGTATTTGAAAAATACCAAGGTCATTAAATAGGCAAATATAAAAACATACAACTCACAGATGAGAAAACACGTAGCAAAGTAACCCACAAGAAAATGCTAAAGCTCAATAAAATATATGAATATTTAAGTAACCTTAAGATATTCTACAGCTATTTTTTTTTTTTTTAAAGGAAAAGAAATCCTACTACCAAATACTGATGAGGCTACAGTGAAATCAGCATACTCATTCATTTCTGGTGAGAATCTAAGTTGTTATAACCTTTAAAAAAAGGCAGTATGAGACAAGATTCAGAAATATTTGTTATACTCTTTGACATAGCAATTCTACTCCCAGGAATTCAACCTAAGGAATAATGCAACAGATGCAAAACAACACAGGGATGAGTAAGATCTCTGCAGATTTATCTGTTACAGCAAAACCCAGAAATGATAAACATCACACATTTGCACAATGGTACATCAATAATATTATACAGTTGATTCAAAGAGACAGTGAAGATGATCTAGAAAAAAGAACCAAGACTTAGGATAATTCCAAGGGAAAATAATACTGCAATGGTGGGCTGACATTGCTGAAGGATTTGCCTCTTCCAGTGAACTTAAGAGAGGCAGAGCCATGTGGGATCAGTGGGGCTTAGTGGGGAGTCTGCTTCTCCCTCTCCCTGCACCCCCACTTGTGATCTCTCTCTCAAATAAATAAAATCTTAAAAAAAAAAAAAATTTACCTGTACTACTACTATAGTAGAAAGGCTTTTTTTTAATCAGAGAAGTTACATGAAAGATAGATTTAAGTAATTAGAAAGGAGAAATTAAATAGGGAAGATACTGGAGAGCTTAAAACAAACAAAAGCACTCCACTATCCTAGAAATACTAAATATTTATAAGCATTTATTAAAATAAATGTATAGCTGAGTTAAAAAAAAAAAACTAGACGTCAGAGCCCCTGCAAAGTGGAGGGTTGCCAGCATAAAACCAGGCCACAAGGACCATTTTTAATAGCCATCTTTATCGGCACCTGGATGGTTCAGTCAGTTAAGCATCTGACTCTTGGTTTTGGCTTGGGTCACTATCTCTGGGTCCTGGGATGGGGCCCTGCATTGGGCCTGTTTGGGCCCCATGCTGTGGGGCTCCACGTTCAGCGGGAAGTCTGCTTCTCTCCCTCTCCCTCTGCCCTCCCCCTGCCCCGCACTTGTGCTCTTTCTCTCAAACAAATAAATAAATACTAAATCTTAAAAACAACAACAACAAAAAACCTCTCTCAGCCTGAGCCCGTAGGAAAGGGAAGGAAAAGAGAGAGTTTCCTCCCTGACAAAAAGCCAGGCTTCACTGGGGTTGGGATTTCAAATGTCTGTTTTTGTTGGCAGTGGAAAAAGGCTGCTCATTGTTGCCATTTTTATTATCCTTTCCTTCTACAGTAGTAGATCTGACCACTTTTCACAGGATACATAACTATCAAGAACAAAGAATCCAGCTCCGGCTTCCCATGCAGCTAGGTGTGGAGATAGGACTAAATTCTGGCCAACACAACATGAGCAGAAATGACGTGTACCATTTCCATAATGTGTCCCCCACTTCTCCTTTTGTCCTCTCCCACTCGCTGGAATAAAGGTAAGGTAGTAAGCCAACCTGGACCTTGAAGGCAATACCCTAAGGGTTCTGCTCTGGAGCAATAAAGGAGGAGGCAGGTCCCAGAGACAGCAGGGCTGTCCCACCAGCCCAGCTGTCCCACCAGCCCTGTGCTACTATGCTCACGCTGCTTTGACAGAAAATTAAGCCCATATTCTTGGTTAAGCCACCATTATTTATTTATTTGGGGCTTCTTTTTTAGGAGCTAAATCTTTGCTCCAACAAATCAAAAAAACTCCAGGCTGAGAAATTAACTTAAAAGTGTTCTTGGCTTATGGGGCACTGAGGTGGCTCAGTGGGTTGAGCGTCCGACTCTTGATTTCAGCTCAGGTCACAATCTCAAACCCCACGTGGGGCTCCATGCTCATCTCTCTCCCTCTGCCCCTCCCTCCCGCCCACACACCCTCTTGCTATCTCTCTCTAAATAAACAAACAAAATCTTAAAAAAAAAAAAAAGTGTTCCTGGCTTATATTGTGGGATACATGGCAAGAGTAAATTTTATCTGGGGCAGGGGGAGGATGTATGATTTGCACGGAGAGAACCCAGAAAGATGCAAATTCATAATCTAAACATATAGAACAGAGAAGGAAAGAAGCCACCAACAATAAGAGTCAAAAAAAAAAAAAAAAAAAAAAGACTCAGCAGAAACAAGGGGTAGATTTAAACCAAGAAATTTTAAATATGGAATATTAAGTATATTAAAATGTTTGAAATAATAGAGAATGGAACACATGAGCAAAGAACAAGATGCTACTTTAAAAAAGAAAAAAAAAAGACTAGGCAGAGTTAGAAATGAACCGAATAACTTTTATAAATAAAAAAATATAGTCATTGAAAAAAAACCCCTATGGACTGGT
This sequence comes from Mirounga leonina, assembly GCF_011800145.1. NCBI lineage: Eukaryota > Metazoa > Chordata > Mammalia > Carnivora > Phocidae > Mirounga > Mirounga leonina. The sequence continues at coordinate 64,453,154 of NW_023270305.1, forward strand.
TAAACATATCAGAGCTGAAGAGACACTCAGTGAATTGGAACATCTGAAGTAATCACAAAGAGAGCAGCACAGACGCATGGCAGAAAAAGAATGTGAAAGTCTAACATATGTCCAATCACAGTTTTAGGAGAAGAGAATGAAGGAACGAACACATTTAAAGAGATAATGATTGATAATTTTCCAGAACTGATAAAAGACATGAATTCTCTGATTAAGAGAACACAGCAAATCCAAATAGAAAAAAGAAATCCACTTTTGGACTCAGAGCAGTAAAAGGAATCAATATCTGGAACCAAGACTTCTCAACAATAATTCAAGCCAAAGGACAGCACAACACAATATTACAGATACTTGGGAAAAATAACTATCAATCTGGAATTGTACACCCACAAAAAATTTCCTTCAAGAACAAGGGTGATATAGACCTTTTCAAACAAACAAAACCTAACTAAACAGACTGCCAATAAAAGAACTCCTAAAGAATATTCAGGAAGAAGGAATGAATGGCAAAGAAATTGGTAAGCATATGGGCAAATCTAAACTTAACACTGACTGTATAGAATGGAAATCTAAAGGGGTAAAGAAACAGAACTAAAATACCTGCCAATAATGAAGAAATGTATTCTGATCTCAGATATCCTAATGCCCTAGTATTTTGGGGGTAAGTGAGAAAATACTGACAGACTTGATTTTGGTAAGTTATGTATACACATTTTGTAAAAATTTGTGAATAACTTCCAAACCAGTGCGGGTGTGATAGGAAAGGCAAAATGGAATTTTAAAAACCCAATCAATATATAATAAAGAAAAACAGAACGAGTAAGGGGAACCAGGAAGACTAGGAATCACAAAGTAGTATGGTAGAAATAAATGCAAATTACCACTTAAAAAAGAAATTTAAAATAAATAAAATCCAGCTATAAACTTTGTTGTCTCACAAAGGATGGAAAAATATACATCATGTAAAAAACTAAAAAGAAGGGCTCTGGCATAGCCCTCTTACTATCAGACCAAAAAAAAAAAAATCTAAGGCAAAAAGCATTACTAAGGATACTGTCCCTAAAGAATGATGAAGGTTCAGTTCACCACAAAGAAAAGTATAGCTGAGGGCACCTGGGTGGCTCAGTTGGTTAAGCGACTGCCTTCGGCTCAGGTCATGATCCTGGAGTCCCGGGGTTGAGTCCCGCATCGGGTTCCCTGCTCAGCAGGGAGTCTGCTTCTCCCTCTCCCGCTCCCCCCTCTTGTGCTCTCTCTCTAATAAATAAATAAAATCTTTAAAAAAAAAAAAAAAGTACAGCTGTGTATTGAAAACAAATCAATAATGGACTGAACTATATAAAGAAATCCACACTTCTTTCAATAACTCAGCAGATCAAAAATTAGCAGGCATACAGACGTGAACAAAACTAAAGCTTTATCTAATCTAATGGATATAGAGAAAACTGCAACCAAAATTAGGGAGCACACATGATCCTCAACTACACTGAGAACTTTTATAAAACTGACACATACCAAGCTTAGAAATGAAACAGGAATAAAAGTCTGAAAACTGAGTAAGAGACTGTACCTTTAAAAACTTATAGGATACATTCAGCTAAAGCAACACATAGAAAGAAAAGTGCAATCTTAAATGCTTACTGAAAAAGAAAAGGCTGGAAAAATAGTGAGCACTCAACTAAAGAGGTAAAAAAAAAAATAGGTGGAAAAACGTACGTTAAGAACTGAAATTAATGAAATAAAAAGCAAAGACACAAAACAGGATTTAAAAAGTCACAAACTGATTCTCTAAAAAAACCCAAACTATGGAAAGGAAGAAATGTTGAGGGAGGTACAAATTATATTAAAAATAAGCAGGGAATATATCTGCAAATACAGCAGTGTTTTTTAAAATAATAAGCATCACTATGAACAACTTGAGGCAAATGGAAAACTCAAAGAGAAGTATGTATTTCTTAGAACAAGGGTCTAGTACCCAGAAAAATATAGAACTCTTACAACAACAACAAAAAGACACTCCAATTTTAAAATGAGCAAAGGATCTGAATAGAAATTTCTCCAAAGATATACAAATAAACAGCCACCAAAAATATGAAAACATGCCCAACATCATTAGCCACCAGGGTAATGCAAATCAAAACCATAATGAAATACCACTTCACATCCACTAGATTGGCTATTAAGACAAATACCCAAAAAACAAAGAATAGGGGCACCTGGATGGCTCATCAGTTGGTTAAGCAGTCGACTCTTGATTTTGGCTCAGGTCATGATCTCTGGGTCCCAGGACTGAGCCCTTCATTGGGTTCTGCGCTCAGCAGGGAGTCTGCCTGAGTATTTCTCTCCCTCTCCCTCTGACTGCCACCCCCCACAAGCGCCCGCTCTCTCACTCTCTTGCTCTAAAATAAATAAATCTTAAAAAAGAAGTAATTATTAGCAACAATGTGAAGAAATGGAATCCTCCTATATTGCTGGTGGGAATATAAAATGGTGCAGACACTTTGAAAAACAATTTAGTGATTCCTCAAAAAGTTAAACATAACATTACCATATGACCCAGCAATTCTATTCCTAAGTAAGGAATGTGATTGTGGCCAGGTACTCAAATACTTGTATATCACTGCTCACAAAAGCATTAATCATAATAGCCGAGAGTCAGAAACAACCTGAAGGTCCACCAACAAACAAAACCAGCTGAGGGGAGTGGGAGGTACAGGCTTTCAGTTATGAAATGAGTAAGTCTCAGGGATGAAAGGTACAGCTTAGGGAACATAGTAAATGGTACTGTAGGACCGTTGTATGGTGAGCACAGCATTACACGTTGAGTTGTCCATGTTGTACACCTGAAACTAATGTTAACATAGTGTGTCAACTACACTTCAATCAAAAAATAAAAATAAAAAATAGAAAACAAGGACAACTATAAGCAAAAATATCAACATGTATTTAGAGATAATTCTAGGTGAGAGAATATGAATACTTCCTTTTTTGATTTTTTTTTCATTTCCAAGAACAAAAATATTGAAGCATTTATATACTATAGTATCTTTACAGCTTACATACATATACTCACACAATGATATAGTTGTATTAGGATCATGCAACTGTGGCTTTTTAAAAACTATTTCAATTTTTTCTGTCCCAGTATTGTCAGTAAATATTTATCTAACATTACTACTTTTCCAATAATAGAGGAAATGTCAGTAAGTGTATGTGAAAACTAATATTAAAAGATAAAATGCTCAAATACAGTATAGAAAGATTTTAAAATTTAATATATCTCACTAAATCACACAATCTAACTGACATTATTTTTTGGTGCAAACTCATTGCCTTTTTGAACCTTGTCCTGGGGGCAGTATAAATCTACGTTTCTATTTATTTCAGAAATAGAAAATCTTTCCATAAAATTTATGGAAAGCAGACACACAAACACCTGAAGCATTAGATACAAAGCTAAGCCTAGGAAAAAGGACAAATTAACCCAACCATGCATGTAAATGACTGCTCCCTTCATCACTTAAGCTCCTTAAGTGCACAGCTGGAAAACATGAGTAAAGCTTTCAGAAATCATACATGAAATGATTGCTATCCTCTGAGGTTTGTTCAAAGTAGTTCTGAGTCATGTAATTTAAATGCATAAATTCATTACAAATATCTACAATGACAGTGAAGGGTTGAATTCACTTTATAACCCAAGGTAAGTTTAAAGGTTTATAACGGAATAAAGAAGATATTATATTAAGCTGATTCCCTAGAGAATCTAGAGCAGGTTTTAACTAGGAATCATATTTATTTAAAAGACAGCATCACACTATAAAACATGAAAGCCTTTAGTTACAGGACTGTATCTTAGTAGACATGACTGGTTGTCTATACCATAGTCATTCCCCTTCTTCCCCCTTCCCAGTAGTGCTCTCATTTTCTGTATCTCCAACAGAGGGATAACCCACCCCTAGTTATCTTAGGCCCATCATCACATTCTATATCCCTGGCCACAATCACTGCTTAAATGGTCCCAAAAAGGCAACACCCAGGACTCTTCCTTGGAACGTTGCATGAATTGCTACTGGTAGGCAGCCAACCTAGGACCAAAGAGGAACCAGCATTTAGCTGAAATTCAAATCACAAAGATAGAAGAGTTCAAGAAATTAGGTCCTTTGGATGGTATCATTGAGCTGCTGGATCAAGCAACTCTACATTAAAGCCTACCCTATTTCTAGACTTCTAATTTCATAAGCCAGGGTGTACTGAGGTTTAAGTTATGTGCAAAATAAAGAGTCCTGACTGATACTGAGTTTAACCTCAAACAGTCTACTCAGAGGGGGAAAAAAAAAGGAAATCCACAACTCATATCTTATTGACACAGTACTTAATGTTGATGAGGGGTCCAGAATATGCCATAGTGGCATAAACATTATTCCAAGATGAAAGCATCCGAGAATAGACTTTGTTTCTGAACCCTCTTATCTCCCTAAAAGCAGAGCTTCCCAAAAGAACTCAGTTGTTGTAAATCCGCTCCCAGAAGTTTCACAACCAAGGAAGTCAAAATTATCATATCTTCCATCTATTCTCCAAAGGGCTCATAAATCACTCCTAAAAGTCATTTGTCTTCCCCTAAGTGCCCCTTTTCCCTCTCTATTCCCCAACCAACAGTATATAAGCCCCAAATTCTAACAGCCTCCTTGACTCACACTTCTCTGTGAACTCAAAAATCTGTTCTCTTGCTAATCTGTTTATCAGTTTAATTAGCAGACCTCCAAACAATGAACAGAAGAGAACAGAAAAAAAAGTTTTTTCTCCCCTACAAAGTTAACTACTTAATGTTCTACTTTCAGATTAAGAAATCAAGGTTTGCTATAATCTTAAGTGACAGCAATGAAATTAGGACAAATGACCTCTTATTTTCCAGCCTATATCCATATAATTGCACTGCCTGCCTTCCTAAAATCCACTCTTCCCAGACACAAAATCTTACAACACTCTAATCCCATAGCATTATTCGAGAATTAACACTATTTCAAAGTCACAGTATAGTCTAGCTTAACAGATAGGTGTCAAGTATTTTAGATCAAAGTAAAAAATCTTAACCCACAATAAGGAAGAGAGTATAATGGAGCTGGAGGAAGCCAACCAGGTTGCCAACATTGTTCATCTGAAGAGGGAAGAATGGTCACTTTTGCCTCTATACTTCTTTGTATCATTTTGTTTCACTTGTTCTAATAGTATGTGTTACCTTCATAAGTAGAAAAGCTTCAAATAAAGAAAACACTTTAAAAATTTACATTCTGGTATTTTGGTCCATCATCATTTTGGCTTATTTGCTGCCAGTAGGTATGTATCCCAAGGGCTGGATCTATGTGGTCAAAATACTGCATGACAGGAGCGATGGAAGGCCAGAAGGTAGGGAGGGAGTAAATCAAAAGGCATAATATGAAACAAAAGTATCCAACACTTTATCATCCTGCTGCTTTTTGTAATTATCATAGTAATGGCTAATAATCTTGTATATAATGCAAACAAAATGCTTACTGCAGGAGATAGCTTTTACTGTCCAAGAGTGGAAGAGGGAGAAGAGAGGTCCTATTAGGCAGGGCCTCCACATCTATTGGGCAGGCTGTGAATGTGATGACCCAGATAAAAAGGCAGCTGCATGGGCTCTTCAATAGAAGATCTGTATACTGACAGAGGGGCTACAAATTTTAAGAAACTCTTAAACACTCCCAATTTATACACACCAACTTCTGGCCAGATAATGCCCAGTGACTGCCCAAGAGCACAGCGCTTGCAGCAGGCTGCATACTGGTGAAAAGAAATCACATGCTCATTCTCACTTTGAAATATGATTGCATTCCTAATTTATTAGGAGTAATTTATTTTATTAGCAAGTAGTTCTCAAAGTGTGGTCCACAGACAAGCAGCATCATTTGCGTACATGTGAGAAATGCAAATTTTCTAGCCCCACCCCAGACTGAAAGATTCTCATTCTGGGGAGGGAGCCCAGCAATCTGTTTCAGCAAGCCCACCAGGTGGTTCTGATACATGCTTACGTTTGAGACCCACAATATTAAAAGCATGGCAACTTTTAGAATAAAGTTCGCCACAAAGGGCGAAATCAACTGCAGCATTTCAGCAAAGCTAAGCTGCAGAGATAATGAAACGTTCTGATTCTTGCCTTCCCACCTCCCTATTTTAGTCAGAGCTTTTATTAACCACCAAGAACTACACCTTTACATGCTTTCATTTATTTATTTATTTATTTATTTATTTTGACAGAGAGAGAGAGATAGCGAGAGCAGGAACACAAGCAGGGGGAGTGGGAGAGGGAGAAGCAGGCTTCCTGCTGAGCAGGGAACCCGATGTGGGACTCGATCCCAGGACCCTGGGATCATGACCTGAGTCGAAGGCAGACGCTTAACGACTGAGCCACCCAGGCGCCCCTACATGCTTTCATTTAAAGATGTTTACAGGGGCGCCTGGGTGGCTCAGTCAGTTAAGCATCTGACTCTTGGTTTCAGCTCAGGTCATGATCTCAGGGTCCTCAGTGAGGAGTGTGCTTGTCCCCCCCCCATAAATAAATAAAAACTTTAAAAAATAAATAAAGACCATTTACAAATATCCAGCTCTGCCCCATCATAGGAAAGGCCACATCCCCAGCTCCTGGTAGCAGAGGCGGTTTCAGCATGTCTGTGAGCAGTATTTCTGCCCACCACTGATCTGAAAGTTGTACACCTAAAATCATTCCACTAAGAGCAACATTACAGAGGTCTCAATAGCTAAAATGCAAGTTTTCCCAAAATGAGAGGCAAACAATGCAAGTTTTTTGGCTGCTTGGGCCTATCACTGACAAAACAGTACCAGGAAAGTAAAGCATCTATCCTATATATGCATATGCATGGATTTCTAAACCCAAAGAGCACAGAGTAAATGAAGTTTGACTGTTTTAAACCTCAGTTAACGATCCAGTAAAAACAAAATAAATCGACATCCCATAGGGCAAACATTAACCCAAATCCAGTTATTAAGAATGCAAAGAATCTAACAATTAGCAAACCAAACTATTACTTTAATATGAATGATGTGAGAGCACTTATTCCCTGCATGATCATTTTTGACAGAAAATTTAGTGTAGAAAATTTTAAAGGTATTATTTTTAAAGTCATAAAATTGAAAAACCCTGCATTCAATGGCCCCATATTAAATTTGTTCTACAAACTTTTGACAGTGAATTTTACCATTTGATAAATTTGCTTTCAATTTCACTTTCATACAAGGATATTTTCAACTATTTCAGAAACTATTCCCTCTTTATATTTATATATAACTGCTTAATATTGTTATAAACCTGAGGACACAGATCACTTACACCCTAAATGCTCTTCTCAACTAACAAGAATTTGGAACTAAACAGTATTTATTTAGAGTATGGTTAACTTTTTAGTTATATCAACAACTATTTAGGAGATACACACATATTCTATCCTCTTCCCCCAAACACTTTCCTACATGGAAAATAAACAAAGGAGAAGTTACCTTCTCTTGTGTTCCAAATTTACCTTTATCTTCTCTTTTTCAGTGACTACAATTTTCCTTCTCTCTTGAAATTAAAACAAAATTCAGACTGCATATGTGAAATCTCTTACTTGTGAGATTTCCTTTAATCAGGCCAGTTATGCCCAACATTCATTTCCTGTTAATCTTTCTTCATCCACTAAAACAATTATTATTTTTAAGAAAACAACAAACTTGCCCCATCATTTAATCTTATGTCCACGATCTCAAAGGTGCCTCATAAAAATACCAAAATTAAATACGAAAAAAAGAAAATCTGAAAAGTTTTCTGACATGCATTTCAAAAATACTTCGTTGCTTAAATTCAAGAGTAGATTACATACCTGATCCATATCTAAAGTTGTTTCTATCATTTCCTGAAATTTGGAGAAATCAGAACGAAGATCAATAAAAGGAGTGACAAAAACTGCCAACAATAAACTCTGGTGTTTTCCTAAAAGAAAGCAAAAAATAATAAAATAAAATGGTCCTATTTTGAAAAGTGGAAGACCACACATCATAAAAATTCATCTGAGATAATAAACAGCATGTGATCCAAAAAGCACAAGTAGTGCAGCAGGTCTCCAAAGTTACTATTTACTCCATTTTTTTTTTTTTTTTATTTGAGAGAGAGAATGAGAGACAGAGAGCATGAGAAGGAGGAAGGTCAGAGGGAGAAGCAGACTCCCTGCTGAGCAGGGAGCCCGATGCGGGACTCGATCCCGGGACTCCAGGATCATGACCTGAGCCGAAGGCAGACGCTTAACCGACTGAGCCACCCAGGCACGCTACTCCCATATTTTAATTCAAATGTGTTTAGTATTTATTTTATAGGAAGGGAGATCATCTGGCACTCAGAGCTTTCTAATAAAACACTGCCTCCCTACCTGTCTGTAATCTCCTTCATAAAGAACACTAGAGATGCAGAAACATGAAATTAATTACAACTAAATGAACTGTATTTCTTCACAGATTTAATAACCCGAAGTCCAAGTCATTAAAATAAAATGCCTCTAATTTACCTTATATCCCCAATTTCCATTAATAATACAGTGTTCCAATTAACAGAGGTTAAATCAAGCCAAGTATTTACACTGGCACTTTACTTGATGCTATTTAAGAGCACATGCTAGGGAATTGTATGAGGAGTAAGTGAAGCAGCAGAGCCTATAGTGTGAAAGGCATGAGTACAGACCTGGGTGCCAACCCCAACTCTGCTACCTACTGGCTCTGTGATCTGGAACATGTTACTCTGAGCCCCTTTCCCGGGTCAACAGGAGTAATGACAACAGCAACCCAGAAGAGGAATAAATGAGTTAACTTTACATAACACTTAACATAACATGCTTGACACTTAACAGGAGCTCAGCTACAGTTACCATGTATTGTTATTGGTTACACTGCAAGGATTTTTTTTTTTTTCTGATCTCCAATAAATTCTTTTACAAGTATTCTGCAAATGATCTCTAGCCTACTGCACTTTGTTCCAAAGCAATAGTTCCTAACCTTTTCTAGAAGTAGCAGTAGCTCTTAATTGAGAAAACGATGAAAAGCTACTATGAAGTCAGCAAAATTAAGAATTCACGTTTTATTAATCACAACAGCACCTACACATATTTAGAAAATAGTACATATGTGTGAAACATCATTTAGACAGTCTGTAAACAACACTTTGACCACATAATGTCTGTTGTGCTTCAACACCTGGTTCTTTATTCTGAATTAGCTAGTTCATATGCTATTGGTAAACAGGAGAATAATGGAAGCAAGGCGCGGAGGGGGCACTGGTTCACAAATAATTTTTTCCTAGCCCATTAGTGTTCTGAAGCGATCAAGGGCAAGCTTTCACACAATTAAAGAGTAAACTTAGCAATATGTGAAGACCTCGGAGTAGTTGGCCTACTGGCCAGTGTACTTACCACTATGCTAAGACACAAAGAAAAGCAGAGTATAGATGAAAAGTACAAAACATTTGCTGGTGTTTAAAAGAATTTTTTTTTTTTAAACTAAATTCTCTACCCTGGTTTGGATGTTTAACTTTTGTGAAACTGACCTTTATTAGAAGCAAACAGCCTTACAGGGCATCTCAAAGGAGGAACAAGAACCCTAGACTTTAAGGCTTCATGCAAAGAGTCACCTGATGCTCGTGCTGGGTACAAATGCAATGGACATGTATGTAGGCTACTGTTTCATTAAAGTTTGCTAATGCTTTTGCTATCATTTAAAAATTTTCACATACTTTGAGGTCTATCTTAACTCCATTTTTTCTGTTATGTTTTCTAGCACACGACACTGAAGAAAGTTAAGTTTGCTAAGAATAAACACATGGTATTATCACAGAAATACCTGTAAAACCTTCAGAACCTGTCATCCTCAACATGTCCTCGGGTCCCTCAAACACATAGGCCCACCTTGCTGCAGCTCTTCTCAGAGTCAATAGGCCCCTTCTGAGCTCACCTGCTCCCTATCCTGCAAACTTTCACTAACATCTTGAATTCTTTCCCCTACCTATAATTTGTACTGAGCCCCAGCTGTCAATTTCCAACTGGATTTTTTTTTCCCCAAATGGTTATGGTTTTTTGAATTAAAAATAATAGCTTTACTGAGATATAATTCACATACCAAACAACTCTCCATCTTAAAGTGTAAAATCCAATGGTTTTTAGTTTATTCACAGATTTGTGTGACGACTACTATGATCCATTTTCGAACACTGTCACTGCTCTCAAAGAAAAAGGGAACCCTGTACCCATTAGCAGTAACTTACCATTACCCTCCAACCTCCGGCCACTCCTCCAAGCCCAGGCAACCTCTAATCCACTTCTGTATCTATAGATCTGCCTATTGTGCATATTTCACATAAATGGATCATATGATACTGTGACTGACCTTTTTCACTTAGCATAATGTTTTCAAGGTTCATCCATGGGGCACCATGCATCCGTACTTCATTTCTTTTTATTGACGGATATATCACATTATACAGATCTAGCACATTTTATTTATCCATTCATCAAGTGATGGACACCAATTGGTTTTTTATAAACTCCATTTTTCACTAGTTATCACAGCCTAAAAGGCCGTACACAATCTATTTAGGGTCTTCACGCAAGGACTACAGACCCTTAAATTCAAAGTACTACATAAACATAGAAAAAAATTCCAAATTCATTTTCTCTAACATCTAACTACAATCTGACACCTCCTTCCATTATTAATGTGTGCAATACACCACAGTAGTATTCCCAGGACCTATGTCTTTGTCATCAATCAAAATTTCAGATATATTTTCATATCATATTACAGTTTTGGGAGATAATTTTAAGTATCATTTAAATTCATTATTAGTTCAAAACTTAAGACCTTAGTAGGGCTTCACTCAGATCATGTTATTTAATGCATTAGTAAAAAGGATTTATTTCTTTATCAAGTTTGTTTTATATTTTGATAAGTGTTTCAATATAATTGGTTTCTTCTGCAAGTCTGTATTACTTTATGCATTTAAAAACACTATTCTGAAGAGGGGTTCATAGACTTTATTTAGGGTCCACAGCACACAAAAAGTTAAAAACCTCAAATAAGCCTTACCTCTCTGGCCTCTACTCATAACATGGCCCTTATTCTCTATCTCTATGCTTGACCATTCTAGCCTTCCCTCGCTCCGTCAACAAGTTAAGCCTTAGGCACTTGCACTAGCTGGTCCCACTAGCCTCCCCCCAGATCTTAAACAGCTGGCTCCTTATCAATCAAGTTGTGGAACTCAGACAGCAATTCCAGAGAGACCATCCTTGACCAAAAGATCGAGTGTCTCCCTGGCCCCAGCCAAGTCACTCTATCATATCAATATGTTATACTTCCTTTACTGTACTTATTACTACTTGAAATTCTTGCTCACTGATGTTTATTGTCTGTCTCCCTCTATCCTTCCACTATTGCTGACCCTCCATAAGAACAGGGACATTAACTGTCACATGTACTGTTGTACCTCCTAGAACAATACCTGGAACAAATTAACTATCTGTTGAATGAATGACTTATTGAAGGAAGGAAGCAAGGGACTGGTGAAGCAATTACTGGTCATTAGTTCTGATACACACAACACTCATCTAGCAAGCATACCAAAGATGACACAAGGAAATAACTGTTAGCTTCCTAAGTGCACCAAAATATGAAATGTCCAAGTAAATCAAATCATTAAATAATTTTTTTTTTTAAGATTTTATTTATTGGGGCGCCTGGGTGGCTCAGTCGTTAAGCGTCTGCCTTCGGCTCGGGTCATGGTCCCAGGATCCTGGGATCGAGCCCCACATTGGGCTCCCTGCTCTGCGGGAAGCCTGCTTCTCCCACTCCCACTCCCCGTGCTTGTGTTCTCTCTCTCGCTGTGTCTCTCTCTCGACCCGAGCCGAAGGCAGACGCTTAACGACTGAGCCACCCGGGCACCCCCATTAAATAATTTCTGTAGAAACTCCAATTCACTGCCAGCCACTAAAAGATTTATTTTAACTTCTTGAAGTTGCTGACAGCATACACAAAAATAAACTCGAAATGGATTAAAGCCCTAACTGTGAAACATGAAACCATAAAACTCCTAGAAGAAAACATTGGCAGTAATTTCTTTGACACTGGCTACAGCAACTGTTTTCTAGACATGTCTCCTAAGGCAAGGGAAGCAAAAGCAAAAGTTGACTGGGACTACACCAAAATAAAAAGCTTTTGCAGTGAAGGAAACCATCAACAAAACAAAATGGCAACCTACTAAATGGGAGAATATATTTGCAAATGATATACCCATTAAGGGGTTAATATCCAAAATATATAAAAAGAACTTCTACAACTCAAGACCAAAAAAACAATCCAATTAAAAATGGGCAGAGGACCTGAATAGATATTTTTCCAAAGAAGACATACAAATGACCAAGAGACACATGAAAAGATGCTCAATATCATTAATCGTCAGGGAAACACAAATCAAAACCACAACAGATATCACCTTATACCTATTGAATGGCTAGAATAAATAAGACAAGAAGTAACAAATGTTGGTGAGGATGTGGAGAAAAAGGAACCTTTATGCACTGTTGGTGGGAATGTAAACTGGTGTAGCCATTGTGGAAAACAGTATGGAGGCGCCTCAAAAAATTAAAATATAAATACTATATGATCCAGTAATTCCACTACTGGGTATTTTTTACCCAAAGAAAACAAAAACATTAATTTGAAAAGATACATGCACCCTCTGTTTACAGCATTATCTGCAATAGCCAAGATATGGAAGCAACCTAAGTGTCCACTGACAGCTGAATGAATAAAGATGATGTGGTACTGGGACGCCTGGGTGGCTCAGCCGGTTAAGCGTCTGCCTTTGATCCCAGGGTGCTGAGATCCAGCTCCACACTGGGCTCCTTGCTCAGCGGGGAGCCTGCTTCTCCCTCTGCCTGTTGTTCCCCCTGCTTGTGCTCTCTCACTCTCTGCCAAATAAATAAAATCTTAAAAAAGTTAAGAAAAAAAAAAGATGTGGTACGTATGTGTACACACACACACACACACACACACAGGATTATCACTCAGTCATTAAGAAAAAAGGATGAGATCCTGCCATTTGTGACAACATGGATGGATCTAGAGGATATTATGCTAAGTGAAACAAGTCAGACTGAAAAAAACAAATATATGATTTCACTTATATGTGGAATCTAAAAAACAAAACGAATAAACAAGCAAAAAGCAGAAACAGACCCATAAATACAGAGAACAAACTGGTGGTGCCCGGAGGGGTGGGAGTGGGGGGATGGGTAAAATGGGTGAAGGGGAATAGGAGATACAGGTGTCCAGTTATGGAATGAATAAATCACAGAGATGAAAGGTACAGCATAGGGAATGTAGGCAATGGTACCGTAATAGTGTTCAGGGTGACAGATGGTGGCTATACTCGTGGTGAGCACAGCATAACATACAGAGTTGCTGAGTTACTATGTTGTATACCTGAAACTCATATATCACTGTGTGTCAACTATACTCAAAAAAATTTTTAAGTTTAAAAAAAAAGAAGAAAATGACTATGAGACTGTCTAATTAAGTTAAATGAGCAAGCAACACTAAAATCAAAACAAACTACAGGCTAGTTCTGGACAGCAGATAGAAGTGCCTCCTTACACATGCCCTACTGACACTAACCTCAGAGCCAAGGCCTGGCACTAGTCACAAGTCTGCTATACCAGACTTGTGTTCATATAGTCCATGACTGAGAACATCAATCTGAAGTCTAAATTAATTATAAAGCTGGCACTAACATTTTATTCTATTAAATATTTTGGTAAATGATAATAAAAAGACATGAGTTTCAATTAACAAAAATTTAAAGTTTATTCTATGCCTACATTTCCTTGACTAATTTTACATAAATTCTTTGTATTAATTTCAATCTCAAAGTTTTATTAAGCATAATTAAACTTTACCTGATCCCTTTAATGTATTTATGAAATGTATTTAAAAGTCCAGGTAAGTGAAAAAATGAGGACAAGATACTGCTAATCAAAGTTTAAGTGTTCACACAAATATGAGGCTGGAGCCAAAAATTCCCAAATTAAATGAAGAAGCCAACAGAAGTAGAAGTGCAGGTGAATCATGGTAAAATGGCTAAGTAATTAAATCACTCTGAATGATGACCCTGGGTGCAAGGTCATCTCTGCTCTTCCTTCCCTGCTGTCAGCCACTCCGCAGTATGGCCTCTCATCCTTCCTCATGGCCCCCACCTGCTTCCTTCACTCACCCTCTCTTGTCTGTTTCTCTAGCCACCGTCATCCCTCTTCTTAAGTACAACCACTTGTCTCAGTTCCCCCACTTGCTAGTAATACTTTCTCTGACACCACCCCTCATTTTCCTTTCTTACGACTGTCATTTTGACAAGAGTACTTTTCTCTTCTACAATGACTTTTTCTTCTGATTCCACTGATTATTTATAAGCATCATTTTACACCTGTGCTAGTAGTCCCTGGGAGATAACAGAAAACAAATCCGTCTCTGCCCCCAGTTCCTGGCACAGAGCTCCTATAAACGCTTGTAATTTCCTAAGTGTTAAGAGCACTAGGAGCATCTCTTGTTCTAAAAGGGTGATTCTAGGGGGTGCCTGCCTGGTGCCTAGATGAAGAGACACACGCTGTACCAGGCGTCCCTAAAGAAATTTTCTTATAAATCTTGTGACTGGAGGGGCGCCTGGGTGGCTCAGGCAGTTAAGCATCTGCCTTCAGCTCAGGTCACGATCTCAGGCTCCTGGGATGGAGCCCCACATTGGGCTCCCTGCTCAACGGGGAGCCTGCTTCTCCCCTTCCTTCTGCCTGCCGCTCCCCCTGCTTGTGCTGTGTGTCAAATGAATGGATAAAATCTTAAAAAAAAAAAAAAATCTTTTGACTAGAACTGGAAATGAGTACAACCTTCTTGGAAAAGTAATTTGTCAGTAAATAATTACTTGCTGTTAAAATGCAGACAAGGCCCCTCTGGTCCTACAGGTCAGAGAAAGCAATTAATGTGTTCTGAACTGAAGGAGAAGAAATGACATGATCAGATGAGCTAGGAAACATTACTATGAATTCACTGAGGAGGATGCACAGACCAGGGGAGGGAAAATAACAAATGTGAGGTTTTTAAGAAGAAATTAAACAGAAACATGAATAATTGGATATGGGAAGAGGGAAAAGTTATGTGCCTCAGTGTGATGGCTGTTAGAATAAAATTTACCGATAAAATAATCTAGATAGGGGCACCTGTGTGGCTCAGTCGTTAAGCGTCTGCCTTCGGCTCATGTCATGGTCCCAGGATCCTGGGATCGAGCCCCACATCAGGCTCCCTGCTCGGCAGGAAGCCTGCTTCTCCCTCTCCCACCCTCCCTGCTTGTGTTCCCTCTCTCGCTGTGTCTCTGTCAAATAAATAAACAAAATCTTAAAAAAAAAAAAAGAAAAACTAGATATTTAGAGGAGTTGTTTTAAGCACTATCAGAAATTTGCCCTAAATGCACAATACCATTATTCTAGGTTTTGTCTCAACTTTTTAATTTTAAAAGCTACAAGGGGGCTCTACAACTGGGGACGCTTGCAGCTCTCAGCGCCGGGCCCAGCTTCCTTCAAAATGTCTAGTATTCACAAAATTCTCTACAAGTTCAGCTTGGAGGGTGATCACTCCATGCCCCCAAGTGCATATGGGTTGGTCAAAGCATACACCAATTTTGATGCTGAGCGTGATGCTCTGAACATTGAAACAGCCATCAAGACCAAAGATGTGTATGAGGTCACCAATGTCAACATTTTGACCAACCGCAGCAATGAACAGAGACAGGATGTTGCCTTTGCCTACCAGAGAAGGACCAAAAAGGAACTTGCATCAGCAATGAAGTCAGCCTTGTCTGGACACCTGGAGACCGTGATTTTGGGCCTATTGAAAACACCTCCTCAGTATGATGCTTCTGAGCTGAAAGCCTCCATGAAGGGGCTGGGGACTGATGAGGACTCCCTAACTGAGATCATCTGCTCAAGGACCAACCAAGAGCTTCAGGAAATTAAGAGAGTCTACAAAGAAATGTGTAAGACTCATCTGGAGAGGGACATCGTGTCTGACACATCTGGTGACTTCCTCAAGCTGATGGCTGCCCGCGAAAAGGGTAGAAGAGCAGAGGATGGCTCTGTCATTGATTATGAACTGATTGACCAAGATGCCTGGGATCTCTATGATGCTGGAGTGAAGAGGAAAGGAACTGATGTGCCCAAGTGGATCAACATCATGACTGAGTGGAGTATTTGATAGGTACAAGAGCTACAGCCTTTATGACATGCTGGAGAGCATCAAGGAGGTCAAAGGAGACCTGGAAAATGCTTTCCTGAACCTTGTCCCGTGCATTCAGAACAAGCCGCTGTATTTTGCTGACCGACTATATGACTCCATGAAAGGCAAGGGGACTCGCAATAAAGTCCTGATTAGAATCATGGTCTCTCTCAGTGAAGTGGACATGTTGAAAATTAGGTCTGAATTCAAGAGAGAGTACAAGTTCCTGTACTACTACATTCAGCAAGACACGAAGGTGGACTATCAGAAGTGCTGCAGTACCTGTGTGGTGGGGATGACTGAGGCCCACAACAGATGAGCATCCAGGAGTGGTGCTCCTTTGTTTCCAGCTAAAGGTTCTAGAAAATAGCCCTGTGAGGATGACATTAGCATCGCCCTCCCCATCCGTATTTCAGTTGCTTAAGCATTGCCACCTCTCGTGTCTAGTCTCTCCTTTTAGCCAAAGAAATGAACATTCCAAGGAGCTGGGAGTGAAATCTATGATGTGAAACACTTTTGCCTCTTGTGTACTGTGTCATAAACCGATGAATAAACTGAATTTTTACTTTAAAAAAAATTAAAAATGAAAAAAAGAAGCTACAAGGGATAAGGGAAGCCAAGTATATTTTTAAAATAACTACTTCTTAGAGGAGGAAGATGATTTAGAGTAAACCTTCCATTACTCAATGCAAGTCTGCTTTCTAAGCTGCTGCTGCCCTCTGCTGTCTCTGAACTTACTTTTATTTATTTTTTCCAGGAATAACGTTAATGTAACTTTAAACCTAGACTTAATCAAAAACCAAAAACACTGTAAGATAGGAGAACATAATCTGAAGCAATATACTAATACACACAAAAAAATTTTTTTTGAGCGAGTGCATATGGGCACAAGGAGGGGCAGAGGTAGAGGGAGAGGACAACCTCAAGGTGGCTCCACACTCAGCACATAGCTGGCTTCGAGCTCGATCTCACGACCCTGAGCTCATGACCTAAGCCAAAACCAAGAGTTGGACACCTAACCAGCTGAGCCACCCAGACATCCCTAGAAATAATTTTTTTGTATCATGATTCTCCTTTTAAGGACAATTCATGGGCCCTGGGTGGCTCAGTCGGTTAAGCATCTGCCTTCAGCTCAGGTCATGATCTCAGGGTCCTGGGACTGAGCCCCACATCGGGCTCCTTGCTCAGTGGGGAGTCTGCTTCTTCTTCTCCCTCTGCCCCTTCCCCCTGCTCATGCTTTCCTCTCTCTCTCGCTCACCCTCTCTTAATTAAGTAAGTAAAAAAATCTTTAAGGACAGTGCATTTGGTTTATTTTCCTCGTAAGTTAGCCTCAGTTTTGGCTTTCTCCATGAAATCAATAGGCTAAAGAGCTATGCTGAACTCAGCAAAATGCCATGGTTTTTTTGTTTTCTTTTAATGATTTTGTTTGTAAGCAATCTCTGCACCCAACATGGGGCTCAAACTCACAACCCCGAGATCAAGAGTCGCATGCTCCACTGACTGAGCCAGCCAGGAGCCTCCATTCTGTTGTTTTTTAAGACAAAATTCAGAACAGTTAGGTTCCTAATGACTAGGACACACCTGGACTCTTCAGTGTTTCTTTTTTCTTTTTTAAGATTTTAATTTATTTATTTGAGAGAGAGAGAAAGGGTGAGCGAGAGAGACTGCACAAGCAGGGGAGGCACAGAAGGAGAGGGAGAAGCAGGCTCCCCGCTGAGCAGGGAGCCAGATGTAGGGCTTGATTCCAGGACCCTGGGATCACGACTTGAGCCAAAGGCAGACGCTTAACTGACTGAGCCACCCATGTACCTCTACCAAAGTTTCTTACAGAAAGAAAAGAACATAGCTCTTAGCACCACAACACCTGGAACAGTCTTCCTCCTCTAACATTCTCTAGGCTGGGTGACTTCAAACACCGTAGGGCAAACATCAGTTGCCAAACTGATAATGTGAAGCTTTTGATTTAGATAATGTTATGTTCTCTCACAGGTGTATATAACTTAAGCATAACCCCCCAAAACACCATAAGATAGGAGAAATTAATGACCTGTTGCAAAACTCTTGAGTACACTGAGCCACACATATGCAGGAGGAAGAGAACCAAGCTACTCTTAAGCCCAATTCCTAACTTCTGTGCTTATTCCAGGGAATGAGAAAGATTCCCCAAAGAATGTGTACAATAGTATTTTTTTACCTCTTCTCTTTGGGGGAGGGGGGTTTTACATATGCTTTTGAATATCTGATGAAAGTTACAGACCTTTTCCCAGAAAAAATACACATAAACAGAATCTTGTATAAAATGTCAAGACCCTTCTAAGAACTCATTCAAAAATCCCAGCTTTGGGGCGCCTGGGTGGCTTAGTCAGTTAAGTGTCTGCCTTTGGCTCAGGTCATGATCTCCTGGGATCGAGCCCCACATCGGGCTCTCCACTCAGTGGCAAGTCTGCTTCTCCCTCTCTCTCTCTGTGATCTCTCTTGCTTTCGCTCTCTAAATAAATATCTTTTTATTTATTTGACAGAAAGACAGCAGGAGAGCACAAGAGGGGGAGCGGCAGACAGAGAGGGAGAAGCAGGCTCCCTGCTGAGCAGGAAACCTGATGCAGGGCTTGATCCCAAGACCCTGGGATCATGACCTGAGCCGAAGCAGTCGCTTAACCAACTAAGCCACCCAGGTGCCCCAATAAATAAAATCTTAAAAAAAAATTCTAGCTTTAAGTTACTGGTTCTGAATGAAAAAAGGGCCAAACAGAACCGGGGTGGAGGACTCTTAAGGGGAAAGCAAACTATAAAAGGATCCAGCAATTCTACTTCTGGGTATATACCTAAAAGAAAGAAAATCACTATCTCAAAGAGATACCCGCACTCCCTTGTTCACTGCAGTATATTTACAACTGCCAAGATATGGAAACAATCTAAGCGTTCATCGATAAATGGATAAAGAAAATGTAGTGTATATATACAATGGAATATTACTCAGCCATAAAAAAGAAGGAAATCCTTCCATTTGTGACAACATGGTGGACCCTGAGGGTATTATGCTAAGTGAATTAAGTCAGGCAGAGAAAGGCACTTATGATCTCGCTCAAATGTGGAATCTAATAAAATTAATCTCGCAGAAATAGAAAAGAATGGTGTTTGCCAGCAGTGGGGTGAGGGGAAATGGGAGGAAGGTGGTCAAAAGGTATAAACTTCCAGTTGTAAGATTTAAGTTCTGAGGATGTAATGTATAGCACGGTGACTTAGAGTCAAAAATACTGTATTGTGTATTTGAAAGCTGCTAAGAGATTAGATCTTTAAAGTTCTCAACACAAGAATAAAAGCTCTGTGAGGTGACAGATGTTAACTGAGCTCATTGTAATTATTTCACAATACATACATATTTCAAATCATGGTGCACACCTAAACCTATACTATGTTAAATGTTAGTTATAGCTCAATAAAACTGGAAGGGAAAAAACCGTCAAACTCAGCAGTGAAAGCTGGTAAGATAATGACTAGACCGTGTTTGCTGGATTTAGCAACAACAAGTAACTTAGCAAATGCCATTTCAGTACTGTGGTCAGGGGTGGAAGGCAATTGAGCAAATGGAAGGTGGAAATGTAGGCTTTCTAAAACCTTGGCTGGGAACAGAAAGTGAAAAAGAGATGTAGGTACTAGAGGACACAGGAACAAGGATGCTTTTTTCTTCCTATGGGAAAGAAGAGATCTAGGAGAGAAAAGGTTCAAAACAGCGGATATAAGTGGCTAAGAGTGAATTAATTATTTAGAATCCTATCTCCGTGATAATCTGATATTATAGCCCTGCTACTGGTTAATCTCCTCGTGCTCCCAATTAATCCTGCTGAAATGGAGCCATAGGATATGGAATCAGAAAAGCACAGCAGTAAAAGATCTTCCTTTACTGGATGAGGAAATTGAAGCACAGGGACGGTAAATGGCAGCGTAAGCTACACTAGAGAAATGTGGGCACGGGGAAGATTTAAGACCCATTCTCTTTAATTCCACTTTGGTGGAACAAAATGCAAGGGCTTTTAACTGTCATCAGTCTAGGGGCGCCTGGGTGGCTCAGATGGTTAAGCGTCTGCCTTCGGCTCAGGTCATGATCCCAGGGTCCTGGGACTGAGCCCCACATCAGGCTCCCTGCTTGGCAGGGAGCCTGCTTCTCCCTCACCCTCCTACTGTTCCCCCAGCTTGTGCTCTCTTGCTCTGTCAAATAAATAAATAAAATCTTAAAAAAAAAAAAAAGACTTTCTTTAAAAAAAAAAAGTGTCATCAGTCTAAAGAGGAGCCTTGGCTAGAATGGGAATACTCTTTATACAGTGGTACTTTAAGATAAGTGCTTAAGATATCTTCCACACGTGGTGACATAATTAAGGGAAAAGGTTACCATAAAATTAAAATTAAAGCTATGCTTATTTTGGGGCTCCTGGGTGGCTCAGTCGGTTAAGTGTCTGCCTTCAGCTCAGGTCATGGTCCCAGGGTCCTGGGATCAAGCCCCACATCGAGCTCCCTGCTCGGCGGGAAGCCTGCTTCTCCCTCTCCCACTCCCCCAGCTTGTGTTCCCTCTCTCGCTCTGTTGTCTCTCTCTGTCAAATAAATAAATAAAATCTTAAAAAAAAATCTATGCTTATTTTTTATCTTGTCAGTATAGAGTTGAGTTTAAGTCTGCAGAAAAAGCTTTCTCATAATACTGAAAGGTTTAACAGTTCTAAGGGATGGTGATTTTTAACTCTGAAACTTAAAATGCTTTACATATTACGTATATAACTTCATAAGTTTCTACAACAAATAATTTAGTACTTACGTTCACTTAAAAGTTAAAAACTACACTTGTAAGGGCAAACTGATTTTATCCACCAATACTGTAATGATTAATATGTGACTTTGCACACTTTATTCTGGTAACTTCATTCTGATGTCAACTGTTACAGATCATCAAGACCTTTTGTCTTGGGGCGCCTGGGTGGCTAGCCTGGTTAAGCAGCTGCCTTTGGCTTGGGTCGTGATCTGAGTCCTGGGATCAAGCCCCACAGGGAGCCTGCTTCTCCCTCTCCTCCCCACTTGTGCTCTCTGTCACTTTCTCGCTCTCTCAAATCTTTAAAAAAAAAAAAAAAAAAAAAAAAAAGACCCTTTGTCTTAACTTTCTTTTATAGGTGTGCTGGAAAGGTTCACTCCAGCAGGCCTGGAATTAGGCAATGATCCCTGGCCAAGGCATGTTTTTTTGTAATCATGGATCTGAGGATAATCAGGGTGGTTTGTTCAGCTTGTCAGCACTGTTTGTGATTGATGATTTGCACCTGGTTTCAGCGAGGCCTTCCAGTGCCAGAGGGTTCTCCTCTAGAGGCTGGTTACAGAACAGGAATATGCCCACAAGACCAGCAAAACTTAAGAAAGTCCAGCAAGACTCCATTTTAAGCTCCCTAGTTCCAAGGTGTTCTGCACACATTGGTGGTCCCTGATGTGAGAGAAAGTGCACCTCACCAAGGACCTTTCAAAAAGAAGGACAAGGGGCACCTGGATGGCTCAGTGGGGTTAAACATCTGCCTTCAGCTCAGGTCATGATCTCAGGGTCCTGGGATCGGGTCCCGCATGGGGCTTCCTGCTTGGCAGGGAGTCTGCTTCTCCCTCTCCCTCTGCCCCCCACCCAGCTTGTGCTCTTTTGCTCGCTCTCTCTCAAATAAATAAAATCTTAAAAAAAAAAAGGAAGGACAATAGGAGCCTGCACCTGACCTCCCTGGGCCCCTGCCGTGAGACTGGCTGTGACGCATTATCCTTCCCCTGGTGCTACTCCTAGACTGTACCCTTTTCCTTTAATAAACTATAGATTTGAAAGCAATGTCATTTGGGGTCCTGTGAGTCTTTAACAATTGAACTCTGGTCAACTGCCACTGCTAGTGCAATAAATCCAGTTACCCTAAATTTCACTTCTAAAAAGCAAAAATGTGGGGCGCCTGGGTGGCTCAGTTGGTTGTTAAGTGTCTGCCTTTAGCTCAGGTCATAATGCCAGGGTCGTGGGATCAAGCCCCACGTTGGGCTCCCTGCTCAGCAGGTAGCCTGCTTCTCCCCCTGCTCATGAGCGCGTGTGCTCGCTCTGTTGAATGAATGAATGAATGAATGCATGCATGAATGAATGAATGAATGCATGCATGCATGAATGAATGAATCTTAAAAATAAATAAAATAAAATAATAAAAAAATAAAAAGCAAAAATTCTAAGTTGTCTAATGATTCCTGACTTCTGCAACGTAGCTATAGGTCAATACTAACCTGTTATTAGAAAAACTTAAGAGTTACCAAACCCAACTTTATAAGGACAGCACATGTGCTAAGTATATTGAAGAGTAAAGGAAAACAAAAACAAAATCATTGTTACCTTCATATTTTTCCAGAGCCCGAATAACATTAGGAAGTTGATTTATACCCTGATAGAGTCGGTAACAATCTTGTAAGTTTGCTGCTTGTCTCTGAAATTTCTTGGCAAGTCGGTTAAGATCTGGGAATCGACGAAGTAAATCTTCTTGTAAACTCTGCCTCAATTCTGCATCTTCTACAAAAGCTTCCACTAAATTCAGTCTGAAATAAATTGCACTGGTATTAATCTTAAATATTTTGGTATAAAATTAAAATCTGTCTACTAGGTACATAAGAATCAACTAAATGAACTCAAAAATTCTATGCAGGAAGCTTGACTCTACCCTTAAATGTCAGCCTCTTAGGAGAGGATGGAAAGCTCCATGATACTGTGATGTAAGCACTTTCTGATTAGTTAATAACCAAACTAACGTTTAGTTAAGTAGTATCAGAAGATACTAATATATACCCAATTTCATTTGCCTTTCATCAAATTGCCTTTTCTTAAATAGAAGAATTTCATTATTGGGACACTGCTGTTACTGACACATTAGTGCACATGTAAACAATGATCTTCAATAAAACCATTACAATTCAAGAATGTTGCCAAATCCAATACTTATTCTATCAGAAGTTCTTATAAATTTTCAGAATGCATTCTAAAATTACCTTAGGACAGTACAAAGCCAAAAATTTCTAATTAAAATACTGAAGGGTGCCTGGGTGGCTCAGATGGTTAAGCGTCTGCCTTCGGCTCAGGTCATGATTCCAGGGTCGTGGGATCGAGTCCCACATCGGGCTTTCCGCTCAGCGGGGAGCCTGCTTCTCCCTCTGCCTCTCTCTCTCTCTGTCTCTTAAGAATGAATAAATAAAATCTTTAAAAAAAAAAAAACAACTGAAATAAGTTTATTGCTTCCCCTAAATCAATATATAAAATCTTGGCCTGTTCGAAGAACTATAAAACATGCAGCTCATATTGCTTTTGCAATTTACTGGAATCCATAGCTTTCCATTTCCTTCCTTGTAACTCACCGCAAGAAATGTTTTGGGGGGAGGGGAAGGGAAAAAAAGAAATGTTTTTACATCCTGACCCAGCACATGCATGCACAGATATTGTAGGAGGCATCATATGCCACCTCAAAACGTGCCACTTTAGAGTCCTTAAGGACTATTTTGAGCTGACAACAATTAAGAAGCAAAAAGAAAAGCCCTCTGCCTTCTCCCTATTTGCCCAAAAGCAGGACATAAATTTAGATGTCCTCTCCCTTCTCTCCTTACCAGAAAGGACAAAAGTTAACCAAAACACTAGACCCTTATCAGCCTGGAAATGGTACCAGAGGAATCTACATAACAAATTTTAGCCTTTATCTACCATTAGCTTCCCATAATTTGCAGCCCTAGGAACTCAAAATCCTTCTCCCTTGTCTCTTCTCCGAAAATTTATTGTTCCTTTGCTAAGATGCTATATATGCCCAAGTTCTCATCAACCCTGGAGTTACTCATCTGAGTGCTCCAGTGTAAAAGCATAAACTTGTTTTTCTCTTGTTAATCTGTCTTTTGTAAGTCTAATTTATAGGGCCTCAGCCAAGGAACCTACAAGGGTAGTAGAAAAAAAGAAATTTTCCTTCCCTACAATATATAATTAAAATAGGCTACACAAACAATACTTACTACTCTTACTATATGTAATGTACTGTTATTTTTCTTTCATATTTAACTCATCCAAAAATGCTAGTTTTCACCCACTACACTAATTTTGTAACTCACTACTGCGTCACAACTTGCAATGTGAAAAGCTGTATTATAGATCCTACTGCAGTAACATATATATAGATGAAAGGTAAATTTTAGTAATCAAAGGTAGGGTGGGGGCGCCTGGTTGGCTGCCTCAGTTGGTAGAGCATGCAACTCTTATTAATCTTGGGGTCGTGAGTTCGAGCCACACATTAGGTGAGGAGCCTACTTTAAAAAAAAAGTGGGGGGGGGGGGCAAGGAAAATCACCACAGGCATAGCAAATGGTCCTAGGTTCAGAAGGCTATGAATGAGCAACCATTTCCTTGTATTTGTAAATTAGAAGAGCAGTAAATTAACCCTTGAATTACACAAGGACAGAGAAAGGAAACAAATCAGCTTTCTAAGTTTCTTAACTATTCACTGATCTCTCCAACAGCATTTATAATTACTCCATCATCAAAATGTTCATCCAGCATATTATATGAGGGGAAAATTATGCTGCCCCCTAAGCAAGATTTCTGAACCTTGACAATACTGACATCTAGGCTAGACAATTCCTTGTCATGAGAGGCTCTTCTGAGCTCTTTAACAACTTCTCTGAGTTCTACACTTGACACTCTGGTGACAACCCAAAATGTCTCCAGGCACTGCTATACGTCCCCTTGCCTCAGGTTGAGAACCACCAGCTTAAAGAAACTTGAATCACTTTTTAAAAGATGAAAAGGGAAAAATAACTAAAATCCTATAGAAATGTCAAGGTAATATCTAGGCAGCTGACAGCAGATACACACTATGGCAAATGCCAAATTAGTGGGGGGGGGGGGGCCCTGCTACCAAGCTGGTATTATACTGTGTACCAGTCCCTGTGGCTATAAACAAACTTCTAGAACACTTCAGGCACTTACTGCTACAGAAAAGACTTCTACGGCTTGTAGTCTATATTTAAAAGATGAAACAGAACTTGAGTAGACATATGCAGTCAAGTCCCATAATCCAATAAAGCAAATTTGGGCCTTCCTACCTAAGCCTCTGGCTCTAACTGGGCACCTATCTAAGTTCGGTTCAAGATCACCAGCATGGAAGTCACTTGGAGGCGGATAGTACAATATTCCTGGGGGTGAAATTTCTATGCGCTTCTCATGGACCAACAGTTTGATAAAGTCTGAAACCTAACAATCACAAGAAATCCCTGAGTTCCCACAATAAAGTGGGGAAAGTGACATAAAGGGGTGAGGAAAGGATGAAAGAAACCTGATGCTTGGCTGACCGACCCCTGATCTTTCTTTTTCTCTTCTTTCCTAAGACTCCCGTATCCTTAGGCCACTCTTAGGTAATTGACGAATCTACAGAGAAGATATTTCTGATCAAGAATCTTCCAGGGGTAGGGCGCCTGGGTGGTTCAGTCAGTTAAATGTCTCCTTTGGCTCAGGTCATCATCTCAGGGTCCTGGGATAGAGCTCCACATCGGGCTCCCCACTCGGAGGAAGCCTGCTTCTCCCTCTCCCTCTGCCTGCCGCTCCCCCTGCTTGTGCTGTCAATTAATAAAATCTTAAAAAAAAAAAAGAATATTCCAGGGGTGCCTGGGTGGCTTAGTTGGTTGTGTCCGACTCTTGGTTTCGGTTCAGGTCACGATCTCAGGGTGGTGGGATTGAGCCCTGCGTGGGGTTCCATGCTCAGCAGAGTCTCCTGGAGATTCGCTCTCTCCCTCTGCCCCCTCCCTGTTTGTGCATGCTCTAATAAATAAATCTTTAAAAAAAAAAAAAATCTTCTTAAAAAACAAAAGATCTTCTTTAAAAAAAAAAAAATGCGGGTGCCTGGGTGGCTCAGTTGGTTAAGCGACTGCCTTCGGCTCAGGTCATGATCCCGGAGTCCTGGGATCGAGTCCCGCATCAGGCTCCCTGCTCGGCAGGGAGTCTGCTTCTCCCTCTGACCCTCCTCCCTCTCATGCTCTCTGTATCTCATTCTCTCTGTCTCAAATAAATAAATAAAATCTTTAAAAAAAAAAAAATGCTTCTTCCCTATTCCAACTATTTTATCACTGTTTCCTCTCAAATTGATCAGGGAATAGGTCCTAAGTCATCAACACCACCTTTCGGCCCTATAACCCGCCCAAATGACCAAGACAAATGTAGAGGGGCACCCACTATGTTCTCTAGGTCTTCCAGAAAACAGAGTTGGTCCTTTGGCCATGCACATCTTTTGGCCATGCACATCCTTGTAGACATGCACATCTACAAGCAAGATGATGATGACACTGTATAGACAACAGGGGAATGGCACTAATCAAAAAGTAACACCCCACGAACGTTACCATGGCAAAACTCGAAGAGTCTACACAGTGTTATCCAGCATGCTGATAACTAAGGGCAAGATTCTTGCCAAGAGAATTAGTGTATATACTGAGCATATTAAGCATTCGACTTCTCGAACCTGTGAAGGAAAATGATCAGAGAAAACGGAAGCCAGGAGAAAGATACCTGGGTCCAAGTGAAGCACCAGGCTGCTCCATGCGGAGAAGCACACTTTTTAAGAACTAACAGAAAAGAGCCTGAGCTGCTGGAAACCCATTCCCCATGAATTCATGGCATGATAGACATTAAAAAAAAAAAAAAAAAAGACCTCTGGAATGTAGAAATGTTTCTCTTAGTTGAGTAGAAGTGTGATGTCCCCTCCCCCAAAGAAATACTTAAAGCAAACTTTGTGTCCTTAAAAAATAATCAACACCATTCAAGAGCATAAAGTTCCAGTAGGACTCTAAGAAGACAGCAAGGGAATAAAACAGCTTCTAAAACATATAGTACAAGGCACTTTACACAGCCGCCTCAATCTTTGCTCCAGGTATCATTAAAAGCTCAATAAATTGCTAGTTTCACAGTCTGTTCAGTATGCCATTTCAGAAATAATTACAGTATCAGTTTATGTACCGGCTAACAAGTTTTTTAAAAGGATTGCTCTGCTGTTTCTATGACAATGCCACTCTTAAATCACAATTTGAGAAGCTCCAAAGTCACTGTCGGCATAACACAGTATACCTGTCAATCCTACACAATAAAATTACTCAGCTGTACACAATTTGACACAGCAATTTGCAAACTGACTAGAATAAAAGAGAATTTTTTAGGGTCAGTTCATCTCTAAAATTGGAACAGAATAAACCATAAATTAATCATGAAATGTTTGGTATCCTAAAAAAGCCACATTCTGTCCTTTCTTTAAAACTAGCATTTCTGGGGATGCCTGGGTGGCTCAGTCAGTTAAGCATCTGACTCTTGGTTTCAGCTCAGGTCATGATCTCACGGGTTCCTGTAGGGCTCTGTGCTCAGCATGGAGTCTGCATGAAACAGGATTCTCTCCCTCTGCCCCACCCCTGACTCGCGTCCCACTCTCTCAAATAACTCTTAAATTTTTTTTTTAAAAACTAGCATTTCAGATCTCTGATTGTAAGAACAGCTGACTGGCATTTCACGACAGCATATTTATATGGCTGAGAACAAATTTGGTCCCTAAAAAACTGCAATCATAAATTTCTGAGTCTTTTCTTTACCTGTTCTCGCATGATTAAATGGTCAGAACCACTCACCTGATGTGTATTCTGCTAGGCCTGAGAAGATTAAAAAAGGAAAAGTATGACAAGATACAAAGAGAGGAACATGCTTTTAAGGAATATTCAATCTAGTGGAGAAGGACATGCTCCATCTTACAGTTAGTGCTGAGTAACAAGTGAGATAAAAAATGTAATGAAATGTGATATGGACAAGAAAACTTCACTTTGGGGTATTTCATTTGCCTGTATTTTGAACAGTTGGTATTTATAGAAATAGGACTTGGGGGAGACTACTTGGGATGGGAGGCCAAGCAGAGACTTGATGGGAGAAAAGTAAGAGGATACAATGGAAAACTGAAGCAGAGAAAGAACAGGAAAAAACTACGTCCAAAGGTAAAAATGAAAAGGTTAGCTTTGGAGAGGAAAAAGCCAGGGAGTAAGAGCCAGGGAGTAAGACTGAAAATACAGATACATTTTGAGACTATAAGGATTAAGAAGGAGATGATCTGCTTAGAGGCAGGAGGCAGCTGAAGACTTTCAAGAAAAGTGGAAAAATTTTGGATTGGTCACTGTAATTTGTCACGTAATAAAAGTTAAGAGGAGACACACTCCAGGCCTGGACTATTAACTAAAGACATCTTTGCACAGAAGGATAATATAACCTGGAGAGACGTACGTCTAGGGGCCGTCGGAGTACACCACTGCCTCAAAAAGCAGGATATACTATCACAGAAGCTCCCCCACTATTTATCTATTTATCTAAATTTACAGGAGCCATACTTTTATTCAGAGACTTACGTTTCTATTAAAACTGCTACATGGGGCACCTGGGTGGCTCAGTCGTTAGGCATCTGCCTTCATCTCAGGCCCTGATCCCGGAGTCCTGGGATCGAGCCCAGCACTGGGTTCCCTGCCCGGCAGGAAGCCTGCTTCTCCCTCTCCCACTCCCCCTGCTTGTGTTCCTTCTCTCCCTGTCTCTCTCTGTCAAATAAATAAAATCGTAAAAAAAAAAAAAAAAAAAAAAAGACTGCTACATAAAGGGAGCCTCGGTGGCTCAGTCGGTTAAGTGTCCAACTCTTGCTTTCAGCTCAGGTCATGATCTCAGGGTCATGAGATTAAGCCCCAAGTTGGGCTCCATGCTCAGCACAGACTGTGCTTGAGATTCTCTCTCCCTCGCCCCTGCCTCTGCTCGTGCTCTCAAATAAATTCTTAAAAAAAAAAAAAAAAAAAAAAGATTGCTACATTAATTGTATTAAATTTTATATAAAACAGGGGCGCCTGGATGTCTCAGTTGGTTAAACATCCAACTCTTGGTTTCAGCTCAGGTCATGATCTCATGGGTCATGGGATCGAGCCCCACACTGGCTCTGTGCTCAGCGTGGAGTCTGCTATTCTCTCTCTCTCTCCTTCTCCCTCTGCCCCTCTCCCCACCACGCGCACTCTATTTCTCTAAAAGAAAGAAAGAAAATCTTAAAAAAAATTTTTTTATATAAAAAGTAATTCAATTTTAAACTAGAAGGCACTAAGAATACCAAATTCAACATATACAGTAATTTCGTAAGAGTGAACTATTTCATATGCTAACCATATATTCAACGTTCTTTAGAGAATTCTAACTTTAAAATTATCAAGGCCTCATATGAATCTAAAACAAAAACCTAGAAGATTAAAAGCAAAAGTCCTAATATATGTGCAAAAATGAGGACTCTTGGGACAGATCAGAAAGTAAGTTTAAAAATAGTAATATGGGGGCGCCTGGGTGGCTCAGTCGTTAAGTGTCTGCCTTTGGCTCAGGTCATGATCCCAGGGTCCTGGGATCGAGCCCTGTATCAGGCTCCCTGCTCGGCGGGAAGCCTGCTTCTCCCTCTCTCACTAGCCCTGCTTGTGTTCCTGCTCTTGCTGTGTCTCTGTCAAATAAATAAAATCTTTTAAAAAAAATAGTAATATGAACAAAGTTGTTTTTTTTAATTCAAGTATTTTTATTTTATATACAAAGAGCTAGCATTAGGGTAGGTATCTTGGACATCTGTAGTAAGGTAGGTCTCTCTTGGGATGACCCATTCAAGGCAGTTCACTTAATCCAACTTAATGAAGCCCATATTCTTCAGGCACTGACAAACACTAGTGGCACATATTGAGGCCATATTTCTTTTCCTTTGAGGCCCTATTTCTGGATCAGACCATGCCAGTTTATGCTGATGAGGCAAGGACGAGAATCCCGGCTGAATTTCTTTTTTAAATACTTTTTCTTTTTTTTTTTTTTTAAAGTAAACTCTACTCCCAACATGGGGCCTGAACTCATGACCTGGAGATCAAGAGTTGTACATACTGACTGAGCCAGCCAGGTGCCCCTGGCCAATTTTTTTTTAGATGACTCCAGAAAGTTACCCATCTTGCTCTCTTGCAAGCAATGAAGCAAAAGGTGGACAGTTATTATTATAATTTCTAATTTGATTGTTAGATCAGGTACAAAGAAGAAATTACATAGATACTCACTCCTAAAAGGTAGTAACTTACCATTCTCATTGAAGATGGAAGTATTTAAGCCATTAGCTAAAAATAAAAAGTATTTGTAGTCTCAGTGCAAATAGGTTTTAGTGAATGGAAACAGCGTGACAACAGATACAGCCATTCCATGGATATAACTTAAATAAAAGTCAAAATAATATGTTCCATTTCTGGTATTAAAGTCCAATTTGGATCAAGTTAAATAGCACTGATAGAAGTAATAAATACAGTGCAGCAATTAAGCACATGGGCTCTGTAGTCAGGCCAGCCTGGCTTTAAATCCAGTCTCCACCACATTACAGCTGATGAATTTGAGATGCTTAGCAAACTGCCAAGCAGGCACAAAATAGATACCAGTCTTATCACCCTCCTCCTTCTAATAGCTTGACAATAATCTAAAGGTAATCCCATTTCCATCATTATTCCTGAAGTTATCAACCAGGCTATTGTCCTTCATAAGATGTACGCACCAAACTCAAAGATCTAGTCACATCTGTCTCTACCTCTGCTCTAATGAAAACAGAAGAAAGAGAAATCTTTGTTCTTTTTTTTTTTTTTAAAGATTTTATTTATTCATTTGAGACACAGAGATAGAGAGAGAGAGAGAGAGAGCATGAGCAGGGAGAGAGGTAGAGGGAGAAGCAGGCTCCTCGATGAGCCAGGAGCCCAATGGGGGGCTCGATCCCAGGACCCCGGGATCACGACCTGAGCCGAAGGCAGACGCTTAACGGACTGAGCCACCCAGGCGCCCCAAATCTTTGCTCTTCTTAACAGAATTCACCCACAGCAACATAATTTAAAATTAACTCTTGGGTACTGGCTGGCTCAGTCAGTAGAGCATGTGACTCTTGATCTCAAGGTCATGAGTTCAAGCCCCATGTTGGCATCAGAGTTTACTTAAAAAATAAAATTAACTCTTCACTTACAGATTCCCACTACTTACTCTTCTGGAAATCATCCCAAAATAATAATGACAGTAGGAAACTGAAAACATGATTTCAGTGTTACCCTGAATAAAGATCAATCCTAAATGCTCAAAGAGGGAGACAAGAGATTTGCCCTGAGGCCCCTGGAAGGTGTAAACCCAAGGTATCTCAGCAGGCAGAACTGA
Organism: Mirounga leonina; assembly: GCF_011800145.1. Taxonomy (NCBI): domain Eukaryota; kingdom Metazoa; phylum Chordata; class Mammalia; order Carnivora; family Phocidae; genus Mirounga; species Mirounga leonina. The sequence goes on from NW_023270305.1 coordinate 64,484,762, forward strand.
GAAAAGGAAATAAAACAAGAAGACTGTCCAAACAAGAACCTGTATTGAGGAGTATAACTTTCTCTCCCTACTCTGTGGAATTTCACCATTTGGTCTTGAAAACCAAGGGCCTTCCTATTTGCTGGCAATCAAAAAAATTCTCACCAAGATAAAGAGGAGAAAACAGGTCTTCTCATCTTACAGGTACAGAAAACCAGATTATATTCTGATTCATAAAGCTCTCCTCACAAGTGTTATTTCTAATTAACAAGTCTTGTTAGACTACCAGATTTTGGAAATTATTGCTATGCTCTGTGGGAAAAAAAACCCCTTTATTTACCTCTAAAAAAAATCTACTTTTGCTCTCTTATCTTCTAAGTAATTTGTTACTCTGGTAATATAAAAGTGACATCCCAGGTTTCAGAAGAGTCTAAATACATACGTGCTCTAGTTAAGCCAGAAGGGGACCACTGACACCTGCTCTGTTTCCACAAGACCAAAGTTAAAAACATAACCAGTGACCTAGAGCTTGAGGGTTAAATTACCTAATTTTTCTTTAGAGAAAAAAAAAAAAAAAAAAAAAGACTGGTTGCTCCCAGGGCAATGGTGGCAATTCACAAAGAGTACAATAAGAAATATACTCAGCAGGGAGTCTGCTTGTCCCTCTCCTTTTGCCCCTCCCCCCGCTTGAGCTCGCTCTCTAATAAATAAAACATTTAAGAAAAAAAGAAATGTGTCCCTGGAGCTGTACAACAGAGAGGCCCTGAGGAAGAGGTCCCAGGAATTAGGGGACAAGAACAGGAGAATAATCACTGTGTATCCCTCTGTTCTGTTTGAATTTTGACACATATAAATGTTATTATTCACAGATAATTAAAAATTATAAACTTGTGATTATTTGCAAATACCTAATCCTTCCTATTTCTTAAGTTACTAAATCCCACTCTTCCTGCCCAACAAACCTGACTTCAGAAAAGTCCCCTTAGCATCTCAACTTCTGCATTTTCAACAGAATATCAGCATATCCACAAATCACTAACCTTCTGAGTTATTTTTATTGTAAGGCTCTTTAGAATGCACAGGATTAACACTGAGCTTAGTAATTATGTGCAGGGTGTCTTACAATACCGACCAACTACTTTATGTTTGCCTGGCAACGTCCCAAATATTGAAGAGATCATTATGTTTTTGTGTATCATCAGTATTCAGTAGGTATTCAACAAATTCTTGAATGACTGGACATCATAGCCATAAAAATAACAAATCTTTTACCAATTCTGGCAATATAACTTAATTTGCCAAATGGAAAACACTAGGTACAAAACAGGACCTTTAGAAATAGCCTAATTATTGAGAAAGGTAAAATAAAGTTCATCTAGTTAATAAAATATTATGTACTTATTAAAAATTAAAAACGTTGAATATAAAGATAAAACAGCAATGGCAAAAAAACGCTTATGATAATATAAGCATAAGTGGGGAAAAACTGGGGCACAAAACTGTATTATGATTTACAATGTATTTTTTTTTTTTTAAAGATTTATGTATTCATTTTAGAGAGTGAACACGTACGCACAAGTTGGGGGAGGGGCAGAGGGAGAGAATCCTCAATTCCCCACTGAGCCGGGAACCCAACACCAGAATCCGAAGCAGGGCTCAATCCCATGACCCATGAGATCATGACCTGAGCCCAAACCAAGAGCCAGACCCATAACTGACTGAGCCACCCAGGTACCCCTACAACTATGATTTTTAAAAAAGGACTAATGTAAAAGTGCACCATACAAAATGACTCCATTTATATAAAGTTCATGGAGCACCTGGGTGGCTGAGTTGGCTAAACATCCGACTCTTGGTTTCAAGCTCAGGTCATGATCTCAGGGTCTTGAGATCGAGCCCAGTATCTGGCTCCATGCTTAGTGCAGCCTGCTTAGGATGCTCTCTCCCTTCTCCCTCTGCCCCCCACGCCCACATGCACTCACTGTCTTAAAAATCTTTTTTTTTTTTTAAGGTTTTATTTATTTATCTGAGAGAGAGAGAGAGAGAGAGAGAGAGAGAGAAACAGCATGAGAGGGGAGAGGGTCAGAGGGAGAAGCAGGCTCCCGGATGAGCTGGGAGCTCGATGTGGGACTCAATCCCAGGATTCCAGGATCATGACCTGAGCCAAACAAAGGCAATCACTTAACAAACTGAGCCACCCAGGTGCCCCATGTAGTCACTGTCTTAAAATCTTAAAAATAAATAAAGTTCATAAATGGGTAAAACTAATTAATCTATAATGTTAGAAAGACAATAATCACTTCTGAAATGAGGAGGGGTAGTAACTAGCAGGAGAATCCAGGGAAGTTACTAGGGATGCTAGTCACGTTGTTTCTTGATCTGATTGTTATTACACCGCTGTGTTGTTCACTTTGTGAAAATCCACCAAGCTGCACACTTAGAATTTGTGCTCTTATGGATATTATACTTCATTGAAAAGTCTTAAAACTCATATCTAAAACAAAGGATAGGGGTGCCTGGGTGGCTCAGTCGTTAAGCGTCTGTCTTCGGCTCAGGTCAGGATCCCAGGGTCCTGGGATCGAGCCCCGCATCTGGCTCCCTGCTCTGCGGGAAGCCTGCTTCTCCCTCTCCCACTCCCCCTGCTTGTGTTCTCTCTCTCGCTGTGTCTCTCTCTGTCAAATAAATAAGTAAAATCTTTAAAAAAAAATAAAATAAAATAAAAAAGATAAAAATAAAATATACCCAAATGCTAATCATATTCGGGTAGCAGGATTATAAAACTTTTTCTTTCATTTTTCTCAATTTTAGAGATTTTCTGAAATATATGTTTAGACTGCCTTAAATCCTTTCTAAAATAATTGAGTGTTTCCTATGTACTAGACCTTCTTCAAAGTACTTTATATTATATATATTAAATCATCTAGTTTTCATAACAATCCTATGAAGTAGGTTATTACTGTCATTTTAAAAGGAAGAAACTACAACACTGAGGTTAAGTAACTCGCCCAAGATGACACAGCTAATAAGTGGTAGAGCCATAATTTGAACCAAGATACCCAGGCTCCCAAATTCATGCTCTGAAACACTATCCAACCATTTTCATAATAAAACCTTATTTTCTTATAGTGAAAAAAAATAGTAATTAATAAACTAAGTTATTCTATCAATCTAAATCATTACTACTCTATTACTGTGTAGGTAGCTCTCTGTGTAGTCAGATGCTAAAATATAGGAGCAAATTTGCATACTACAGTGGCATAATCCTGGAGTAATGAGAAGTTACTCAAAGCTTACAGAAGTGGACATGAGAAATATACCTCTCTTCTATTCTGTTCTTATCCATGAGAGGCTGCTTAATCCACTGGTTAACCAGTCTTTGTCCTTGAGGGGTTTTGCATTTATTCAGCAATGCAGCCAGAGACTGAGAGCCAGTAGTATCTTCAACAGACCCCTAGCAAACAAAAAAAAAAAAAGAAAAGGAAGAATGGCATGCTCATTAGTGAAAACCTTACCGTGCCATGAAAAATAATTAAAGAATTTTGGAAACAAGAACACTTAATATTCTTTAAATACTAAATGCGAAATCTACACAGAAATTCCTCTTCCTCAGCTGGGTCACTGTCAGGCTGGATGGCAGTCTATACTGCAGTACCTGAGTATTTTGAATGCACAGTCAAAGTGGTGGCTTCCCAGATGCCATCTCATGTTTATCTAGCACCTCCCATTTCCATTCTTTTAAGACCTTCATAGTGTGGTGATCTCACTTTAAATACTGTCCCATTTGGGGGCGCCTGGGTAGCTCAGTAGGTGAAACATCTGTCTTCAGCTCAGGTCATGAGCTCAGGGTCCTGGGACTGAGTCCTGCATCGGCCTCCCTGCTCAGTGGGGAGTCTGCTGGAAATTCTGTCTCTCTCTCCCTCTGCCCCTCTCCTGCTCAGGCTCAAGCTCTCGCTCTCTCTCTCTCTCTCACATAAATAAATAAAAATCTTTAAAAAAAAAAAAAAAATACTGTCCCATTTTGTCATCCTAAGTCATCTCTGGAGAACTGGTACTAATGGCCAGACCAAGCCCACTGAAAGTCTTGAGTAAAGCAAACCCACGATCATTTGAAAACAGCATGTGAGAGGTCCCCAGTTGTGTGAAAGCCTAGCCTGTGTCTTATGGTGCTTTAGAATGTATGTATGCGTGTTTAAATGCATGATACATATTCGTATGTGTTGCCATGGCTATATGTTGAAGGCCAACATAACTGGTAGACAGGGTCCATTAGAGGAAATGCAACAGTCTTTTTGGTGGCTATTAAAGCAAAATGTGTATAAAGAAATATTTTTTCTTAAAAAAAAAAAAAAAACAACACAAACTCTTCCTAAAAATCAAACTTCCAACCTTTTAATCTGTATTTTCTGCAGTGTATTTTTCCTCAAACCAAAATCACTTTATAATTACTACAGTTTTAGACATAAAACTTAATGTAATTTTTTAAAAACTGCCATTAATATAATAAAACTATTTATAAAGCTAAGACAAATACCATTTATATAGCTTGCAACTAGAAAAATTTTTAAAAACTGCTTATCTAAGTATAATATTTCATATATAATAGAATAATATTTCAAAATATTTAAGCTCCTTAATAGTATTCTTCAGTATATAATAAAGGAAACATTCAATATTTTTAATCCATGTATTTTTTTTTTTTTTTACCTGGAAAAGGTTAAGGGCTCTGACTGCTGCAATATCCAACTTCATGTACTGGCTGAAGTCAAAAGTAGTCAGTTCAAACTGTCCAAAGTTTGAATCATCTGATAAGAGTTCTAAAAACTTGATTACTGCAGACAATGCTGAAGCTGCAACCTAAGATGAAGAATTTAAAAGAAAAGATTCTGTGACTAAAATCCTAGAGATTAAAAAAAAAAAATGGCAAAATGGAAATAAATTCTAAACATGATCATTTTTCTTGGTGTTCCTTCCCAATCCAAATCAAGAAAATCAGAAAAGTTTAAATAAATCTCTTAAGATTAGAAAATGATTTTTAGAAAGTCAAAATTTACTGTAATAGTAACACTATTTATAATAGCCAAAAGTGGAAATGACTCAAATGCCTACCAAGTTTGGTATGTTCGCCCCTATGGTATACTGCACAAAAAGATAGAAGCACCAACAATGCAGTGACACACAACAATATGGATAAATCTCACAAACATAATACTAAACGAAAGAAACCAGGCACAAAAGGCTACAAACTAGGATTCATTAATATAAACTATAAAAACAGGCCAAACTAATCTGTGCTGTCAGAGTTAAGAACCAGGGTTACGTTTGGTGGGTAATGATTGGAAGGAAGCATAAAAAAGGTCTTTGAAGTGCTGGTACCATCATTTCATGGATGCTGGCTATTTGGCTATTTGCAATTTATGAAAATTCAGTTATACACCTGTGATATATGCACTTATCTACATGTGTATTTAATAAGAGGTTTCAGCGCGCCTGGGTGGCTCAGTCAGTTAAGTGTCTGACTCTTAATTTTGGCTCAGGGTCGTGAGATAGGGCCCTACATGGGGGTCTGTGCTTAGTGTGGAGTCTGCTTGAGATTCTGCCTCTCCCTCTGCCCCTCCCCCCACTCAAGCACCCGCTCTCTAAAATAAATAAAATCTTTTGAACATAAATAACTTTAAATAAACTGTCTATGTTATTACTATAACATAAGTTTCAGGACATCAAACTGAGAGCCCAAAGACGAATCCTACATACTAAAACATACTTGAGAGCCCCTGGGTGGCTCAGTCAGTTAAGCAAATGCCTTCAGCTCAGGTCATGACCCCAGGGGCCTGGAATCCAGCCCTGCATCAGGCTCCCTGCTCGGCAGAGTCTGCTTCTCCCTGTCTCTCTCCCTCTACCTCTCTCCCTGCTTGTGCTCACTCTCTGTCAAATAAATAAATAAGATATACTTGGTACTAGATTGTAAATTGTAACCTATTTTCCCTAATTGAAAACAGTCATCTATGTGTCCTTGCCAAACTCTAGCAAATGTGTAAGACTGTCAGAACCTCCTACAATGTTACCACACAGATAAAAACACTTTTCAGTAACCCTAAAAGCTTCTTGATATTTTCAAGAGGGAAGGCTTTTTTTTATTATTAACATATAATGTATTCTTTGTTTCAGGGGAACAGGTCTGTGATTCATCAGTCTTACACAACACAGCGCTCACCACAACACACATCCTCCCCAATGTCCATCACCCAGCCACTCCATCTCTCCCACCAACCTCCACTCCAGCAACCCTCAGTTTGTTTCCTGAGATTAAGAGTTGTTTCATTTTTTCCTCTCTTCCCCTATGATCCTCTGCCTTATTTCTCAAATTCCACATATCAGTGAGATCATATAATTGACTTTCTCTGATTGACTTATTTCGCTTAGCATAATACCCTCTAGTTCCATCCACGTCATTGCAAATGGCAAGATTTCATTTTTTTAAGGTTGCATAATATTCTGTGTGTGTGTGTGTGTGTGTGTACACACCACATCTTCTATATCCATTCATCTGTCGATGGACATCTCGGCTCTTTCCATAGTTTGGATATTGTGGACATTGCTGCTATAAACATTGGGGTGCAGGTGCCCCTTCGGATCACTACATTTGTGTCTTGGGGGTAAATACCCAATAGTGAAATTGCTAGGTCGTAGGGTAGCTCTATTTTCAACTTTTTAAGGAACCTCCATACTGTTTTCCAGAGTGGCTGCACCAGCTTGCATTCCCACCAACAGCATACAAGGGTTCCCCTTTCTCTGCATCCTCGCCAACATCTGTCACTTCCTGATTGTCATTCTGACTGGTGTGAGGTGTTATCTCATTGTGGTTTTTGATTTGTATTTCCCTGATGCTGAGTGATGTTGAGCCCTTTTTCATGTGTCTGTTGGCCATTTGGATGTCTTTTTTGCAGAAATGTCTGTCATGTTTTCTGCCCATTTCTTGATTGGACTATTTGTTCTTGGGGTGTTGAGTTTGAGAAGTTCTTTATAGATTTTGGATACTAGCCCTTTATCTGATATGTCATTTGCAGATATCTCTTCCCATTCTGTCGTTGTCTTTGGTTTTGTTGACTGTTCCCTTTGCTGTGCAAAAGCTTTTTATCTTGCTAAAGTCTCAATAGTTCATATTTGCCCTTGCTTCTCTTGCCTTTGGGGATGCTTCTAAGAAGTTGTTGTGGCCGAGGTCACAGAGGTTGCTGCCTGTATTCTACTCAAGGATTTTGATGGATTCCTATCTCACATTTAGGTCTTTCATCCACTGAGTCTATTTTCGTGCATGGTGTAAGGAAATGGTCCAGTTTCATTCTTCGGCATGTGGCTGTCTAATTTTCCCAACACCATTTGCTGAAGAGACCGTCTTTTTTCCATTGGATATTCTTTCCTGCTTTGTCGAAGACAGTTGACAATAGAGTTGAGAGTCCATTTCTGGGTTCTCTATTCTGTTCCATTGATCTATGTGTCTGTGTTTGTGCCAGTACCATACTGTCTTAATGATTACAGCATTGTAATAGAGCTTAAAGTCCAGAATTGTGATGCCACCAGATTTGGTTTTCATTTTCAACATTCCTCTGGCTATTCGGGGGGCTCTTCTGGTTCCATACAAATTTTAGGATTTTTTGTTCCAGCTCTGTGAAAAAAGTTGATGGTATTTTGATAGGGATTGCATTAAATATGTAGATTGCTCTGAGCAGCATAGACATTTTAACAATATTTCTTCTGCCAATCCATGAGCATGGAATGTTTTTCCACTTCTTTGTGTCTTCTTCAATTTCTTTCATGAGTATTCTATAGTTTTCTGAGTACAGATCCTTTGCCTCTTTGGTTAGATTTATTCCTAGGTATCTTATGGTTTTTGGTGCAATTGTAAATGGGATCTACTCCTTAATTTCTCTTTCTTCTGTCTCATTGTTAGTGTAAAGAAAGGCAACTGATTTCTGTGCATATATTTTATATCCTGCCACTTTACTGAATTCCTGTTATGAGTTCTAGCAGTTTTGGGGTGGAGTCTTTTGGGTATTCCACATAAAGTATCATACCACCAGCAAAGAGTGAGAGTTTGACTTCTTCTTTGACGATTTGGATGCCTTTTATTTCTTGTTGTTGTCTGACTGCTGAGGCTAGGACTTCTAGTACTATGTTGAACAACAGTGGTAATAGTGGACATCCCTGCCATGCTCCTGACCTCAGGGGGAAAGCTCTCAGTTTTTCCCCATTGAGAATGATATTCACTGTGGGCTTTTCATAGGTGGCTTTTTGATATTGAGATATGTACCCTCTATCCCTACACTGTGAAGTTTTAATCAAGAAAGAATGTTCTTTGTCAAATGCTTTTTCTGCATCTATTGAGAGGATCATATGGTTCTTGTCCTTTTATTATTTTTTTAAAAAAATTTTATTTATTTATTTGACAGAGAGACAGAGAGAGAAAGCACAAGTAGGCAGAGCGGCAGGCAGAGGGAGAGGGAGAAGCAGGCTCCCAGCTGAGCAGGGAGCCTGATGCGGGGCTCGATCCCAGGACCCTGGGATCGTGACCTGAGCCGAAGGCAGCTGCTTAACCAACTGAGCCACCCAGGCACCCCTTGTCCTTTCTTTTATTAATGTAGTGTATCACAATGATTAATTTGCGGATGTTGAACCAACCCTGCAGCCCAGGAATAAATCCCACTTGGTCATGGTGAATAATCCTTTTAATGGACTGTTGGATCCTACTGGCTAGTATCTTGGTGAGAATTTTTGCATGCATGTTCATCAAGGATATTGGTCTGTAATTCTCCTTTTTGGTGGGGTCTTTGTCTGGTTTTGGGATCAAGGCAATGCTGGTCTCATAAAATGAGTGGAAGCTTACCTTAAATTTCTATTTTTTGGAACAGTTTCAGAAGAATAGGTCTTAATTCTCTTCTTTAAATGTTTGGTAGAATTCCCCTGGGAAGCCATCTGGCCCTGGGCTCTTGTTTGTTGGGAGATTTTTGATTACTGCTTCAATTTCCTTGCTGGTTATGGGTCTGTTCAGGTTTTCTATTTCTTCCCGGTTCAGTTTTGGTAGGTTATACGTCTCTAGGAATACATCCATTTCTACTACATTGTCTAATTTGTTGGCACATAGTTGCTCATGTTCTTATAATTGTATTTCTTCAGTATTGGTTGTGATCTCTCCTTTTTCACTGAAGATTTTATTTATTTGGGTCCTTTCTCTTTTCTTTTTGATTAAGTCTGGCCAGGGGTTTATCAATCTTATCAATTCTTTCAAAGAGCCAGCTCCTAGTTTCGTTGATCTGTTCTACTGTTCTTTTGGTTTCTCTTTCATTGATTTCTGCTCTGATATTATTTCTCTTCTCCGGCTGGGGTTAGGCTTTGCCATTCGTTCTCCAGATCCTTTTGGTGTAGGATTAGGTTGTGTATTTGAGACCTTACCTTTCTTGTTTCTTGAGAAAGGCTTGTATTGCTATATACTTCCATCTTAGTACCACCATTGCTGCATCCCAAAGATTTTGAACAGTTGTGTTTTCATTTTTTTTTTTTTAAAGATTTTATTTATTTGACAGAGAGACACAGTTAGAGGGAACACAAGTGGGGGAGTGGGAGAGGGAGAAGCAGGCTTCCCTCGGAGCTGGGAGCCCAATGCGGGCCTCGATCCCAGGACCCTGGGACCATGACCTGAGCTGAAGGCAGACACTTAACGACGAAGCAACCCAGGCGCCCCCAACTGTGTTTTCATTTTCATTTGTTTCCATGATTTTTTTTTTTAATTCTTCTTCAATTTCCTGGTTGACCCATTCACTCTTTAGTAGGATGCTCTTTAGCCTTCATGTATTTGAGTTCTTTCCACCTTTCCTCTTGTGACTGAGTTCGAGTTTCAAAGCACTGTGGTCTGAAAATATGCAGGGAATAATCCCAATCTTTTGGTACCAGTTGAGACCTGATTTGTGACCCAGGATGTAATCTATTCTGGAGAATGTTCCAAGTGCACTAGAGAAGAATGTGTATTCTGTAGCTTTGGTATGGAATGGTTTTTTTTAATTTTTTTTATTTTTTTAAGATTTTATTTATTTATTTGACAGAGACACAGCAAGAGAGGGAACACAAGCAGGGGGAGCAGGAGAGGGAGAAGCAGGCTTCCTGCCAAGCAGGGAGCCCGATGCAGGGCTCGATTCCAGGACGCTGGGACCATGACTTGAGTTGAAGGAAGACACTTAACGACTGAGCTACCCAGGCACTTTTGGAATGTTCTGAATATATCTATGTAGTCCATGTAGTCCAGTGTGTCATTTAAGGCCCTTATTTGTTGATCTTTTGCTTAGATGATCTGTCCATTTCAGTGAGGGGAGTATTAGAGTCCCCTACTATTATTGTATTACTGTTGATGTGTTTCTTCGATTTTGTTATTAACTGGCTCATATAATTGGCTGCTCTGTTAGGGGCATAAATAATTACAATTGTTAGATCTTCTTGTTGAATAGACCCTTTAAGTATGACATAGTGTCCTTCTTCATCTTTTATTACAGTCTTTGGTTTATAATCTAATTTGTCTGATATAAGGTTTGCCGCCCCAGCTTTCTTTTGATGTCCATTAGCATGATAAATGGTTTTCCACCCCTCACTTTCAATCTGGAAGTGTCTTCAGTCTAAAATGAGTCTCTTGCAGATAGCATATTGATGGGTCTTGCTTTTCTATCCAATCTGATACCCTTTGTCTTTTGACTTAGCTCATTTACATTCAGGGTAACTATTGAAAGATATGAATTTAGTGCCATTGTATTGCCTGTTAGGTGACAGTTACTATATATTGTCTCTGTTCCTTTCTGGTCTATGTTACTTCTGGGCTCTCTCTTTGCTTAGAGGACCCCTTTCAATATTTTCTGTAGGGTTGGTTTGGTGATTGTAAATTCTTTTAGTTTCTGTTTGTCCTGGAAACTTTTTATCTCTCCTTCTATTTTCAATGACAGCCTAGGTGGATAAAGTATTCTTGGCTGCACATTTTTCTCATTTAGTACCCTCAAGAGGTAAGTTTCTAATACCAGTATTACTACTCATATATACTGGCTTTTGATTACATCACACACACAAACATTAAAATAATTATTCAATTTATAAGAATCAAACTAGGGTGTGCCTGAGTGGCTCAGTCGTAAAGCGCCTGCCTTCGGCTCAGGTTATAATCCCAGGGTCCTGGGATCAAGCCCCAAGTTTCTCCCTCTCCCACTCCCCCTGCTTGTGTTTCCTCTCTCGCTGTGTCTCTCTCTGTCAAATAAATAAATAAAATCCTTAAAAAAAAAAAAAGAATCAAACTATTACGTGACAGGCAATCACCACAAAATCATGATAATCTTAACAGTCCCAGTTCATTCTAGTTTGAAATCTACTCTGAGAATTCTAAGTTATAAAGTTCTAAATCTACTCTGAGAATTCTAAGTTATAAAGTTTGTTCTGTCTCGCTTAAGTATACAATAGAATTTTTCATTTTACTTATCAGTGACCCACAAATATCAAGAGCTTCCAATATTTTTTAAATATGTAAAAATACATCTCAAGCCATACTCACCTCAAAGATTTGAACAAAGAAACACTTCAACCAGTGAAAATCCCATAAAAAATTACATTGTTTCCATATTCATTTCTACCACGAAACATACATAACCAGTGCCAATTTTTTAGCCAAACTGTTAAAATGTAGTATTTAGGGGCGCCTGGGTGGCTCAGTCATTAAGCGTCTGCCTTCGGCTCAGGTCACGATCCCAGGGTCCTGGGATCTAACTCCACATCGGGCTCCCTGCTCCACGGGGAGCCTGCTTCTTCCTCTCCCCCTCCCCCTGCTTGTGTTCCCTCTCTCGCTGGTCTCTGTCAAATAAATAAATAAATTCTTAATTTAAAAAAAATGTAGTATTTATTATGCACTACACGTATTATATATACTTTCACCCTTATTACTTCCTACTCTTCACAACAATCCTTTAAGATTTATGATCTAGGGATGTCTGGGTGGCCTAGGTGGCTCAGTGGGTTAAGCATCTGCCTTTCGCTCAGGTCATGATCCCAGGGTGCTGGGATGGAGCCCCACATCGGGCTCCTTACTCAGTGGGAGCCTGCTTCTCCCTCTGCCTGCACCTCCCCCTGCTTGTGCACTTTCTCTGACAAATAAGTAAATAAAATATTTATTTTTTAAGAACTGCAAGGTCTTAAAAAAAAATTATTTAACAAAAAATGAAACTGCCTCTCATAAAGGTGAAGTAATTTATTAAGGAACCCACAACTTCTACATTGTAATGCTGTGCTAGGTCTTTTTTCCCCCTACAACCACTACGCTATCTCATCCACTTAAATGACAGTAATTGGGGTCTTTCCTGTGAAATCAATAAAACTCTTCTTGCCCTAAGGATATATGTTGCATAAATATAATGTAATTATATTTAAGGTTATGTTTCAATTTTTCTAGTCATTTCCTTAAATTTTTCACAAGCTTCATCATAGTAAAGATAAACTTAATTAGTATCAGTGATCCACAGTTTAGAACTTCACAGAGATGAATCAAGCAGCCTTCTACAAGTCATGACCACAATTTAAGAGTAAATTTGTATTGTAATCCACATACCTGATTCTCCATTTCTGGCAAGACAGCACTATTCACCTGCTCTCCCTTTTTGCCTTTCAACAACCGGTTGAGGTCCTGATAAATATCTTTTGTAAAAAAGTCAGCTCTTTTTCTTTCTGTGATCAGAATTCCTCCTCTCTGAATAACCTATTTTACAAGGAATAATTTAAATTACTTCAAGAAAAGGATTTAAAAAAGAAATGAGAAAAAACTATACCACAAATACAGTAGCAACAGCTTAACCAATTATTAACCCACATTAAATTTGTATATAATGTGCAAGACATTGGTAACATATAAACAAGTATTTTTAAAATCTATAAGCTAAGTTTCCATGAAAATTTAAAATTAAGTTCACATAAAGCTTTCAAAAAATAGTCCCAATAGTAAAAACTCTTAACAGAATAATAATACCTGTAGAATGTTGCTTAGATACTATCTATGCTAACAATGCCCATCATAGATTTGTTCTTTCCCAAGCAGTCTGTATGGCATTTGAGGCCCACAAAAAGAAAAGAATCCTTAGGGGATACAACATTGCTTAAATACCTAAATAAAGCACACACATACACAATCAGTATAATCAGAATTTTTTAAAAAGACTTGGTAAAATAAGAGGTTAAACGTCCCACTTGAACTATCAAATAACAACCCTGAAGACCTACATCTTATTTATTTGATAAACCCATGCTAAATACAGTAATAAATTGGTGGTTTTTTAATGGGCCTGAATAACCTCCCCCCACCCCAACTGTGAAAGCATTACTTTTTATCAGTTGTGATCCCCTGAAGATGATATTCTGTTACTTTTTTAGGAAGGAAGGAAGGAAGGAAGGAGAGGGGGAAATGATCTGAAGCAGAACAAGTCTTCAACAAGAAACAGCCTGTTCTAACGTCCTTTTAAAGATACAAAGTTCCTGGGGCGCCTGGGTGCCTCAGTCATTAGGCATCTGCCTTTGGCTCAGGTCATGATCCCAGGGTCCTGGGATTGAGCCCCACATCGGGCTCCCTGCTCCGCAGGAAGCCTGCTTCTCCCTCTCCCACTCCCCCTGCTTGTGTTCCTGCTCTCCCTCTCTGTCAAATAAATAAATATAATCTTTTTCGGGAAAAAAAGGAGGCGCCTGGGTGGCTTAGTCATTAAACGTCTGCCTTCAGCTCAGGTCATGATCATCGGGTCCTGGGATCGAACCCCGGATTGGGATCCCTGCTCCGCGGGAAGCCTGCTTCTCCCTCTCCCACTGCTTGTATTCCCTCTCTCACTGTGTCTCTCTCTGTCAAATAAATAAAATCTTAAAAAAAAGGGGGGGGGGGGAAGATACAAAGTTCCTGTGAAAGATGAACATCAAGATTTTCCTGAAAATACGGGGCGCCTGGGTGGCTCAGTTGGTTAAGCGACTGCCTTTGGCTCGGGTCATGATCCTGGAGTCCCGGGATCGAGTCCCACATCGGGCTCCCTGCTCAGCAGGGGGTCTGCTTCCCCCTCTGCCCTCTCCCTCTCGTGCTGTCTCTCATTCTCTCTCTCTCAAATAAATAAATAAAAATCTTTAAAAAAAAAAAAAAGATTTTCCTGAAAATACGTTACTGTATTTAGATACAAAAAATGGACTTTTGAAGTTTTTGTTGTTTTTTTTAAATAAAACAGTGTCGATCATGTTAGTCTTTCCTAGGCTTAGATTTTCCTCCATCACTAACTTGATTCCCTTACCTGCCTCAGTTTTCCCATGTCTCCAGCAGTCTCTCCTCCTGGTAAAACACATTCCTTTGGTCCAATCTGAATCAGCAGAGCCTCCAAATTGGAGAACTGATCATTGTCGGGGAACTCACAAAGTCCTAGCTTCCGCTGTATGGAGTCAACATACCCAACTCCGACCTGTCTTTGGCCATCAACTGTAGATATTTTAACACCCACGACACCAATGGAAGCTGACATATCATTGTTACCAAAGAGAATGTCTTCAAACTGAGAAAGATTACCTGGAGAAGCCTTAACAAAGATAAAGAAAAATTTTAAGAACTGTTGACTGTACTTTAAAATTTTACTAGTAAACAAGCATTACCCAACCCTGACCAATTTTATTAACAAAATTTTCTCTTACAAAAAACTGCTTATAACAATATATTCCAATTATTATTACCTCATTTTCTATAAAGTATCCTCCCTATTTTTCCAATTATTTTCAGGACACTTGGTCATATCTAAAAATAAACGTATCAAAAGAGATTTTCAATTTGAAATTTGGCACTGGATTTATACACATAATCATTAAGGTGTCCAAAGTGATAATCCTATCAGTGGTATGCTTAGATTTCTATATCCTGTGAAAATATCTACCTATTAGTTGCACATACAGTATTTTCACTGACTATACCACACAGGAGACCAGTAAAATTAGCTAAAAATGCTGACCTTGGAAAGTCAATTCCCTATCAATATATTTATCTGTAAAAGGCAGAGATTGTTCTATATCAGTGATTTCCAAATACAGGGTCCTTGACCTATTTTCAATATTTCAAAAAGATTAGAAATCCCTAAGACTAATCTTCTAAGACTACACAAGTCAACTAAAGGTTCAAGTTTCTTTGCTTTTGGCTGAACTTGTGTCAGGTCAGTGGGTGACACTACATATTTCAACCTGATCAGAAGCTGAAATATGCTGGTAGCATATGGCATTTTGGGGGGCAACTGACGGCCCATGCTATGAAACAGGAGATAGTCACAAATTGTCCAAATGACCATGGTGACAGCCAATCTTAAGCAACCAACAGCCATCAACAGTTCAATAGTTCCTGAAGGTGTTTAGCGTCATAATCATGACAATCATTTATTTTTTATAACATGATTCTAAATATCTTATAACTATGGATTGTTGATTAAAATCTGGATCAAAAATGAAATGGAAGGGGGCACCTGGTTGGCTCAGTCATAAGAGTATGGGACTCTTGATCTCAGGGTCGTGAGTCTGAGCCCCATGTTGGGTGTAAAAATTACTTAAAATCTTTTTAAAATTTTTTATTTTATTATTTTTTCTTAAAGTAGGCTCCATGCCCAACGCTTGAACTCATGATCCTGAGATCAAGAGTTGCATGCTCTACCAACTGAGCCAGCCAGGCACCCTTTAAAAAAATTTTTTTTTACTGAAATGGAAAAAGCATTATCTTGCACTCAAATTTTAAAAGCAGATTCAATTGCAAATGTAAACATCATACTTTTACATGTATACTTTGGATTTGCACAGATTATGAAGCACACCTTTAAAAAACTCTCAAAAGGGAACAAGTAGCTAATAAAATTGGGTTCTTGAGGGTGCTTAAAAATGATTAAGACTGGTAACCTGTGAACTAAATGGTATCCAAGATTTTTTCCTGCTCTGAACATACCACTGAGAACATGAGAAAAAAACCAATCATAGAGATCAACTATTTTAAATATCACTAAACTTTATCATAGAATCAATAGGCTAAAAAATGTAATGATAAATCAGTTTTTGCAGTTTTAGATCTGAACTTAACATGTCAGGATGAAGATACCACCTTTTTAATCTGATAAAAATAAATATTTGAAAAAATTTCCCCAACCTAAAAGGTAGGGGTTAAGGAGAATTCATCTTGAAGGATTCTGATATGTCAGAGTGAGGTGTGATGGGCTGATAATCAAGGTAATCTCTTAAACTTAAGATTCCACATTTTGGTGTTACTGAGTTCTGTGAAGAATGAGATAGAAAACATCACTTTGTGGTACCCTCAATTTTCTACTAAAATCTTTAAAGACATAGGCTAAAACTCTAAATAAAAGCCCCACCATTCTCAGGGAAACACCAATGAAAATCCCCAGGAAACTATAATGTTAAATGCTAAATTCTCCCACCCAGATATAATCTTCAGTAAATGTCCACATTTACAAAGGTGGGCAAGGGGAGAAGGACACACTATGGAACAAAGATTGAAGAAGATTATATTTGGGGATGCCTGGGTGACTCAGTTGGTTAAACATTTGTCTTCAGCTCCGGTCATGGTCCCAGGGTCCTGGGAATGAGTCCTGCATCGGGCTCCCTGCTCAGCAGGGTGCCTGTTTCTCCATCTGCCTGCTGTTCCCCCTGTTGCATTCTTTCTCTCTGACAAATAAATAAATAAATCTTAAAAAAGAAATAAAAATTATATTTGGGGTAGTACCAAGATCAAATGTTTAAGTATTCTATTAAACCTCACAAGAAAAAAAAAAAAAAAATCAAAGGACTTTCTAATTGGAAAACATAAAAAAAAAAAAAAACCTTCTAATTTTACTGTTTATGGAGAAACAGATCCAAGAGAAGGTTGGGAAAATTGCCAAGGACACCCAGAGGGACAGCTGAGAAAAGAACATATGCTGACTATAAGCCCAGAGCACTGTCTCCCTTATCACACATTTACTCCCTTTCGAGAATAAATCTCGCCTCCCCAACTACATTCTAACCATTAATTTATTCCAGTATTATTGGGAACCTACTACTGGGAACCTACTCTGCAGGCACTGCCTTTGAACATCAAACACAGGACCTTACAGACTAACTATGAAGGTATCATTATACAAAACAAAATAGCACTAGTATGGTCCATGAAGGCATAGAAGCATTCATGTCAATGAGCCTTTCTAGGGACACCAAGAAATATGATCACCATTAAAGTCCCTGACTTATAAAAAATTATAAAGTTAATGGAAGAGAAAGGACATACAAAGATACAAACACATTACAAATGTGTACAAATGAGGGGCGCCTGGCTGGCACGTGACTCGATTGTAAATTCAAGCCCCACCTTGGGTGCAGAGATTATTTTAAATTCATAAAGTTTAGGGGCACCTGGGTGGCTCAGTTGGTTGGGCGACTGCCTTCGGCTCAGGTCATGACCCTGGAGTCCCTGGATCGAGTCCTGCATTGGGCTCCCTGCTCGGCAGGGAGTCTGCTTCTCCCTCTGACCCTCCTCCCTCTCATGCTCTCTGTCTCTCATTCTCTCTCTCTCAAATAAATAACATCTTTAAAAAAAAAATTAATAAAGTTTAAAAAATAAAAAAAATTTGATAATAAAAAAGGGGGGATGCCTGGGTGGCTTAGCCGGTTAAGTGCCAGACTCTTGATTTCTGCTCAGGTCATGATCTCAAGGTTATGAGATTGAGGGGGCCTTGGGGCTCCTGCTCAGTGGGGAGTCTGCTTGAAAATCTCTCCCTCTGTCCCTCCCCTAACTTGCTCTCGAGCTCTTTCTCAAATAAAAAAATCTTTTTTTTTTTTTAAAAGATTTTATTTGAGAGAGAGAGAAAGAGAACGGGATAGGGAGAAAGCACAAGCAGGAGCCCAACGTGGGGCTCGATCCCAGGACCCTGGGATCATGTCCTGAGCTGAAGGCAGACGCTTAACTGACTGAGCCACCCAGGCGCCCCTCAAATAAATAAACCTTTAAAAATAAAAATAGGGTGCCTGGGTGGCTCAGTCTGTTAAGCGTCTGACTCTTGATTAGGTCATGATCTAAGGGTACTGGGATAGAGCCCCACGTCTGGCTCCATGCTCAACGTGGAGTCTGCTTGAGATTCTCTCTCTCCCTCTCCCTCTGCCCCTCCCACTCATGCTGTCTGTCTCTTGCAAATAAAGAAATAAAATCTTCAAAAAAACTTTTTTTTTAATCTTAAAAAACAAATGTGTATAAATGAGATATTTGGGATACAGTAAATCTGTGTGATACTACTTTAAAAACAGTAAAATCAAATCTTTGTTTAATGCTGGTATTCAATTTTATATAAAGTCTATTTTATTTAGGTTTCAGGGATACTGACTAAGCTCACATTTTCATAATATGGATTTACTGAATTTCTAAATTGCTATTAAACTGTGATTTTAAAAACCACATGCTAAAGAATATTTATTTCTCAAAACATTTTATTATCACAACCTGGTTAAAATATTAAAACACACAATAGAATTCCCCCACATCATTATTTTTTCTACTCTTAAAAATCATAACCAAATTAAAGAGGAAGATAATTACCTTAAATGCCAAATACCAATCATTCTCCTTTGAGGCCTTATTTCCAGCTCTATTCTTATAAACTTCAACTCTGTACTGTCGAACTAGAAGAAGATCTTTTACAAAAGATTCAAAATTCATTTTACTAAGCACAACACTCTCCAGAGTCTTTGTTCCTAAAGAAAAATATTAAAAATACATGTTACAGATTTGAGGATTTAAAGTAGTAAGTGTTCAAGTACTCAAAACAATGGCTCCCCTGAAGCTAAATTCTTCTCTCAGTAATTCATTCCTTCAATAAACTATTTATCAAGAACTTATTGGGGCGCCTGGGTGGCTCAGTTGGTTAAGCAACTGCCTTCGGCTCAGGTCATGATCCTGGAGTCCCTGGATTGAGTCCCGCATCGGGCTCCCTGCTCGGCAGGGAGTCTGCTTCTCCCTCTGACCCTCCCCCCCTCTCATGTACTCGCTCTCTCTCATTCTCTCTCTCTCAAATAAATAAATAAAATCTTTAAAAAAAAGAACTTATTACTCGTCCCAGTTGAAAGGTATAAAAAGGTGAAGAGATGTAGCACCCCACTCGGCCCCCTTCTGTGGAACCTACACATCAAATTAAAAAATTAAGAAGATACAAAGATAAAAGAATGAATATATACATATATAGCTAAACTTACTTGTCCTTTCTTATAATTAGTTTCTCAGAAGTCTGAATAAAAGTCTTGTAACTATATTAGTACTTGTACAGAATTAAGCTTTTTCCAAAAAATCCATAAAAATGAATTAGTCATTATTCACTGCAAAATGTTCTAAGCAACACAGATCAAAATTCAAAGGTTCAAAAAAGTACAGCAAAGGAGACTTCCCTTTCACCAATAGCCTACACATCCAATTCACCAGCCAAGTGCTATCAAGTTTATAAAATATATTCCCAAACACAAGCTGTGCACACAAGCATTACTTTGTTCCTCTCTTATATCAGTAAATGCATACTACAAACACTGTTCTATATCTTGGCTTTTTTTAATTTTAATATATTCTGGAGGTTGTTCATCAGTACAATCAGCTCCTTTCTGTTTACAGCTGCAAACATTCCAATGACTCTGAGGATGTTCTATAATTTAGTCTTACTGATGGACATATAGGTTGTTTCCAGTCTCTGCTATTACAACAATGCTGCATAAATAATCTTGTACATGCTTCACTCTCCAAACATGTGAGTACATCTGTAAGATAAAGCCCCAAAACTGGAAATTATCAAAGAATATGAGTAATTTTGATAAATATTGCCAGACTATTCTCCTTGGTTGGCTGTGGCAATTAATACTATCATCCATAAGTATGAGTGCATCTATTTCCCCTATCCAATCAACAAGAGTTTTAAAACTTCCTGGTCTTTATCTTAGATCACTACTCAACTGGGAACAATCTTGCTTCTCGAGCAGACATTTGCCAATGTCTGGGAACATTTGGGTTGTCACAACTGGGGGACGGAGGAAAGGGGAGTACTAATGGAATCTAATGGTGAGGCAGAGTTGCTGTTAAACATGCACAGGATAGCCCCTTACAACAACAAATTATTCAGTCCAAAATATCAATAGTGCCAAGGTCAAGAACTCTTATTAGATAGGGAAGTGTCCCACCTTAGTTTTGATTTGCAATTATCAATTTCCTACAAAATTAATAAAATCACCCATACCACCAAATGGAATAAAAACTCAGTTTTCATACAGGAGAGGTAATACCAATTATTCATTTAAAGGTAATACTTGGAGGTTCTGGGTGGCTCAGTCAATTAAGTAGCTGCCTTCAGTTCCGGTCATGATCCCAGGATCCTGGGATCCAGCCCCACATCGGGCTCTCTGCTCAGCGGGGAGAGCCTGCTTCTCCCTCTCCCCCTGCTTGTGCTCTCGCTTGTTCTCTAATAAATATTTTAAAATAAATAAAAATAAAGGTGATACTTGTAGATTATGCTGACAATTCTGGATCTTATTAAAGATTTAATCTAAGGGGCGTCTGGGTGGCTCAGGTGGTTAAGCATCTGCCTTTGGCTCAGGTCATGATCCCAGGGTCCTGTGATTGAGTCCCACATCGGGCTCCCTGATCTGCAGGGAGTCTGCTTCTCCCTCTCCCTCTGCCTGCTGCTTGGCCTACCTGTGTGAGTGCTCACATACTCTCTGTCAAATAAATAAATCTTTGAAAAATAAAAAATAAAAAAGATGTAACCTGAATTTTTTAAAAGATTTTATTTATTTATCTGACAGAAAGAGACACAGTGAGAAAGGGAACACAAGCAGGGGGAGTGGGAGTGGGAGAGGGAGAAGCAGGCTTCCCACGAAGCAAGGAGCCCGATGCAGGGCTCGATTCCTGAAACCCGGGATCATAACCTGAGCCTAAGGCAGACGTTTAACAACTGAGTCACCCAGGTGCTCCTGTAACCTAAATTTAATAACAGATCATGCCAAGTACACATATCAAACATAAACAAGCATAAAGATTAATTAAATGACATAAGGCGGGGCGCCTGGGTGGCTCAGTCGGTTGGGCGACTGCCTTCAGCTCAGGTCATGATCCTGGAGTCCCCGGATCGAGTCCCGCATCGGGCTCCCTGCTTGGCAGGGAGTCTGCTTCTCCCTCTGACCCTCCTCCCTCTCATTCTGTCTCAAATAAATAAATAAAATCTTTAAATAAATAAATAAATAAATAAATAAATAAATAAATAAATAAATGACATAAGGCAATTGTTTTGTACAGCTAAGGACAGCTGAGACTTCCAATATCCCTTTCATTAGTTACAAGTACTAGCAAGAATTCCCACTGTCAGACACCCTGAAAAAGGGCTCACTTCTTGCCTAAGGTTCTTCCCTAGAACATTCCTCATTACCTCACCCAGGACTGGCAAACAAATATCTACAGGGACCGGGCAGGTACCAAACAAGCAAAGGAAGCCAAAAGAAGAGCAACAACAGAGCTGACATGACAAGTGGCTTCAAAAGAGACCATATGAAGTGGTGGAAACAGTGACAAAAGAAGGAAAGCACATCAGGGTAAAGGAGGAATCTAGACTATGTCAGAGAGAGCAGCCACTCAGCTCCAAACCCGTTGCTGAACTGCAGGGATATTTACACCCCGAGTTTTCAACTGTGCAGATTTTCCAGAAGCAGCTCAAAATATGAATTTTTTCCCTGAAATCTCCCCATCTTTAAAATACAGGCAATCAGTTCAAACTTAGAGCAAAATACTATGTAGGCCACCAGTTTTCAACTCAGTATGTTTAACAGTCATTTTCTTAGAAACTTGAATAGACTGCTGTTTCTTTAGCTTGCATTTTTTTTAGCTTTTTTTATTTTTTTAGCTTGCATTTAGAAAGCAAGTTATATGAAAATTATGTTTACTCTAGAATCCCATTCAACAAGGCCTGTACTCACATTCTCAGAAGCATGTGCGAGACCGAAGGCCTCCAGCCTACAACAGACTTTTATCTCCCAACTAACACTCACTCAGGATCAGAACCTGAGTGGAATGGTCGGCCCTATCTAAATTATTTCCTGGTTTGGGGGCGCCTGGGTGGTCAGTAGGTTACGCATCTACTTTCGGCTCGGGTCATGATCCCGGGGTCCTGGGATCAAGCCCCACATCAGGCTCCCTGCTCAGCGGGAAGCCTGCTTCTCCTCTGCCTGCCGCTCCCCCTGCTTGTGCTCTCTCCCTCTGTCAAATAAATAAAATCTTTAAAAATAATTAATAAATAATTTCCTGGTTTTGCCTAGCACTCATCCCATTTTGCCCGAGCCTCTTTTAGTTTTAATACTCAAAGTCCAATGTCCCAGGAGCCCCCTGGGTCCCAAGCAAATCAGAATGACCGGTCGGTCACCCTACCAATCCATCCAGTTGAATTCGACATGAGTAACATTATTCATTATAAAGATGTCATAAAAATAAAAATGAAGGGAAAAAAAACTTGCTCAAGAAAAGCAGCAGAAGCACCTGGGTGGCTCAGTCAGTTAAGTTTCCAACTCTTGGTTTTGGCTGAGGCCATGATCTCATGGTTGTGAGATCGAGCCCCAAGCTGGGTTCTGTGTGGAGTCCACTTTAGATTCTCTCTCTCCCTCTGCCCCTTACCCCTGCTAGGGCGGGGTCTAACAAATAAAATCTTTAAAAAAAAAAAAAGAAAAAGAAAAGGAAAGGAAAGGAAAGGAAAGGAAAAGCAGCACACTAGAGTTAATACAAAATCAGAGAATTTCTCCTAAAGGCACTGATAAACACCACTGTATTACCAGCAACTTCCAGTAAACACAAGAGTTCAAAAACACTGTTTCTCAGGGGCACCTGGGTGGCTCAGTTGTTAAGCGTCTGCCTTCGGCTCAGGTCATGATCCCAGGGTCCTGGGATCGAGCCCCGCATCGGGCTCCCTGCTCTGTGAGAAATTTGCTTCTCCCTTTCCCACTCCCCCTGCTTGTGTTCCCTCTCTCGCTGTGTCTCTCTCCATCAAATAAATAAATAAAATCTTTAAAAAAAGAAAACAGGGCGCCTGGGTGGCTCACTCATTAAGCGTCTGCCTTCGGCTCAGGTCATGATCCCGGAGTCCTGGGATCGAGCCCCACATCGGGCTCCCTGCGCTGCGGGCAGCCTGCTTCTCCCTCTCCCACTCCCCCTGCTTGTGTTCCTTCTCTCGCTCTCTCTCTCTGTCAAATAAATCTTTAAAAACAAAACAAAACAAAAAACAAAAACAAAACAAAACAAAAAAAACCCCACTGTTTTTCACATCATCTTTTAAATTAAAAGGCAAAATGTAAAGTCCAACTCAGCAAAAACAAATCTGAGAGGGAAAAAAAAACATTAGTCTGGCAAAATTCTGAAATAGCTCTTAAGTCATTAAACCAGTAGGATGTGCCTGGAGAACTGTCTTAACAGCACATGGTTTTTAAAGTACCTGAAACTGAATGCCATCACAGGATGAACAAGCACTCTCAGATCCACAAGGCCCACCACTCCCTCTTATACCCAACTACTTTGCACATCAATGTTATCTACCTGGTTCTAGATAGAAGAATCCAGAGCAATCTGGTCTCTTTAATACTGACGCTTTCAACAACAGGAACACAGATTCATAACAGTGGTGATTTCTTAAGAGTGGGTGGGGTGAAGAGACAAATGAGGTGATTCCCCTCCCTCCATGGCCTCCCCTATCTCCATTGCTAATGTACAATCAGGCTGCCCAGCTGCCAAGGTTATCCTCCAAAGATACTATTTCTCTCAAAGGAGTTTCTGTGACATACTGGGTGGCAGTGCATTAAGTCTTATTTACTGACAAGCACCTAAAGTATAGCTACTCTATGTTGCTGGTGAAGAGACTGGCATTGTAGGCTTTGTCTAACCAGCTAGGAAGTAAAACTGACCTCCTGGTGTGAAATAAGGGGAACAGGAACAGAAAGCTACCCAGCCTCCACCTGGGGTACAGCAGAAGGAATAGCCTCAGGTTCATACAAGATTCTTCTCTTCAAGAATAATTTGGAGACCCCAACATCATTCACCTGACAATTACCATGTGCCTGCTACATGTGGACGTTGTCCCAGGGGCTAGGGTTCAGAGGCAGACATTAGTTAAAACATAGATCCTGCTCTCTAAGAGCTTTCAGTCTATTGGGATAGACAGGCAATAGGTAGAATAAATGCTGTGTCTAAGGTAAGGAGAAGATCCAAGAGCAGGGAATACCTAAGAGGGGCAGGGCAGCTAACCAGGCAGTCTTAACATGGGAATTAACAAAGGCTTCCAAATGGAGATGCTTTCTAAGTTGAGTTTTGACAACAAAAGATGCACAAACCAAGTAACTTTCTTTTTCAGTGACTCACATTCCTTATTTATAAATTGGAGCTAGGTACTAACCCATCTCACAGGGCTTTTTTATAACACTGTGAGCACTAGAAGTTGAAGATTAAAAGTAGCTAAAAAGATGTAAGTCTAAATGCGAACAGAATGAGCCAGATAGATAGAGGAAACAGAAAGCTACCTCTGAGAAGACAGGATTGGGATCCAGACCAAAGCAAAAGGCTCATCTCTTCACTGGCACAACAGGGAGGAAAGAATGGGTACAGATGAAATTAGAAAGTATAGGTTCAGGAAATAACCCAAATGTCTGTGAACTGGAAAATGGATAAAACCAAGATATGGTATATCCATACAGTAGAATATTATTTGGCAATAAAAAGGAATAAAGTACTGATAGCAGAGATAAATCTTGAAAAGTTAAAGAAGCCAGTCATGAAAGACCACATATTTTATGATTCCATTTTTTTTTTTAATTTTTATTTATTTGAGAGTGCACGCATGCACGCATGAGCAGGGGGAGGGGCAGAGGTAGAGGGAGAAGCATACTTCCCGCTGAGCAGGGAGCCCAATGTGGGACTTGATCCCAAGACCCTGGGATCATGACCTGAGCCGAAGGCAGATGCTTAACAAACTGAGCCACCCAGGCGCCCTTATGATTCCATTTTTATGAAATGTCCAGAATAAGCAAATCTAGAGAGATGGCAAGTTAGTGGTTGCCTAGCATTGGGGGGACGGGGGGGGGGGGGGGGTGACTGCTAATGGGTACACGGTTTCTTTTGGGGACAAAAATGTTTTAAAAATTTACTGTGGGGGTACCTGGCTGGCTCAGTCAGTAGAGCATCCATCCAACTCTTGATCTCAGGGTCGAGGTTGAGCCCCATGTTGGGTATAGAGATTACTTAAAAAAATAAATAAAAATAAATAAATAAGATGCACTGTGGTGGGGCACTTGGGTGGCTCAGTCAGTTGAGTGTCCAAATCTTATCTCAGCTCAGGTCTTGATCTCAGGGTCGTTGAGTTCAAGCCCCATGTTGGGCTCCACACCGGGCATGGAGCCTACTTTAAAAAAAAAAAAAATGGGGCGCCTGGTGGCTCAGGTCATGATCCTAGAGTCCCGGGATCGAGTCCCACATCAGGCTCCCTGCTGAGGAAGGAGTCTGCTTCTCCCTCTGACCCTCCCCCCTCTCTCATGCTCTCTCTCGCTCATTCCCTCTCTCAAATAAATAAAATCTTAAAAAAAAAAGATGTACTGTGATGATGGTTGCTTAACTTTGTGAATATACTAAAAACCCCTGAATTATAAAACAAAACACTGAAATGTATACTTTATATGTGTGAATCAAAAATAAATAAATGTGTGAATCATATTATATGTGAATAATACCTCAACAAACCAGTTATATTAAAAAAATAAAAAGTATAGGTTTGAGGACAGGAAACTGAGGGAGTTCTAACAATTTCTGCTTTCTATAGTCAGAGACAAGTTTGAATGCTAAAGAATGCTGGAAAGGTCACAGGCTCCGAGATTTGCCTCAAGCGCAAGTGCATGGGATCCTCATCAGGTATTTATAGTTCATCAGGCGCTACAGTCCAGATATAATTTACCAATCTAGGGTCATTTCTGCAATAAGCAATGCTGCCTAGAAACGTAACTAACCTTCTTAACTTGATCACGGTTTCCAGGTGGAATAGAGAAGCACAGGAAAAGGTTTTGTTAACCCTTTACCTAAATGGTAAAATAATAAAATGAAGGAAAATTCCTCCCAAGAAACAAGTATTGGCAGCCTTACATTATTTAAAAAGATGCTCAGTTACACTGCACCTTGCACAGTGAAAACTTCAAGACACCCACTTTGGGAATCCCTGGGACATTTTTGAGTCCCTCCTTCTTTCATTTATTTCAGCCAATTTCTAGTAACAAATGATCAATCTTTTTATAACTGTTATTATCCAGGGCAACTGGGTGGCTCAAATGGTTAAGTGTCTGCCTTCGGCTCAAGTCACGATCACCAGGTCCTGGGATCCAGCCCCATGTTGGGCTCCCAGCTCAGCAGGGGAGTCTGCTTCTCCCTCTCCCTCTGCTTCTCCCCCTGCTTGTGCTCTCTCTCTCTCAAATGAATAAATAAAATCTTTTAAAAAAAAAAATTTTTTTTACTGTTATTATCCTACCCAAACACATATTAGGACAATCTTCTACCTAAAATGTGTGTTTGGCATAAACGTCTAACCTAAGAACTACATGCTTAGGAATAACTCACATTTACTTGCTAATCTCTGAAAAGTTAAATTCACCTTTAACACTATTCTCAACATGAATAGGAGGTGACTGTCTAGATTATTCTTAGAAATGTGCCCAGTAAACACCTACATTTTAACCTTCAAGAGCAATGAAAGGAAAATTTTTGTTTTTTAAAAGTCTATACTCCAGTATAGAAGATTCTGGATATTCATACTAAATTTCCTTCCCAATAAATGGGTGTAATGCTTAGCATCCATTATTCCTTTCATAATCTAAATTAGAAAAATAAAAGCATTAGAATCATTAACAGGTGCTTAGAAAAATCAGTGATTCAATTTACACAAACATACAAGGACGTTTATAACTTTTTACATCATATTAAATACTTAAGTTATTCTAAACTGCATAATACAAAAATAGGAGAGCTAAGTGCACTAACCTTGAATAAGTTTAAAACTGGAAAGGAACTTAGACCATCATCAACTATGAAGCCATCCCTCACTACTTCTGGCTGGTCTTCACTGATCCTAATCTCTCTCCTCTTGCCCCTTCTAACCCATCCCCCATCTTACAGCCAAACATCCAACACACCACTCCACCTTGTCATCCAACCTCTGGGCCTACAGCATAAAATTTCAACTCAGTACAACAACAACAAAAAGCCTTTCATCCTCTGACCCCATCCATCTGGGCTACCCTCCTCCAGGTTCTCTGCTCCAGAGACACCAATCTGCCCCCTTTCAGGCCCTCTCCCCAGCAAACGTCTAGTCCTTCAAGACTCAAGTGGAATTTAGCTTCTCATCCAATGCTGCTTCTGTGGTCTCCAATTGTTGCCATTCCTGTTTCTATGCCTCTTCCAACAACTTGCTATGGTGCACACCTCCACAGTTCTTCACCTTCAATTATTGTTTATTTCTGCCTTGCTCTCCACTAGAGTGAGCTCTGTGAAGGCAGGGATACGGTCTTTCCCAGTGTCCATAACCCTGACACAGCAGCACTCAACAAATTTTTGTCTGATGAATGAAATATTAACATTCCACCTGCATGTGTCAAAGGCAGGACTAAGACCCACGACTCCTCACTCCCCCCACAATGCTCTTTCCATCATCCCAACGATGCCGGGCAGTAAAGCAATCAACATAAAACATCTAGAACATCTAGCTCACCTAGGGTGAGAAGTTTGTAGCCTTACAGGGAGAGATGATGCGGGGGAGATGGGGTCGGATTACGGAGGGCACGCAATGCCGAGCTGAGGCAAAGACACACGTGAGTAGCCCAAAGCCACACAGCTATTAACTGGAGGCGCCGCGACGTGAATCCGAGAAATCTGGCTCCAAGTCCGAGGTCTAACAGCAACCCGTTCCAGATCCCCACACTGAACCAGAGGTGTTAAGTGGAGTGTGGGCAAAACCACATTGGTGACATGAAATGGTCTCCCAAACCCCCTATTTCAAATCTCACTCCCGGACCGGGGTTTGCGGGGGAGATCTACAGGGCCAAGGCGGGGCCGCGGGCAGACACCCACGCGACTGCTGTGCAATTAAAAAGAACAGTATATTAAAACGCCTGCCAGAGTGGACGCTCCCTCCGTGTCCGCTGTTAGTTCAGGTCTGGGGCCGCTGCAGAGGGACACACTCAGGGCGGGGGCAGGGCAGGGGCGGATGGCGCCCCACCTGGCCGGGCAGCGGCCGGCGAAAGCGCCATCCCTGGGAGGCACCGACGTCCCCGCCCCCGTGCCTCCTCGCCCGAGAGCCCGCTCGCCACCCGCGGCCTGAGGGGAGCCCACGCCGTCCCGGCCCTCACCTGCCGGCCCTATGTACTTGACTACCCCCTGGGTCTTGAACACTTCTCGGGCAGCCAGCAGCGCGTCCTCGTGGTGCGCCGTGTAGAAGTCGCCCCGGTCGAAGAGCCGCACCGTGGTGGTCGGCTTCTCCGGCATGGCCTGGAAGAAGCGCACGAAGCCGACCTCGGCCGCGCTCTCCAGCTGCAGCGTTTCCTTCGGCTGCACCGCCATTTCGGAACCTCTTCCCCGCCTGCCACAAGGAACTGCGCGACCCCGCACCCCCTAAGCTGTTTCCCGCCTCCCTTCCCTCCCTCCCGTGCGGCGTCCGGCCTTTGCTGAGACACCCAATCACAACCACCGCTGCGTTTCGGTGGGTGGGAGTCCGCCTCGGCAGCCAATCATAGGCGGACGCGGCCCAGCTTCCCGCGCACGCTGGTAATTCTGTCTACTGCGCACGCGTAAACCTAGGTCGCGCGCCGACCCTGGCAGACGGACATCCTTGAAAGATTTCAGGTCCAGGTGTTTCTGCAGTGCTCGGGTGGAATCCGGGTGGAGAGGTAGTTAGGGAAGGCGGCCAGGTGGGCCGCTCTGGCGGTTTTGAGTTTAGTACTCGGAAGCATGAGAGTGAAATCAGAAAGAACCTCGAGAACAAGGAAAAACCAGCCTTTTTCCCCATCACTACATTTTTTTTTAAACTTCACCTCCTCTCTGAGCACTGAGTAATGTATACAATCGTTGAATCACTATATTGTACCCCTGTAAGTAACATAACACTGTACGTTAATACTGGAATTAAAAAAATAAAACTGCACCCCTCTCTCCCTAACAGCCTTTCCTTTTCCTTTTTAACCAACTGCCAACATCAGGATTATAGGTTTTTCCATAACCTCCTTATTGCTCTATACTAGCCACATTCCCGTTTCCTCCACTCTGACTCATTCAAAAACTTTTTTTTTTAAAGATTTTGTTTATTTATTTGACAGAGAGAGAGGGAACACAAGCAGGGCGAGTGGGAGAGGAAGACTCAGGCCTCCGGCAGAGCAGGGAGCCTGATGTGGGCCTCGATCCTAGGACGCGGGGATCATGACCTGAGCGGAAGGCAGATGCTTAACGAATGAGCCACCCAGGAGCCCACATTCAAAAACATTTATATGGCCTTCTATGTGCCAGCCTCTTCTAGAATCTGAGGATCACTAGTAATGTTCAGTTTGCATTCTAGTGAATGAATTCAGATGATACAGTAAGTAAATGTATAGTAAGTAAACTGTTAGAAGATAACTGTTCAGGTGAAAAACAAAGGTAGGATGAATTTTTTTTTTTAATATTGAGCAAAAACCTGCAGGTGAGGATGTGTCCTGCAGTTAGCTGCCTTAGGAATAGTATTGTGCGCTCCTGTTAAGCTCACCCTTAACCCATGGAAGCAGCCGCAACCTGGACTCAGCTGCAGAATTACCCTGGGGGGCTTTTCAAAGGTATTCCTGGGCCCCACCCACATATAAAGGCTTGGAATTTCTGAGGGTGGGGTGTTGGGATGTTTTTAAAAACCTCCTTGGGTAGTCCTGACAATCAGCTCAGCTCTGAAACCACTGGCCTGCAAGTTAAAATTCAAATACCTTGGGAAGCAGAGGAAGTGGATCATCCAACTGCAGACTACTTTGCAACAGACTTAGAGCTCCCGCAGCCTGCAGTACTTCTAGCCTCTCACTGCAGCTCTGGGATCTGGGCCAGTAAATTCCCCTTCCCTGGCACCTGGCTGGCTCAGTCCATAGAGCATAAGACTATTGATCTCCGGTCCTGAGTTCAAGCCCCATGCTGGGCCGAGAGCTTACTGAAAGATAATAATTATAATTAAAATAAATTCCCCTTCCCTTTCAACACTTGTGGCTCCGACACAAACTTGGCCCTCTTCTGGAATGGCCCTTTCCTGCTCTTTGTCTAGCAAACTGCTAGTTATCATTCTGTCTTCCAGGCCCAAATGTCTCCTCAGTCAAACCTGCCCAGTTTCCACAGGTATAATTAGTTGCATTATCTTCTGGAGTACCACCTTATTCATATTCATATTATAACAATATTTGCTGCATTGTTTTAGAGATACCTGCTCACCTCTTGGACTAAGCACTTGGAGAGGACACCAATGGGTGTTTATAGTTAATTATAATGGCTACTGTTCATCAGCATTCATGGACTGTCAGGTGTTTTCCTTTGTTTTACATGTGTTTACTGTTTTAATCTTCAAAACTCTTGGTATTAGGTACTATTGTTATTCGACAATGAAGAAATTGAAACTTGGAGATGTGAAGAACTTGCCCAAGATTACAGAGTTGGTAGTAAGTGGTAGAGCTAGAGTTCTGTCTTGCTCCAGATTCTGTATGCTTAACCATCTGTGTGATGTCATTTTTTTAAATGTTGGTGTGTTGGTGGGGTCTGGAGCTGACAGCCAAGAAAGAATTCTTGAGATGTCTTTGGTGCAAAAAGGTGGTTTTATGAAAGCACGGGACAGGACCCGTGGGCAGAAAGAGGGATTGTGGCGGGAAACTGATTATATACCTCGGGGCTGAAGGGAGTAAAGAGAAGGGAAGTTCCCAAAGGCTTTTCATATGCTAAAGAAGACTCAGGATCCTGGAGGAATGTTATAATCTGTCTATCTCAAGCATCTGTCAATGGATTGCAGGTTATAAGGACGTTTAATTTTATCTCCGTTTCCCTCTGCCTTTGTTTCCCACATCATGTATACCATAAGGCCTGGCACCTATTGGGTGTGCAGAAAATGTTTATAAATGAATGAACTATGGCTCACAATAACTGCTTCTATATAATTTGGCTTTGAGTGTCATCTCATCTCTCCCCTTTCCTAGTTCACATTCTAAATAGTTCAGAGGAAGGCAGCATGGTAATAATAATATCTACCTCCAGGGTTGATGTGAGGATTAAAGGAGGTAATAGCTTTGAAAATATTTTGTAATCTTGGAGCATCTGGGTAGCTCAGTCGGTTAAGTGTCTGACTCTTGATTTCTGCTTGGGTCATGGTCTCCGAGTCATGGGATCAAGCCCAGTGTTAGGTTCCATGCTCAGTGCAGAGTCTGCTCAGGATTCTCTCCTTCTCTCCCTCTGCCCCTTCCCCACCCCCACCTCCTGCATGTCTCTCCATCTCTCTCTATAAAATAAACAAAATCAGGGCGCCTGGGTGGCTCAGTTGGTTAAGCGACTGCCTTCGGTTCAGGTCATGATCCTGGAGTCCCAGGATCAAGTCCTGCATTGGGCTCCCTGCTCAGCGGGGGGTCTGCTTCTCCCTCTAATCCTCTTCCCTCTCGTGCTGTCTCTCATTCTCTCTCTCAAATAAATAAATAAAATCTTTTAAAAATAAATAAATAAAATAAAATAAACAAAATCTTTATATTTTGTAATCTTTTGTAAACAGCTGAGCAAGGAACCTGATGCAGGACTGATTCTAGGATCCCAGGATCATGACCTGAGCCGAAGGCAGACGCTTAACTGACTGAGCCACCCATGCATCCCAATAAATAAAATCTTTTTTAAAAAAGTAAGGCCTATGTATATGCTGCCTCCAACGGACTCATCGGAAATCTAGACACATGCAGATTGAAAGTGAAGGGAGGGAGATGCGTTTGTTATGCAAATAGAAGTGAAAAGAAAGCCAGGGTAGCAATACTTATACTGGACAAAATAGACTTTAAAACAAAGACTACAACAAGGGACAAAGAAGGCATTATATAATCATAAACAGAACAATCCAAGAAGATATAAAAATTATACACATTTATGCACCCAACATGGGATTACCCAAATACATAAAGTACTTAATAGTCTAGTAACAAACATAAAGGAAGTAATTGATAGTAATACAATAGTAGTGGACCTTAACACCCCACTTACATCAATAGACTGATCATTCACACGAAAATCAACAAGGAAACAGTGGATTTGAATGACACATTGGACCAGATGGATTTAACAGATATATTCAGAACATTCCATCCTAAAACAGCAGAATACATATTCTTTTTAAGTGAACATGGAACATTTTCCAAAGTAGATCAAATATTAGGCCACAAAACAAACTCAACAAATTCAAGAAGATTGAAGTTATACCATGCATCTTTAAGATTTTATTTATTTGAGAGAGAGAGAGAGAGCATGAGTGGGATGAGGGGCAGAGGGAGAAGCAGAGTCCTCGCTGAGCAGGGAGCCTGATGTGGGGCTCAATCCCAGGCTCCTAAGATCCAAAGGCAGCTGCTTAACCAACTGAGCCACCCAGGTGCCCCCCATGCATCTTTTCTGACCACAATACCATGAAACTAGGAATCAACCACAAGGAAAAAATCTGGAAAGAGGACAAATACAAGGAGGGTAAATAACATATTACTAAACAATGAAATCGAGAAATCAAAGAGGAAACCAAAAAATACATAGAGACAAATAGAAATGAAATGGTACAAAATCTTTAGGATGCAGCCAAAGATGTCTAAGAGGGATATTTATAGCAATACAAGCCTATCACAAGAAGCAAGAAAAATCTCAAACAACCTAACCTTACACCTAGTGGAGCTAGAAAAAAAAAAAAAAAGAACAAACAAAACCTAAAACCAGGAGAACGGAGGAAATAATAAAGATTAGAGCAGAAATAAATGAAATGGAAACTGAAAAAAACAATAGAACGGATTAATGAAACCAAGAGCTAATTCTATGAAAAGATCAACAAAATTGATAAACCATTAGCCAGACTCATCAGAAAAAGAAAGATAACTCAAACAAAATCAGAAATGAGAGAGGAGAAATAACTGACACCACAGAAATACAAAGGATTATGAGAGAATATTATGAAAAATTATATGGGAGCAAATTGGACAACCTAAAAGAAATAGATAAATTCCTAGAAATATATAACCTCCCCAGACTGAATCAGGACGAGATAGAAAATTTGAACAGACTGATTACCAGCAATGAAATTGAATCAGTAATCAAAAACTCCCAACTTGGGCACCTGACTGGCTCAGTGAGCAGAGCATGTGACTCTTGATCTCAGGGTTTGAATTAAAGCTTTACACTGGATGTGGAGCCTACATTAAAAAACAAAACAAAACAAAACAACTCTCCCAACAAATAAAAGTCCAGAACCATACAGTTTCACAGGTGAATTCTACAAAACATTTAAAGAGTTAATACCTATTCTTCTCAAACTATTCCAAAAAGTAGAAGAGGAAGGAAAACTTCCAAATACATTCTATGAGGCCAGCATTACCCAGAAACCAAAACCAGATAAAGGCACTACAAAAAAGAGAACTAGAGGCCAGTATCTCTGATGAACATAGATGCAAAAAATCCTCAACAAAATACTAGCAAACAGAATGCAACAATACATTTTAAAAATTCATTCAGAACACCTGGGTGGCTCACTTAAGCATCTGCCTTTGGCTCAGGTCATGAACCCAGGGTCCTGGGGTCGAGCACCACATCAGGCTCCCTGCTCGGCAGGGAACCTGCTTCTCCCTCTGCCTGCCACTCACCCTGCTTGTGCTTGCTCACTCTCTCTCTGGAAAATAAATAAATAAATAAAATCTTCAAAAAAAAATCATTCACTATGATCAAGTGGATTTATTCTTGGGATGCAAGAGTGGTTCAATATTTGCAAATCATTCAACATGATATATCACATCAATAAGAGAAAGGGTAAGAACCATGTGATCATTGGAATAGATGCGTGATAAAATGTTTGACAAAGTACAACATCCATTCCATGATACAAACCCTCAACAAAGTAGGCTTAGAGGGAAATACCTCAACACAATAAAGGCCACATATGAAAAAACCCATAGCTAACATCATACTCAATGGTGAAAAACTGAGAGCTTTTCCCCTAAGGTCAGGAACAAGACAAGGATGTCCACTGTCACCACTTTTATTCCCTCACTAGAAGTCCCAGCCACAGCAACTGGACAAGAAAAAGGAATAAAAGGCATCAAAATTGGTAAGGAAGAAATAAAACTTTCACTATTTGCAGATGGCATAATACTACATACAGAAAACCCTAAAGACCCCACCAAAAATAACTACTAGAACTGATAAATTAATTCAGTAAGGTTGCAGGATACAAAATCAATGTACATAAATCCATTGCATTTCTATGTCCTAATAAAGCAGCAGAAAGAGAAATTAAGAAACCAATCCCATTTATAATTACACCAAAAATAATAAAATACTTAGAAATAAACCTAACCAAAGAGGTGAAAGACCCGTACTTTAAAAACTATCAGGGAATGGGGGCACCTGGGTGGTTCAGTTGGTTAAGTGTCTGACCCTTGGTTTCAGCTCAGGTCATGATCTCAGGGTCATGAGATTGAGCTCCTTGTTGGACACCACTCAGCATAGAGTCTGCTCGAGATTCTCTGTCTCCCTCTGCCCCTCCTGCTCGTGTTTGCTCCCTCACTCTCTCTCCTTCTGTCTCAAATAAATAAGTAAATAAAACCTTTTTTTAAAAAAGCTATCAGGGGCGCCTGGGTGGCTCAGTTGGTTAAGTGACTGCCTTCGGCTCAGGTCATGATCCTGGAGTCCCAGGATCGAGTCCCACATCGGGCTCCCTGCTCGGCGGGGGGTCTACTTCTCCCTCTGACCCTCTTCCCTCTCATGCTCTCTGTCTCTCATTCTCTCTCTCAAATAAATAAATAAAATCTTAAAAAAAAAAAAGCTATCAAACACTGATGAAAGAAATTCAAGATAACACAAATGGAAGGATATTCCATGTTCATGGATTGGAAGAACAAATATTGTTAAAATGTCCATACTACCCAAAGCAATTTAATGCAATCCCTAACAAAATACCAACATCATTTTTCACAGAACTACAATAAACAATCCTAAAATTTGTATATAACCACAAAAAACCCTGAATAGCCAAAGCAATCTTGAAAAAGAAAAACAAAGCTGGAGGTATCACAATTCCAGATTTCAAGTTATACTACAAAGCTATAGTAATCAAAACAGTATGGTACTAGCACAAAAATACACATAGATCTGTGGAACAGAATAGAAAGTCCAGAAATAAACCCATAATTATATAGTCAATCTTCGACAAAGGAGGCAAGAATATCCAATGAGAAAAAGACAGTCTCTTCAACAAATGGTATTGGGAAAATTGGACAGCTATATGCAAAAGAATGAAACTGGACCAATTTCTTACACTATACACAAAAATAACTCAAGATGGATTAAAAACCTAAATATGAGACCTGAAACCATAAAAATTCCAGAAGAGAACACAAGCAGTAATTTCTCCGACATCAGCTGTAATAACATTTTTCTAGAAGCATCTCCTCAGGCAAGGTAAACAAAAGCAAAAATAAACTATTGGGACTATACCTCAAAATAAAAAGCTTCTGCACAGCAAAGGAAACTATCAACAAAACTAAAAGACAGCCTACTGAATAGGAGAAGATATTTGCAAATGATATCCAATAAAGGGTTAGTATCCAAAATATATAGAGAACTTATATAACTCAACACCAGAAAACCAAACAATCCAATTTAAGAGTGGGCAGAAGACATGAACAGACATTTATTTCTCCAAAGAAGACATACAGATGGCCAACAGACATAGGAAATGATACTCAACATCACTTATCATCAGATAAATGCAAATCAAAACAATCAGATATCATCTCACACCTGTCAGAATGGCTAAAATAAAAAACACAAGAAATGGGACACCTGGCTGGCTCAGTCAGAAGAGTGTGTGGCTCTTGATCTCAGAGTTGTGAGTTTGAGCCCCACGTTCGGTGTGGAGATTACATAAAAATAAAGAGTACGTTTATTGTGGTGAGCAGAGTAATGTACAGAATTATAGTACACCTGAAACTAATATAACACTGTATGTGAACTATACTGGAATTAAAATTTAAAAAAATTAAAAGTTTGATAAGAAAGGACAAAGGAATGGTAGTTTGTTAGGGAGGTCAGTGGGAATTTTTTTTTTTTTTTTAAGATTTTATTTATTTATTTGACAGAGAAAGACATAGCGAGAGAGGGAACACAAACGGGGAGTGGGAGAGGGAGAAGCAGACTCCCTGCCGAGCAGGGAGCCCGATGCGGGACTCGATCCAGGGACTCCAGGATCATGACCTGAGCCGAAGGCAATCGCTTAACCAACTGAGCCACCCAGGCACCCAGTGGGAATTTTTAGAGGAGTTTGGGGGCATGTTTTAGGATGACGGAAAAGAGTTACGAAATTATGTTTTATCTACAGAAGTGTTTTATTTGTAGAGGACAAACTTTCCTCTACCCTCTTAGGTTCAGTTACTGGGAGTATGTGAATTAAACTGACAGAAGGCAGATTAACAGAAGAAAAGGCACAGTTTTTAGTAATACTATATCCACAGTAGTAGAAAATAGTAATAAGGCCAAATCCTGAGAACATCAGTGTTTCAGAGTCAGTGGAAGAGGGAAACAATCATGGGAGACTAATGCCAGTCATGCCAAAGAAGAAAATCTGTAAACAACATACTGGGGTAGGAAATGGGAGAGTCATCATGATAAGCTGTGGAGAGATCACATGATTAAACACTGTGGAAAAAGGGCCATTGTCAATTAGTAGGTCAGTGTTGTCTTCAGAAGAGATAGGACAGAAACTTGAGGGCATGGAGTTGAAGAACGTGTCCTTATCGATTTATTGCCTCTTACCTGCAAACTCACTCTTTTCGCCTGCTCTGTAAAAATGCACCTGAAGCTTTGTCAGTGGAGGGCGCAGGACAGACCGTGCAAGAAGAAAGGGTAGTTCGCTCCCCTGGCAACACCTGCTATCTCCGCAGTGCACAGCCCTCAGGGCTTCTCCAGCACACAGCTGCTCCTGCAGGGGACGGTAGTCAGCAGCTTCCCTGAGTACCTGCTCCCACGCCCAAGTTATAGAAGGCAGCTTTATGGAGGGCCTTTGGTGTCTGGGAGGACACCTCCTCATGAACAGCTTGTCCCCAGCACCCTACAGCAAGGGTCACAAGCTCATCCCGTAAAGGACCAGGATGAGTATTTTAGGTTGCGCCGGCCACGGGGTCTGACACGACTCAACTCTTCTCGCTGTAGCGCAGACCAGCCACACACAATAAGTGAGCGCGGCTCTGCTCCAACAGAACTTTGTTAATAGACACTGACATTTTTGTGTCATGTCACTTGCACATACCAGGGAACATTCCTTTCAAACATTTGAAAATGCAAAACCATGCTTACCTCCCAGACTATGTAAAAACAGGTGGTGGGCCAGGCTGTAGTTTGAGGACTCCTGTCCTAGCCAGCAGGTTTTCAGCTGAGCCCCTCCAGTGAAGCCTCACTGCCACTTCCCTGCTCTTCAGGGAGCCCCGGTGCCCTCCCACAAGGTCCGGATCTCAGCCCAGGGTGTGGGGTTTAGGAGAAAGTAGAGCTCTTCCTTGGGTGCTCTCTCAGCCCTAGGGGTCATGGTTGCTCCTTGTTATTTTTTCCCATTCTCTTTACTTCCTACTAGCTGTATCAATTTCTATTGCTGCCTAACAAATTACCACAAAGTTAGCATCTGATGACCATAAACCTTTATTATCTCCGTTCCCATGGGCCAGGAGCCTAGGCATTATGTAAGTGGATCCTTTTCTCAGGGTCTCGAGATTACAGTGATGTTGGCCAGGGCTGTGATCTCACCTGGAGCTGGGGTCCTTTTCCAAGTTAACCTCGTTGTTGGCAGAATTCAGTTCTTGAGGTTGTGGGACTGAGGCCCTCCCCTCAGCCAGCCTGGGGTTTGCTGGTAGGTGACCCTTCCCACAACATGGCAGTTTGCTTT
The DNA here is from genome assembly GCF_011800145.1 of Mirounga leonina. NCBI lineage: Eukaryota > Metazoa > Chordata > Mammalia > Carnivora > Phocidae > Mirounga > Mirounga leonina. Next base: position 64,523,008 of record NW_023270305.1, read on the forward strand.
AAGGCTAACAGAACACATCTACAGTTTCTACTTGTCTCCTACCTTTGGGCACTCTTTTGTAACTCCCTTTTAATTCAGTCGAATTATTAGGGATCTTAATCACAACTACACCTAAAAATCTCCTGGCCTTTGCCATAAAGGGTAACTTCATCTTGGGAGTGGCAGTTCATCACATGCACAGGCCCTACCCACACTCTAGGGGAGGGGATTATATAGGGCATATTCATCAGAGATAAGAAATCTTGTGGGCCATCCTAGAATTCTGCCTACTACAGAAGGGATAAAAATTTTTATTCAATCTAGCTTTTACATTTTCTTTAATGTTGTTCTTTTCAAAGTGTTTTAAAGAATTTCCTATTGAAAGCAAAATACTTCAGGATACTTAACTTCATGTAAAATGTGTTTGTACTACAATTACTCATTACGTAAGAGGTTGAATGACTGGTGCTTTAATTCAACCAAGCACAGCATTCATGGTTTACAACATTCTCCATCAGTTCCGCCCCAAGGCTTAAGTGTTTGCCAAAGTGCTGATTTGTTTAAAACAGAAACTTCGATTCATTCAGAATAAAATTGTTTGATTTTCCTGTTAGAAGTTACATATTTTAGGTTATACATTTTCTATTAAATACACATGATTATAAGTACTCATACAAAACTCTAATTTGTAGTTCACATTGTTAACCTTATGTGTATACTATGAAATTTGATTCAATGGTTCAAAGTTAGGAAATTCAGTTTTAAAATGTTTTATTTCACAGTTTGTAAAAAAAGTTTATATGTACAAGACTCAAAGTAAATAGACAGGCAGCTTTCAATCACAAATGGATGAGACAGTCGTCATTCAAACTCTACTGTGGAAGCATACTTAAGGCACAAACCTCAATGTTAGGCATAAAAAATTTTAACTATGCAGTCCAAGTTCTGGGTTTTATATCAGATCTGCAAAGATAGGACCCTATGGTCACATTTTAAGACTGGTAGAGTCAATTTGAAGCTGTTTATATATTCAGTACAGGTTTCACTATTACAAATAGGAGATGTTAACTAACAAAATAGTAGTCCTCAAAGATCTCTTTGTCCCATGCTCATACACTTGCAATCTGCTAATTTCCCTTCTTGTAGTACTCTTCAATTTATAGTCATTATGTATTGAGTTCCCTATGCATCTCACCCATCTCCTTTATCTGCAATAGAAGAAAAAGAGAAAAAAATTTTAAATAATTTTCCAACCTTTTGTTCATCCTGAAAATAGTTAAAAAAAAAAAAAGGAAAGCAAGATGATTATCTCCCACATTTATGAGCCTTATTTGGAAAAAGAAAAAAATGTAGTACAAGGAAGCACACACTGAATGCATGACCCAAACTGCTATTTGGAGGTAAGATGGTCAAAGTGATGGGGGAAGTAGCAGGTGAGCTAGATCTGTAAGAATGGATAAGGTCTTTATTAAATGTATGCCATTTTTATATCCAGTAAGAATCTTATTTTCTATCATCAATCTTTTAATTTTATAGATGAGGAAACTGAAGTTCAGAATTAAGTGACTTGTCCCAGATCACACAATTAGTTACGGGCAGAGCTGAGACAAGATGATGGAAACTACCAACGCTGGCAAACATTCTACTATGTGGCATGCATGGGACCAGTACTTTATACACTCTACTTTAATCCTTATAATGGGTCTGTAATATTATCCCCAGTTTATAGATAAGGAAACATGGAGACTTAAAGAAGTTAAATAACTTGCCTACCCAGCTAACAAGTGGTCAAACCCCCATCTAAATTGCTCTTAACCATATAGTACATTGTCATTCCACCTTTCTGTTATGCTTCAGTTCAGGGAGAGTCTATCCCCTAGACCTGTGGTCACCAAACCAGGTAAGCCAGATAATCAACTATGGTATGGGAAAAAAATTTACAACTTTCTAGTTCTATTGGGTTGTTTTCAATATTCTTTTACATTTCTGTGTTTCTTGGTAAAATATTAGTAAAAAGTACATATACAATTACAAATAAATACATAAATATGTAAAAATTGGTGGGTGTACTGAAAATGTTACTGACAGGGTTCAGGAACAACTATGTTTCACATCCAATTCCAAGTGGCTGACACACTAACGATCTGACAGTTTGTTTCCACACTAATGTACATGACTAGTTAGCATGCAACTGACCCACTAGGACATAAACTAAGGTCTTTTTTAATGATGATTTCACTGGCACAGAGACAGTGAATCGGGTCTTCAGTCCCATGGAGTTTCTCTAACGTCAATCTATAGAGTATGCCTCTAAAAGACCCCACTAAAAGATGACACTTCATCAAACAAAAATCTCAGGCTTCCTATCCCACTACTCTGAGACAGAACTCAGTATCAGCTGGCCTGCTGTGGATCTCATGCAAGAGAATGCATTTAAGGGACGCCTGGGGGGCTCAGCTGGTTAAGTGTCTGCTTTTGGTTCACGTCATGATCTCAGGGTCCTGGGATCGGGCCCCGCGTCCTGTCTCCCCTCAGCGGGGAGTCTGCTTCTCCCTCTGCCCCTCCCCCTCCACTGTTTGCTCTCTCAATAAATAAAATCTTAAAAAAAAAAAAAAAAGGAATGTAAGTAAGGGAGCTTTGAAAGACAGACCCTAAGAACTACGCTATAAAGGGGCTCCAGTATAATTGAGTCCCATCAGTGTCTTGGAAGGTACAGTGATTATCAGGAGTAGGAGATTAAAAGAGGGGCTTTTTATAAAGTAATCCATTTACCTCAGCCTTCTCATACTTTGCCATTCTGTTCTTTCTGGAAATAACCTGAATGGAAGAAAAATGATTACTATTTTAGAACTGCTATCGAAAGAAAAAGCTGATCCAAATTGACACATAAATGCTTTTAATGGACATAATTCCTATCTGAACAAATTTAACTTACAAATCTATCCACAGATGTTATTTCTTAAATAAAATTTCTCTACTAAACTAAAAGAAAAAAAAAGCCTACACCTATCCTGAGGTGCACTGAGTAATGTATAGAATTGTTGAATCACTACGTTGTACACCTGAAACTAATGTAACACTGAATATTATATTAAAAAAAAAAAATCAAAAAAACTTTCAAGACCTCCTCCCCTGCTAAACCAAAATCTTTTGGAACAACAACAAAAAGCCTAACACAACCAGTGAAACAAAAAAAGTTGCACTGAGAAAACCATGAATAATCTTTAATAAAATCTAACAGCCTGGTATGCAGCCTTCCACATTTTGTTCCATCCTCATACAAATATACACAAAAACATACGTGCATGAGTTTTGGGAAAGGGGGGGCAGTCTAAAAAAATGGGATAATACAGTATCATTTCTCTCTTTGCACAGCCTGTATCCACATCACAGGAACCTTTCCAGATCAAAAACTATAGATTGTACTCATTCTTTTTAATAACTTTACTCGATACCATGGATATTCCACAATCCACTCATCCGTTCTCCTACAGATGTACACAAGTTGTTTTCCAGATTTATCCTTACCAGCAACATCAGAGTACATAACCTTGACCATGCTTCTTATGAACCTGTGCTTTTGTTTCTACAGAACAGTTTGATTTCTATGATTCTCTCATGCTTATTTCCCATCTGGATTTCTTCTGTAAATCATCTATCCATGCCTTTTGCTACTGTTTAATTTTCTCATCAATTTGTAAGAACTAATTACGTATTATACATAACAACCTTTTTTGTTTTATGTATCATGGAGATTTTCCCCCAGCCGAGCACTGACATTTTTCGCTTTACAGTATCTTTGCCATACGAAATATTTAATTTCAACTCAGTCAAATATGTATCTTTTCATTCATGGATTCCAGATTTCTTGCCTTACTTGGTTCCCTTTACCACAAGGTTGTACAAATATTTCCTAAATTAATTTTGATATTTGTTCTAGTTTTTTAACATTTTGGACTATAATCCACCTGGAATTTGGGTTTGAAAGTGGGTGCACAGCTCCGTAACGTGCCATTCACACAGGTGGGCAATATGGCCCACTGTGGTGGGGTGAAATAGGAATGGAACATTTTTTTTCTTCCAGATGGAGAGTCAAATATAATTCCATTGAACCGAAAATCTAAGTTCCCACATACCATCAAATATATTTCTGAATTCTGCTATGTTGTTAAGATTTCTAATGCTCGAGCATCCTTACATCTAAAATAAACCCTGTCTGTTCAGGTAGTACCTTGTTCTGCTGAAGCACTGCTAAATTCGATTTGCGAATCTTTTGTTTAGAGTTGCTCTTCACATTTACCACTTTCAATCCTTTCCATGCTAACGTTAATTGGGTTCTGTTGTTGCATTTCGTTGAATAGTTTGGGAGTTCAGGGATTTTGCACTGACGCTGGCAGGACTGGTAGACTGTTTGCAGCGAGAGAACTGATGGACATTTGTCGCCTAATGGCCACGTAACTGACCTGAGGGGCTTGGCTACGAGCTTTTCTCAGATTAGTATCCTTTCTTGCTTCAGAAAATGACTGTTTTATAAAAAAGGACCAGATGCAAGAGATTTGTTCACTATACCGAATTATAAAAAATGAAGCTTTTGTTTCATTAATATGTTCCAGAACGTAGCTCTCTCATGCTGTAGCCTTTTCTTGGAAGAATATGCCCTCAAGGGAAAGTTGACTAGTTCTATACCCACCAGCACAACGATTCCAGCAATAACTGCTAGGGTCACAACCACAATGACAGCAATAATACCGGCTTGTAGACCCTGCATTGAAAATTCAGGTGGTTTTTCATCAACATAGTAAATTGCAGTTCGACCAGGATCCAGATCCAATTGTTCCCCATTTACTCTCAGGTCCATTCTATTGGAATGGAACAAGGATTCGTCTTTAACCTGTATTGAGAAGGAGAAAAGCAATTTAAAATATTTAAGAAAACCCACCATGGGATGCCTGGGTGGCTCAGTCAGTTAAGCATCTGCCTTCGGCTCAGGTCATGATCCCCTGGGATCGAACCCCACATAGGGCTCAGCGGGGAATCGGCTTCTCCCTCTCCCTCTGCTTGTGCTCTCTGTCTCTCTCTCTCTCAAAATGAATAAATAAAATCTTAAAAAAAAAAGAAAAAGAAAAAGAAAAAGAAAAAGAAAACCCACCATGGCCACACAGAATTACTTGTCAATTGTACACTGAAAGAACCGCTGTCAAGGATCTTTGTGGTTTCAATGGTAACACTCTCACGCGCTCAAACTTTAAAAAAACTTTATTGTGGCAAGTTTTCAAACATATATGAAAGTAGAAAGAATAGTATAATGAAGTCCCATTATCCCTATCATCCCGGATTCAACAATATAAATGCATGGCCAACCTTCTTCAATCCATTCTTGGTTTCATCCTTCCTCCCTTCCCCCTCCCCCTGGGCCAGTTATTTTGAAGAAAATTCCAGGCTTCATCAGAAAATGGCTCACTAGAACATATTAAAGTTTATTTATTTACTTGTTGTTGTTTTTTAAAGATTTTATTTATTTGACAGAGAGAGAGAGAGAGACAGCGAAAGAGGGAACACAAGCAGGGGGAGTGAGAGAGGGAGAGCAGACTTCCCGCTGGGCAGGGAGCCCGATGTGGGGCTTGATCCCAGGACCCTGGGATCATGACCTGAGCCGAAGGCAGATGCCCAATGGACTGAGCCACCCAGGCGCCCCTAAAGTTTATTTATTTTTTTGATAATATATTAAAGTAGAAACAAATTATTTTAATCACACTAGTTACACAGCATTTCTTACATAACTTCTTGTTCATGGACATTATAATGGGGAAGGCTATACACACACCCTAAGTAACTATCAAGGATGCAATAGGTAAGAATTATGAGAGAAAATATTCTAGGTAAAAGAACAAAAGAAAAAAAGGCATAAATATACAACAAACAGGTCAGAAAGGTGGGTGAGAAAGACGCATGGGAGGGATGAGGACAAAGTTCATTGCAGCACAAGAACCACCTGGAGAACAGAGGTGTGGTTGATGTGTAAGTGGAGAAAAAGATGATGAAAGATCTTAAATCCATCGAGGCATGACAGACATTACATTTCTAAACACAGGAATAAAATGAGGAAGATTATACTCACATCTTTTTCAAAATAGTAAGCCACGTCAGCTATGTCCACATCATTCTGAGTTTTCTGAGATGAATTTTGCTTCAGATCAATAGTGATAAGATCATTTTCATACTGGGTGAAAAATAAAAAATACAAATTAATATCAATACAACCAAAATCATGTAAAAATATCATGGTTCAAAAATCAGAATATTCAGTTTTTGATTTTCTGTAATCTACATGTGTCAGTGTTCCTTTCCACTTGGTACAAATAATTTACAAATCTTTGGGAGGTTTTAAAATCTATCCAAGGGAAATAAGACAGCAATGCAACTAAAGGTAATGATGATGTACATTTTCTTTTCAAAAAAGTATTTTCTTCCCTTGAAAAAAAATTTAAAACAAGGTATTAAAATATCTTATTTGAGGGTGCCTGGGTGGCTCAGTCAGGTAAGCGTCTGCCTTGGGCTCAGGTCATGATCCCAGGGTCCTGGGATGGAGCCCCCCGCATCGGGCTCCCTACTAAGCGGGGAGCCTACTTCTCCCTCTCTTCTGCCTGTCACTCCCCTTGCTTGTGCTGTCAAATAAATAATAAAATCTTTTTTTTTTTAAAAATAAAGTATCTTATTAGAAAAAAAACCAAACATTTTAGTTGAGGGTGCCTGGCTGGCTCAGTCCCTAGAGCATACGACTCTTGACCTCAGGGTCGTGAGTTCAAGCCTCACATCGGTTGTAGAGCTTACTTTTATTTTTATTTATTTATTTATTTATTTATTTATTTTAAAGATTTTATTTATTTGTCAGAGGGAGAGAGAGAGAGAGAGAGAGAGAGAGGCAGGCAGATGGAGAAGCAGACTCCCTGCTGAGCAAGGAGCCTGATGCAGGACTTGATCCCAGGACCCTGGGATCATGACCTGAGCCGAAGGCAGATGCTTAACCAACTGAGCCACCCAGGCATCCCTGTAGAGCTTACTTTTAAAAAAACAAAAGAAAACACACACAAAAAAATGTATCTTATTTGGTTAGAACTACTTTAAAAATAAAAAGCTAGGGGCACCTGGGTGGCTCAGTCGGATAAGCACCTGCCTTCAGCTTAGGTCATGATCTCAGGGTCGTGGGATGGAGCCCAACGTTGGGCTCCCCGCTTAGTGGGGAGTCTTGCTTCTCCCTGTGTTCGCTGCACACTCTCTCTCTCTCTCAAAAAATAAATAAAATGTTAAAAAAAAAAAAGTGCTAAAGAAATGCAATCCAAAATGCAATATGCATTTACCATGTTCTGCTTTTAAGGAGCAAAAAAGTATACTCCCTCCTGTCCTTAAAAATGACATTAATTTTCTGCCTTAAGGGGTACCTGGGTGGCTCAGTTGGTTAAGCGACTGCCTTCGGCTCAGGTCATGATCCTGGAGTCCCGGGATCGAGTCCCGCATCGGGCTCCCTGCTCAGCGGGGAGTCTGCTTCTCCCTCTGACCCTCCTCCCTCTCACGTTCTCTGTCTCTCATTCTCTCTCGCAAATAAATAAACAAAATCTTAAAAAAAAAAAAAAAAATTTCTGCCTTAAAAAAGTTCTATCACATTATTCAAGTATTTTTCAACCAGAGATACTACATTTTCCTTAAGGGTAAAACTGAGGTTTTCAAAGGCTATGGAAGGAAAACAACAAAATTCAAGGAAATTTGAATTATTAAGTGTCCAGGGTTTAAACTGTATTCAAATGCAGTTTAAGCACTACCAAAAGTCATACCCAAACCATTCTATCCCACTAACTTTCTGCTAGAGCTCATTTATTAAAAACAAAAATCTTACCAGAATATTTGTGATATATTTTGGATCCAGCTGATAACGAGTTGTGATTGTCTTCCTAAGTGCACTGTAAATAATTAAAAATCTGTGTTTAAAAAAGAAGTGTACTACACAACATTAAGCAGCACTATTTTTTTAGGAAGCACTACTTTTTAACTAAGCAGGTAGTTCAAGCTCTAGAACTGTCATTAATCAAACTTGTTTTAAAAATGTTATGCCATTTTGCAACTATCATAATAATTGATTCATGCTGGAATCATCCATTGATCCTAAAACTGTTCAGTTCTAGTTTGATTAGAAACAGGATATTTATGCAGGATCCCAGTATCTGCCCACAGATTATATTTATCAATTACAAAGAGGTGGGGCACCTGAGTGGCTCAGTTGGCTAAACCTCTGCCTTCAGTTCGGGTCATGATCCCAGGGTCCTGGGATTGACCCCTGTGTTGGGCTCCCTGCTCAGCGGGGTGTCTGCTTCTCCCTCTGCCCCTCCCCCTGCTTGTGCACTCTTTCTTTCTCTCAAATAAATAAAACCTTTTTAAAAAATTAAAAAAGAATTATTACAAAGAGGTAACCAGTAACTCTACATTACAAACCTGATAGATATCCCCTGAATCAGAGTTAACATCACTAATAAAGAGACAAGAAGAAGACATCATGTGCTTCCTGATGTGAGGTACTGAGAAGGACATAGGATCACTTATGTAGTTTTTCTGTCAAAAATGCTTAACCTGGGGTGCCTGGGTGGCTCAGGTGGTTTAGCGACTGCCTTCAGCTCAGGTCATGATCCTGGAGTCCCGGGATCGAGTCCTGCATTGGGCTCCCTGCTTAGCAGGGAGTTTGCTTCTCCCTCTGACCCTACCCCCTCTCGTGTACTCTCTCTCTCTCAAATAAAATCTTCAAAAAAAAAAAAAATGCTTAACCTGGATTTAATTATGAGGAAACATCAGGTAAATCCAAATCTGAGCGACATTTTATGAAATAATTTGCCTATACTCTTCAAAAATATCAACATCATGAAGGACCAAGAAAGGCCAAGACAGTGTTCCACTGTCTTTTAAGTAGCCACTTAAAAGAGACTAAAGCATCACAACAGCTAAATGCAATACATGATCTTAGATTGGGTTCTGGGTGAAAGGGGAAAAAAAAATTACCATAAAGATCAACATTGGGCAAACTGGCACAATATGGTGTAACATTAAATTTCCTGAATTTGGTAACTGTAGAGTGGTTACACAACAAAGTGCCTTTTGGGGAGCCTGGCTGGCTCAGCTGGTAGAGCATGCGATTCTTATCTTGGGGTCATGAGTTCAAATCCCACATTGGGCATAGAGATTACAAGAAAGAGAATGAAAGAAATTAAAGAAAAAAAGAGAATGACTTTTATTCCTAGGAAAAGACAGACTGAAGTATTTAGGGGTAAAGGGGCATGACATCTACATCTTGCTCTCAAATGGTTCTGGGAAAAAATATCTATACATGTTCAGGTAGATATATAAAGTACACACACACATAAAAAGAAAATGGGGCAAAATGTTCATTGGTGAATCTGAGTGAAGAGTATTAACAGGAATCTACTATTCTTGCAACTCTACTTCAAAATAAGGTTAAAACATTATAGTATTTTATTTTTTTACAAATATAAAAAAGCATTGAGACTTGTTTTAGTTTTTCTAATGGCTTAGAATGAAGACCTAAGTACCAACTGTGCAAATATAATGCACTTAACAGTACGTACGTCCTCAAACTCTCCGTATCATAAGGTGTTTCTCTTGTTTTGTGCTTTAGTTCAATGATTATCCAGCTGTAAAGTAAAAAGACAGTATTTAATGACTGACTATAACTCAGCCTTTTACAGTATTTTCCTAATAAGCTAACAGCAAAATTCCCAAGTGGAACTACAGTACAGTCAACGGAAAAGGATTCATGCAATAGGTTTGCCCTTCATTTCTTCTTTGGCCCCCACACATTGCTCATAAAGCACTCATCCAGAAGAAAACACCCTTTCCAACAGGTCAACCTCTGGCTTTGGGCCACAATACTCAAGGTCATGTAAAGCCAAGGCTTAGCTGGTCATGCTAGGCCACATTCAAGGGAAGAGACAAAAAGGCAGAGAGAAACAGAAAAGTGACCATGAGGCTCCAGAAGACCAAAGGAGAGAGTGCCTGCCTTGGTCTGGATGACTTTTCAGCTCTAGTGACTTTTAATAAAACCTCTTTTGCTTAAGCTAGCTTGAGTGTGTTTCTGTTCCTTTTTACTGTATAAATCTGAGACAACCATACTTTGGTTTTATTATTTTTATTTTTAATTAAATTCTAGTTAGTTAACATAGAGTGCAATAATGGTTTCAGGAGTAACCATACCTCATTTTAAAACAATAAATGAGCAAATATATAAACAACTTAAATTTTTCATATACATTCAACACTAATCCAACTTTCAAATCTGATCAGTGTTAAGGAAAAACTGAAGAGGAAAACCATGTTTAGTATGCTACCACAAGGAAAAATTTTTTAAATAAGAAAAACATATTGCTAGTGAATTCATTAGATATCTCTGGAAGGTTCTATAATAAACTGGTGACCAGTTCTGTGGAGGTAAACTGGGTATGGGGGGGTGAGATAAAATGGAAACTTTGCACTGTTTACATACCCTTTCCTCTCTTTTGAATTCTAAACCACCAAATCGTATTACAGATTCAAAAATAGATGTACTTAAATGAAACTGAAAAGCATGAAAACAAGACCATGGGCAGCCCAACTCACTAGGTCCTCACTCGCTCGGAGCAGGAGATTTCATCGTCATTATCCTTATCTGTTCTTCGGACCCCCGCAGTGTTCACACACCAGCACGTGGTGGTGCCATTGCACTGCTTGGCTTTAAAGAGCCCCTTCTCATCACAGTCGGGATCATAGAGCCCATCATTATTCTGGAAAGCCCCCTCAGGTCTCACTCTTCTCCCAGACTTTGAGCGGGTCATTTCTGCTTTCATCACCAAACATTTGGTTGCCACTGTAAAGAAAGCTTAATGTCACACTGAAAAATAACTGCAGTTTTATGCTTAAGGAAAAAAATTTTAATTTAACTCCAAACTCCCAGAGCCAAAGATTATTGCAGACTTACGTGTTCCCACATTCACTTTCTAAATTTTAAGAAGCTTCAGCTATGAGACAATTTTGACAAAACAACACGATTCAAATTTGAGCCCAAAAAACACCTCCCGACTCGAGACACATCAATTAAAGAAGGCTAAGTCAAAATACAACTTAAAGGCAATGAGGATAATTCTACTCACGTTTTGAGCAAATGACGGAATTCTGTGCACCGAGTGAAGTACACTCGCACTGATCATTTGTGTTCCAAGAGCAGTTTGTGGTCAGTTTGTAGTTTTCACAGACACATGCTAGATAAATCAAAAAAACAAAATCCCATTTTAAAATGTGAATCCGACTATGCAACTCTGGTGTCTTAGCTAAATTATACATACTCTAACAATAATGCCTAAGTTACAGGGCCACAAAGCCTTAAAATGTTTTATTTTTCAGCTGCAATTTGTCTTATTTTTCAGCTGTAATTTGAGTGGCTGATACTATGGTGAATAGTTTATATATTATACATAGTCTAATTTGCATGCATTCCCATTTTGATTTTTTTAAGCCAATAATACAGCCCTCTAAACATCATATTCAGCTTTGCCTCCGTGATGATACTACTCCCAGTCTCAGATCCTTCCCTCCCCGGGTACTGCTAGACAAAACCTTGCTTGTTAGCTACTGATTCTTTTCCCGAAAAACAACAATTCCAATTCTAGGATCTGGAATAACTCACATTTCCTCCCTCCTCCCAGCCCATTTTCTTAAAAAGAGATGCTTGCTTTTGAGCTTACTGGTAACACAGTCAACCCTTGGACAATTTTGTATCTTGGAAAAATTAATACTTTCACATGAACTTGGGGGCTGTTTTGTTTGTGGCCTTCCTAACCAAATTAAATTCTAGCACCCAACTTTGAAAGTGAGATTACACAGCTTATCCTGGATATTAATGCCAGTTTAATAGTTTTATCTTTGGGCACCTGGGTGGCTCACTTGGTTAAGCAACTGCCTTGGGCTGAGTCCTGGGATTGAGTCCCACACATCAGGCTCCCAGCTCAGGGGGGGAGTCTACTTCTCCCTCTCCCTCTGCCCTTCCGCCTGCTCCTCTCTCTCTCTCCCGTGTGCGCTCTCTCTCAAATAAATAAATCTTTGAAAAAACAGTTGTATCTTTGACTATCTCAAAAGCTGTTTTAACTTCAAATTGGCAAGCCCCTCTAATTCCTTTTAATTGTCTAGCTAAGAGAACCCAATCATTAACAAAAAACAGTGACAAAACAAAGAATTTCTGTATTGCTCCTTCATATCTCAAGTTGGCTTTAGTTATTCCCTGTTTAAGTTATAATTAATATGAACCACCTCTATAATCCGTCCAGCACTCAACTCAGTATTGGGATCACAAAAGGGGATAGTGGCTGTCCTCAAGGAGTTAAAGCCTTGGAGTACCGAGGCTCAAAAGCACCTTTCCGTGCCCAAGGGATGTGAAATTTAAAACAGACCAATCAGGTACAGATTTTTCTGAACCTATAGCAGCTTTCATCACTTTAAAGCAATTTAAGATTAAGTACTTAGCCTTGGACTGGAGCTAGAAAAACAGGAGCTGATTAAACTGCATTATTTTGAAAGTGTAATGAATTTGGCCCATGCGCTGTTGGTGAAGGTTTCCTTTCCAGAAAGCTCTGGCCAACTGCCACTTTCTTACAAAAAATCAAGAGATGGCAGACAAGATGTTTATTCCGAACTAAGAAAACTGTAATCAAACCACATGCCCAATATATGGATAAGGGCGCGACCTTCCACACCAGAGATTGTTCCCTCACCACTTATATCGCGGTTTCCAAGACTAAAAGAAATGGAAAACTCTGGATGTTATGTGGGAGTAAAAACACATATACACACACAAGATATAAAACTGTGCTTCGGTTTAGGGCAATGTTTACAGCAATGTCTAAAAGAAAAATATACTGGGATTAATAATGGGATTCTCTTGGAAGTGTTGGGATTGTGGATTTGTTTTGTTTTTACTCCGTACAGGTATCGGTATTTCTGGGTTCCCTACAATAAACTTGGCATTAGCTACACGATCCTTAAAAAAGGGGAAACACCCACACTCACACGCGAGGTCGTGAAGGCCCAGGAGGACTCGCTCCCGCGCGCAGGTGCGTGGCGGCCCCGGCGGCCTCCCTGCAGCCACCTGTCCCCGCCCGAGACCCACAGGTGCCCAGGGGGAGAGGGGGGCCCGCGGCTGGCGGCTACTAGTTTCCGCCACGCTAGGACCCCAAGCGCGCGCCCGGCCGGAGGAGGTGGGCGCGCCCAGACGGCACGCGGCCCCCGCGCCGCCGCAGGCCCTCCTGGCCCGTCCCGAGGCCGAAAAGTCCCCGGACGTGGCCACTCCGTTCCCCGCCTGCCTCCCGCCGCTGCTCCGGGCCATTTTCCTGGAGAGCGGGGCCAAGCGGCGAAGCGAGGCGGCTCGCTCGCGCTTTCCCGCCGCCTCCTGCGCGGAGGGCCCGGGCTGCGGCAGCCCCTTCACCACCATCTCCGTCTCGGACGCCGAGGGACGCCCCCGCCCGGCCCAAGCCCACAGCTCTGCTCCTTACGTTTCTGAGCCACGGCCACCGCGAAGGTGGCCGCCGCGAACAGGAGCCCGAACGCGAGGCGCTGGGGGCGCGCCATAGTGCGCGCGCGTCGGCGAGAGGGGCGCGAGGCGGGCTGGGGGCTCGCGGGAAGGCGCGTGGAGGGAGCCGGGCGCCGGGGGCCCGCTGGCCGGCCGGGGACGCGAGGCCTGGGACGCGCGGGTCCGCGTCGGAAGGACCGCGGCGAGTGTGGCGGGAGGACGGCGCGAGCTCGCCGAGGGACTGCGCACTCCGCGGGCGCGGCGGGGCGGAGCAGACCTGCCTGACCTGGCGGCCCCGCCTCCCGGACCCTGCCCGGGCGGCTCACCTCTGTCCGCAGGTCCCCGGCGGTGAGTCACCGCCTGGGGGCGGGCGCGAGGGAGCAAGCGCCCTTCCCCCACACCCGGCGCGGCCGCTGGGGCGCCACCCCCTCCCCAGGTGTTCGCGGGCGGTGCCCAACCCCGCGCGGCAGCAGGCGCTTCTTCCCGAGGCAGCCCGTGCGGGCTGGAAGGGCGGTGGGCGGCGGCCGTGACAGTTGGCAAGGACCCTTGGTGGCCACGGAGAAAAACCGAGTCTTCCTTTTACTAGAGGGAGCACGATGCTGAAACCTGGAAGAAATGGGGCCTGAAGGAAAGAGTGAGAGGTCTGGGAAGAGGAAGGTGGAAGCTAAAATGGAATACCAAGGAAAGCAGGAGTACCGTCCAAACCACAATAAAAAAAAAGTTGACGGGCGCGCCTGGTGGCTCAGTCGGTTAAGCAAGTGCCTTCGGCCGAGGTCATGATCCCGAGGTCCTGGGATCGAGCCCTGGATTGGGCTCCCTGATCAACGGGGAGTCTGCTTCTCCCTCTCCCTCTGCCCCTGCTTGTGCGCGCGCTCTCTCTCTCAAATAGATAAAAATCTTAAAAAAAAAAAAAGTAGACCTTTGAGCTTCACCTGGCAGTCATACTCCTTTGAAACTAGAAAAAGAGAACTCTCCCTGGCTTTCTGGGGATGACAAATTCATGTTCTTTATAATTATTCTCATTCTTCTACCTTTTTTATAAGCACTTTCAGCACTTGAGGATGTAAGAAAAGATGTTCCCATAGAGCCAAATGCTGAGAACTGAGACGATTTGGGCTTCGATTAATATTGCAGAACAATGTTGATGAGTCCTTTGAAGTAGAAACGAAGGACAATAATTTGTTTCAGTGCAAATGAATTCAAATTACAACACGCTATTATTACAGTCTTAAAATAATTGTAATGACTTGAGGCTTTCTAAGTATTAAGTGTTTTTAATGTTATTTTGACTAGCTGTAATAGGATAACCTGTTTTTAAAAGGTTTTTTTTTTTTTCTGTTTTAGAAATCATCAGTAAGGGGCGCCTGGGTGGCTCAGTGAGTTAAGCGTCTGCTTTCGGCTCAGGTCATGATCCCAGGGTCCTGGGACTGAGCCCCGCATCTGGTTCCCTGCTCGGCGGGAAGCCTGCTTCTCCCTCTCCCACTCCCCCTGCTTGTGTTCCCTCTCTCACTGTGTCTCTCTCTGTCAAATAAAATCTTAAAGAAAAGAAAAAGAAATCATCAGTAAGAGTTCAGAAGAGGAAAGGTGAAAAAGCAATTTTAAGATTCAACTAAATTTGATTAATTTTTACAAGTGTATATCAAGTAAAAAATTATGAGCAGTAATTATTGAGCAATAATACAAGTTGTAGTCCTGTTGCCAGTTGATTAATGTAAATAGTAACGTTACAGTGAGTAACTGTAAAATTTGAGTTTTACTTGAACATTAAATAAGCTATTTAACTATTTGATGGTTGACTTTGTAAGGAAATCCTATCAGTCTTTTAAACCTGTAAATCTGAGTTGCTAGACCTGGTTTTGGAACTTGGCAATCTATTCAGCAATTTAAGTGAAAAGAATAGTAGCATCAAATCAGGAACAAGTTATCAACCCGATTTTTGTTGTGTTTGCATTTGGATGTTACACACTGCCAACCCCCAAACCATACATACTTTTCCCAAGAATAATCTCACTGATTTTTGTGGCTTTATTTGCAAAATGTTCCATTGCCAGGTCTATTACCTAATCAAAAAGAAACTTGTCTTCTTGTCTTCTTACAACTTGAAGAATGTTTATTAAATTGTTCATCACAATAAAGTGAATTGAGTAAACATGATTATTAAATGACAAAATACCACACTAATCTCTGACTCACTGTATCTGAGTATACATCCAAGATATTGTTTATTTTTATAGCGCTTTAACACCTCTGCAGCTTGTCACTTACTGCTCAAAATCACTCTCATTTTATGCTTTGATTATGAATCTTTTTGGGTACCAGTGCCATATTGAAGAACATATCTTAATATTTTTATAAGTTTTCATACCCAAGTATATTCTTAAAACTATTCTCAAATTTTACAGATGTTGCTTTCAAATTTTGACAGTAGGGAGGGGAGATTGGTTAGCCCGGCGATGGATATTAAGGAGGGCACGTACTGCATGGAGCACTGGGTGTTATACGAAAACAATGGATCGTGGACCACCACATCAAAAACTAATGATGTATGGTGACTAACATAACATAATAAAATTTAAAAAAAAATTTGACAGTAGCCAGTTTGCTATATAATATTTGACAAAGAAATACGACAAGATAGCCCCACATTGGACTCCCTGCTCAGCGGGGAGCCTGTCTCCCTCTGCCCCTCCCCCTGCTTGTGCTCTCTCTCTCCCTCTCTCTCTCAAATAAATAAAATCTTTAGGGTCCACGTCGGAAGGACCTGGGTGGCTTAGTTGGATAAACGGCTGCCTTTGGTTCAGGTCATGATCCTGGCATCCTGGGATTGAGCCCCACATCGGGCTCCCTGCTAAGCAGGGAGCCTACCTTTCTGTCTCTCCCTCTGCCTGCTACTCCCCTTGCTTGTGCTTTCTCTCTCTCTCTCTGTCAAATGAATAAATAATATCTGTAAAAAAAAAAATCTTAAAAAAAAAAAGGGGGGGTGCACCTGGGTGGCTCAGTCGGTTAAGCATCTGCCTTTGGCTCAGGTCATGATCCTGGGATCCTGGAATGGAGCCCACATCTGGCTCCCTGCTCACTGGGGAGTCTACTTATCCCTCTCCCTTTGCCCCTCCCCTTGCTCATGCTCGCTCTCTCCCTCTCTCTTTCTCTCAAATGAATAAATAAAAAAAGAAATATGACAAGATTAAAAATCAAACTTTTCTGACCAAACTCCTGCAGGCCATCAAATAAGAACCAAATTAAAAAACCAACATCAAAGCCAAAGAATAGATGGAAATGAAGGGAAACTAGTTAATAAAAATACAATGGGTAGTACAGGGGCACCTGGTGGCTCAGTTAGTTAAGTATCTGACTCTTGATATCAGCCCAGGTCTTGATCTCAGGGTCGTGAGGGTCACACCTGTTTAGCTCACTTAAAAAAAAAAGGGACACCTGGGTGCCTTAGTCTGTTAAGTGTCTGCCTGTGGTTCAGGTCATGATCCCAGGGTCCTGAGATCCAATCCCGCATCAGGCTCCTTGCTCAGCGGGGAGCCTGCTTCTCCCTCTGCCTGCCACTCCCCCTGCTTGTGTTCTGTCTCTCTCTGACAAATAAAATCTTAAAATATATATATATATGTAGTACAATGTATATATATGGGTAGTACAAAATATTGATTGAATAGGGATTTTGGTTATGACTTTTTCTTGACTATGTAAGGGAAACTTTTTTTTTCTTTTAAGTAGACTCCATGCCCAGCATGGAGCCCAACACTGGGCTTGAACTCACAACCATGAGATTAAGACCTGAGCTGAGATCCGAGTCTGACATTTAATCAACTGAGCCACCTAGGCGCCCCAGGGATACTTCTAAAGTAAAACTATATCATATTACATATAATCAGCATTGCAGAAAAGAATCACGTTGCTTAAAAAACAATTAGAAAATTTAAGAAAAATTACCTAGTTACCTAACTACTACCTAATTTTTCTTTAAGAAAATTACCTAGTTAAGGGGCGCCTGGGTGGCTCAGTCGGTTAAGCGACTGCCTTCGGCTCAGGTCATGATCCTGGAGTCCTGGGATCGAGTCCTGCATCGGGCTCCCTGCTCGGCAGGGAGTCTGCTTCTCCCTCTGACCCTCCCCCTCTCATGCTCTCTGTCTCCCATTCTCTCTCAGATAAATAAATAAAACCTTAAAAAAAAAAAAGAAAATTACCTAGTTAATATCCTATAGTTAGTTTCTTCACACAGATTTTAGAGTGTGTGTGCACATGCGTGCCTGTGCGTACTTACAATATGTGAATTTAATGAAACCTTAAATGGGATAAATGTTATTCTTGAAAATGGCTAAAGGGAAGTGTAATGTGTAAACATTTACTGTAAAGGATTGCTAGTTCTTAAATTTTTTTTTATTTTGGGGCACCCGGGTAGCTTAGTCTGTTTGTCAGACTCCATTTCAGCTCAGGTCATGATCTTAGGGTTGTGAGATAGAGCCCAGTGTCTGGCTTGCACTGGGGGTGGAGCCTGCTTAAGATTCTCTCTCTCTGCCTCTCCCTCTGCTTCTCGCCTCCCTCTCTTAAAAATTTTTTTGTTGTTATTTCATGAGTAATATATTGGTAGAAAACAAAAGTACATTATATAAAATGAAGAATGAGGGGCACCTGGCTGGCTCAATCAGTAGAGCAGGCAACTCTTGATCTGGGAATTGTAAGTTTGAGCCCCATGTTAGGTGTAGGGACTACTTAAAAAAATAAAACCTTTAGGGGCGCCTGGTGGCTTGGTCATTAAGCGTCTGCCTTCCGCTCAGGTCATGATCCCAGGATCCTGGGATAGAGCCCCTCATCGGGCTCCCTGCTCGGCAGGAAGCCTGCTTCTCCCTCTCCCACTCCCCCTGCTTCTGTTCCATCTCTCGCTGTGTCTCTCTCTGTCAAATAAATAAATAAAATCTTAAAAAAAATAAATAAATGAAAATAATAAAATCTTTAAGAAAAGAAAAAAAAAGAATGAAGAATGAAAGTTATTCTTGACCACTATCCAGAAAAGGAAATCCCAGATAATCATTGTTAATGGTTTGGTATTCATTCTACCTGTTCATTAATTCTACTCACATATCCTAAAGAATCAGGTTCATAGGATTTACTCTTTGTAAAATGGAGGATATTACTTAGTTTGGTTTAGGTTTATAAAACGAGTTTGCATTTGTATATTTAGAGTCCCCCTTAATATATACATATATGTATGGGTATAATTTTTATCAAGTGTCATTTTATCTGTCATTAAAAAAAATTAACTTTGTTTCCAAAGCAAAACTTTTAACCCCTAACCACAAAAAAACCCTTTTTCATATCTTTGGACCCTTGAAATTCTTTTATAACATATAAAGCGCTACATAATAAATACTTAGTACACTGTTTAGTACATTAATATGCAGATGCTTATTAGGTGATATCTATTGTAATTAAAAATAATACAGTAGATTTTTTTACTTTTAACAAAGAAATGCATGTACATAGTATAAAGGTCAAGTAGTCCTACAAATTTAAAATAAAAAATAGGAGCTCCCTTCACCATCCCGATTCTAGTTCCACTAGAGGCAACCACTTTGTTTAGCTGCTTTTTCTCCCGTTTCATGTGGTATCTATTCATATTCCACGGTAGAAGACTATTCCTCTCTTACAAAGCCCCTTACCCACATCTCTCCATTATTATGTGGAAATCATCCCACGTTTTGTTGTCTTATCATTTTCTTCTAGAACTTTCATAGTTTTGGCTTGTTTATTTTTTATTTTTATTTTATTTTTTTAAAGATTTTATTTATTTGACAGAAAGCGCACAAGCAGGGGGAGTGGCAGGCAGAGGGACAGGGAGAAGCAGGCTCCCTGCTGAGCAGGGGGAGCCCCATGTGGGACTAGATCCCAGGACCCTGGGATCATGACCTGAGCTGAAGGTAGTTGCTTAACCAACTGAGCCAACCAGGTGCCCCAGTTTTAGCTTTTTTTAAAAGAAAGATTTTATTTTTGCAAGAGAGAGAGTGTGCATGAGCGGGGGTGGGGGCGGGCGGGCGGGGAGGCACAGAGGGTGAGGGAAAAGCTGACGTCCTGCTGAGTAGGGAGCCCAGGGAAGGACTCCATCCCAGGACCCCGGGATCATGACCTGAGCCGAAGGCAGACGCTTAACCGACTGAGCCACCCAGCCGCCCTATAGTTTTAGCTTTTAAGTTTAGATCTATAATCTGTTTCAAGTCAATTTTTGTGTATGATGTAAGAGTCAAAATTTTTGACTCCCTGGGCTGGGACCTAGTTTGGGGCGACATGGCCAAACGCACCAAGAAGGTCGGAGCCCTCAGTAAATAGCAGACCCATTATAGTGCCTCCCTCAGGAAAATGGTGAAGAAAATTGAAATAAGCCGGCACACTGAGTACACTTGCTCCTTCTGTAGAAAAACCCAGATGAAAAGACCAGCTCTGGGGAATCTGGCATTGTGGTTCTTTCATGAAAACAGTGGCTGGTAGTGCCTGCACCTATGACACCATTTTTGCCATCACAGTAAAATCTGCTATCAGGAGACTGAAGGAATTGAAAGACCAGTAGAAGCTACACCATTTGAAACATTGCTAACCAATAATCAATAGGTTAATTTATGTTTAAAAAAAAAAGTTAAGGTTTGTGTGTGTGTGTGTGTGTGCACACGTGTGCGTGTGTTTAATATTTTATTTATTTGACAGCACAAGCCGGGGGAGCGGCAGGCAGAGGGAGAAGCAGGCTCCCCACTGAGCAGGGAGCCCAATGGGGGGATCGATGGTGGGATCGATCCCAGGACCCTTGGAGATGACTTGAGCCCAAGACAGACACTTAACCGACCCAGCCACCCAGGAGCTCCTGTTTTGTTTTTTAACTTCGATGTCTGGCTAGCCGTTCCAGCATCATACAGTGAAAAAACTACTCTTTCTCCCCTGAATTACCTGCTGCTTACCAAAACTCAGTTAGCCATAGTGAGTGGGGTCTATTTCTGAACTCTCCTGTTTCCTTGATCTATGTGCCCAACCTTGCTCCAGGACTGCACTGTCTTAATTAAGGCAATCCTGACATCAAGAAGCAGAAGTCCTCCAATGTTATGAAGATGTTTCAGCTACTCTTGCTCCTTTGCATTTCCATATACATCTTAGTGTAGGCTTGTCAGTTTCTATAAAGAAGACTCCTGGGACTTTGATTGGGATCATATTAAATCTACATATCAGGGGCACCTGGGTGGCTCAGATGTTAAGTGTCTGCCTTCGGCTCAGGTCATGATCCCAGGGTCCTGGGATTGAGCCCGCATCGGGCTCCCTGCTCCACGGGAAGCCTTCTTCTCCCTCTCCCACTCCCCATGCTTTGTGTTCCCTCTCTCGCTGTGTCTCTGTCAAATAAATAAATAAAACCTTAAAAAAAAAATCTACATATCAAATTTAGGGAGAATTAACATTTAAGTAATATTGAGTTTTCTAGCCTATGTTCATGGTCTATCCTTTTATTTGTATCTCACTTTAATTTCTCTCAAAGTGTTTTTTCATTTTCAGTGTAGCGATCTCACACATATTTTGTTAAATTTAACCATAAGCATTTCAGCTTTTGGTGCTATGACTAACCCTTGAACAACACAAGGTTTAGGGGTGTGACCCCCAACAGTCAAAAATCCCCCGTGTAACTTTTGACACCCCCAAAACTTAACTACTAATAGCCTACTGTTGACAGGAAGCCTTATCAATAGCATAAACAGTTGATTAACCAAATTTTGTGTGTTATATGTATTAGATATTGTATTCTCACAATAAAGTAAGCTAGAGGAAAGAAATGTTATTAAGAAAGTCATAAGGGGGGGTGCCTGGGTGGTTCAGTCAGTTAAGCATCTGTCTTGGGCTCAGGTCATGACCCCAGGACCCTGGGACCGAACCCCGTATCGGGCTCCTTGCCCAGCCGGGGAGCCTGCTTCTCCCTCTCCCTCTGCCTGCCGCTCCCCCTGCTTGGGCTCTCTCTCTCTGTCAAATAAATAAATAAAATAATAAAGTACTGTACTATAAAAGAATCCACATTATAAGTGGACCTGTGCAGTTCATACTTGTACTATTGAAGGGTCAATTGTATTGTAAATTCATTTTCCAGTTGTTCATTACTGGTATATATAAATACAATGCATTTTTATATATTGACTTATATCCTTCAAACTTGCTAAATTCATTAGTAGTTCTAGCAGCTTTTTTTTTTTTTTGAAGATTTCTTAGGATCTGATATGTACACAATCATGTCATCTTTTTCTTTTTAAGATTTATTTATTTTAGAGAGAGAGAGAGAGAGAGCACATGCTGGGGGGGAGGGACAGAGAGAGAGGGAGAGAAATCCTCAGACTCCCTGCTGAGCATGGAGCCCCAAACGGGCTTGATCCCAGGACCCTGAAATCATGACCTGAGCTGAAATTAAGAGTCAGATGCTTAACCAACTGAGTCACCCGGGAGCCCCACAATCATGTCAAAGAAAGTTTTACTTCTTTCTTTTAAATCTTATTTATTGCACTGACTAGAATCTCCAGTATAATATTGAACGGAAGTGATGAAAGTAGACTTCTCGCTTTATTCCTGATCCTAGAGAGAAAACATTCAATTGTTTACTATTAAGTATTATATTGGGGTGCCTGGGTGGTGCAGTCGGTTGATCGTCCAATTCTTGGTTGGTAAGGCTCTGTGTTCAGTGAGGAGTCTGCTTGAGATTCTCTCTCCCTCTCCCTTTGCCCACTCCCCCACCACATGATCTCTCTTTCTCTCTCTCAAATAAATGAATCTTAACAAATATAAGTATTATATTAGCTGCAGGTTTTTTATTATGGATGCCTTTTCAGGTTGAAACACTTTAAAAAATTCTAGTTTCCTGGGAATATCATAAACAGGTGTTAAATTTTTTTTTAAAGACTTTAAGTAATCTCTTCACCCAACGGGGGCCTTGAACTCACAACCCTGGGATCAAAAGTTGCACAATCTACCGAATGAGCCAGTCAGGCACCCTATTTTTTTGGGGGGGTTAAATTTCATTAAATGCTTTTTCTGCTTCTATTGAGATAATCATACGATTTTTCTTCTGTTTTCTATTTTTTGGCAAATTACATAGATTTTTTTTAAATTAAAAATTTTTTTTTCTTTCAAATTTTTATTTAAATTCTAGTTAGTTAACATTATACTTAATACTGGTTTCAGGAGTAGAATTGAGTGATTCATCACTTACATGTAACACCCAGTGCTCATCATAACAAGTGTCCTCCTTAATACCCATCACCCATTTAACCCATCCTCCACCCACCACCCTCCATCAACCCTCGTTTGTTCTCTATCATTGAGAGTTTTTATAGTTTGCGTCCCTGTCTTTCCTTTTATTACCCCCCAACATGTTCTTCTGTTCTGTTTCCTAAATTCCACATATAAGTGAAATCATATGGTATTTGTCTTTCTCTGACTGACTTATTTTGCTTAGCATTATACACTCCAGCTCCATCCAACACTGATTTTTTTTTTAAATTACATTGATTTTTGAATGTTAATCTAACCTGGCATTCCTGGGATAAATCTCACTTCATCATAATGTACTATTTTTGTTATAAATTAGAATTCTACTTGCTAATATTTTGTTAAAGAGTTTTGTAACAATGTTCATCAAGGATATTTGTCTATAGTTTTCCTGTCACTTTGGTTAATGTTGGCCTCTTTTTTTTAAGATTTTATTTTTTAAAAGATTTATTTATTTGAGAGAGAGAGCATGCATGTGAGTGGGAGGAAGGGCAGAGGGAGAGAGAGAATCTCAAGCAAACTCCTTGCTGAGTGCGGATTCCCAACATGGGGCTTGATTTCACAACCCTCAGATCATGACCTGATGCGAAATCAAGAGTCAGATGCATAACTGACTGAGCCACCCAGGTGCCCCTTAAAGATTTTATTTTTAAGTAATCTCCACACCCAATGTGAGGCTCGAACTCAAAACCCCAAATCAAGAGTCACAGGCTCCACTGACTGAGCCAGCCAGGCACCCAAGGCTGGCCTCTTAAAATGAGATGGAAAGTATTCTTTCTTCCTCTAATTTCTGAAAGAGTTTTTATAGATGCATATATTTCTTTCTTGAATGTTTGTTGGCATTCACCAATGAAGCCATCTGGGTCTGGAGGTTCTTTGTAGGAAAACAAATTTTTTAAAAAATATTTTATTTATTTGGGATGCCTGGTGGCTCAGTCAGTTAGGTGTCTGCCTTTGGCTCAGGTACACAAATAAATAATAATAATAAAAATCTTTAAATAAAAAAAGATTTTATTTATTTATTTGTCAGAGAGAAAGAGAGAGAGCACAAGCCGAGGGAATGGCAGGCAGTGGGAGAAGCAGGCTCCCCACTGAGCCAAGAGCCTGATGCGGGGCTCAATTCCAGGACCCTGGGATCATGACCTGAGCCAAAGGCAGATGCTTAACCAACTGAGTCACCCAGGTGTCCCAGTAGGAAAAATTTTAATTACAAGTTCAGTATTTTAATAAATGGAAGGCAATTTAGATCTTCTATTTTTTGTGTCTGTTTTAATACTTGTGTCTTTTAAGAAATTTTTGTTTCATCTACATTATCCAATTTATTGGCATAAAGTTATTTATAACATTTCCTTATATCTTTTTAATATTTGTAGAATACTTAGAGATGTCTTTCTTTTATTCCTGTTATGGGTAATTTGCCTCTTCCTTCTTTAAAATGACCAATCTAGCTAGAGATTTATGAATTATATTGCTATTTTCAAAAAGCCAAACTTCGTTTTTACTGATGTTGCTTTATTGCTTGTCTGTTTTCTATTTCATTGGTTTTCTCTCTTATTTTTATAATCTCCTTTCTTCCACTTATTTTGGATTTAATTTGCTCTCCCTTTTCTAACTTCCTAATGTAAAAGCTTAGGTCAGTGATTTTAGACTTTTCTTCTCTTATAACATAAGCATTTAAACCTATAATATCCCTTCTAAGCACAGCTTCAGCTGCATTCCACACATTTTATACTGTTATAATTATCATTCAATTAAAAATATTTTCTAGTTTCCCTTATGATTTTTTTATTGGCCCATAATTATTAAGCAGTGTGTTGTTTAATTTCCAAATATTTAAAGATTTTCTAGATACGTTTTTATTATTGATTTCTAATTTAATTTTAGTGGGGTCAGAGAATAAACTCTGGGTGATGTCAATTCTAAATTTATCAAGACTTGTTTCAAAACCCAGCCCGTGGTCTATCTTGGTGAATGTTGTATGTGCTCTTGAAAATAATTTTGTTAGGTGGAGTGTTCAAGTTGGTTGGTGGTGTTTTTCAGGTCTTGTCTATTCCTTCTGATTTTGTGTCCACTACTTTCAGTTATTGAGAGAAGAGTATTGAAATACCCAAACTTAGATTATACCATTAATGCTTTACTGTACTTGTTTTATCACATACCTATCTATCTATCTGCCCATCTGTCATTATTCTGATGCATTTCCAAGTTAATTGAAAACTTTGTATACATTTTTCTCTAACTGCTTCAATATGTGTACCGTTAATTGAAGATCAATGTTCACTTAGAGCTTGTTCTTTTTTTTCAGTAAAACAAGAAGAAGAAAAAAATTTAAGTTTGACAAATACATACACTTGTGATATAGACTCTTATCAAGATAAATATAACTGGGGTGCCTGGGTGGCTCAGTCAGTTAAACATCTGACTCTTTAATTTTTTTTTTTTTTTAAGATATATTTGTTCATTTAAGAGAGAGAAAGAGACAGGGAGGGAGAGAGGGGCAGAGGGAGAGAGAGACAAAATCTTAAACACACTCTGCACTGAGCATGGAGCCTGACTTGGGGCTCAATCCACAACCCTGAGATCATGACTTGAGCTGAAACCAAGAGTCAGATTCTTAACTCACTGAGCCCACCCAGGCGCCCCAAGCATCTGACTCTTGATCTCAGCTCAGGTGTTGATCTCAGGGTTGTGAGCTCAAGCTCCACATTGAACTCTACACTGGGTCAGGACCCTACTTAAAAAAAAAAAAACTAACCATCATTTCCAAAAAGTTCTATTTTTCCTTTCCTAGTCAATCCCAGCTCCCTGCAGATGCAATCCCAATTTTGATTTGTTTTCCAGTATACATTAGTTTGCCTACTCCAGCACTGAAGAGCAGCTTCATGGACATGCAACCCGTACAATCGCACAGGACCCCATGCTTAGAAGGGTAACATACTTTGCATAATGCGAGCTGTAACAATCTTGAAATTCTCAATATTCTAACAAGGAGTCCACATTTTCATTTTGTAACGGGCCCTGGAATTTATGTAGCTGGTCTCACTAGAACTGTCATACAAATGGAATCAAACCATATGTCATTTTTTGTGCAAAGCTTCTTTTGCTCAGCATAAAAATTTTTTGAAACTCATCATGCTGCATGTGTTGACAATTTGTTCTCTTTTATTGCTGAGAAGTATTGAACTGTATGAACATGCCACAATTTCTTTAATCCATTCTGCTATGGGTGGACAGGTGGGATGTTTCCA
This sequence comes from Mirounga leonina, assembly GCF_011800145.1. Lineage (NCBI taxonomy): Eukaryota > Metazoa > Chordata > Mammalia > Carnivora > Phocidae > Mirounga > Mirounga leonina. The sequence goes on from NW_023270305.1 coordinate 64,549,111, forward strand.
GTTTGGTGCTATTATGAATAAAGTTGCTATAAACATTACTGTTACAAGTATTTTATGGACACAAGAATGCCTTAGAGTAGCTGTCTTAACATGAGGCACTATATTGGACTTTTGGATGGGATATTCTTCAAAATATTTCAAGGAGATTAGCCTCCACCCACTTAATCTACTCAGTCATTTAGACAACTCAAAAAAGGCCTCCATACATTTCCAGCCCTTTGGGCAAGGCAGTACCACTTCTAAGAGCTACAGCCTTAAATTACAGCACACCTTGGTTTCAGCAAGATATTTTATTTAATTCAGTACTGCTATAAGATAAGATAGAAAAAGTAGACCATGTTAAGGCAGAGGATATCTCCTGTCTGCTGGTGGGCAGATCCTAGGACTTTCCATCCAGCTTTCCTGCATCAACATATGTGAGCAGCTGTCAACTTACTGGAGGAAAGAAACTGCCCAGAAATTTTGAGATGGGGGCGCCTGGGGGGCTCAGTCGTTGAACATCTGCCTTCGGCTCAGGTCATGGTCCCAGGGTCCTGGGATCGAGCCCCGCATCAGGCTCCCTGCTCAGTGGGGAGCCTGCTTCTCCAACTCCCCCTGCTTGTGTTTCCTCTCTGGCTGTCTCTCTCTGTCAATAAATAAATAAAATCTTTTTAAAAAAAGAAATTTTGAGACACTTAAATATTTTTAGACCAATTCGACTTCTTTAACATAAATACCTGTTTTTATCAAAAGGATTCCAATAAAATATTTTAAAGCAAAACAACAACAAAAGAGAAAGTGGACTACACAAAAGGTATGCTGGAAGAACAGAAATGAGGTCAATGGGACTAGAATTTTGTGGTTGAGAGGGGAAAGGCTTGAGGGCAGGAGTCAGCTCAGGCAAAGCCTTGAGGCATGGGAAGGATTTTATTCTATTGTAGGGAGAGAAGCAGGGGACAAACATGGGTTATGCTGTAGAAAGATCACTTCTGAATGCTTTGTAGAGATACATGGTGTGTAGAGTGTAAGAAGGAAGATGAATTTAGAAGCCATTGCAGTAGTCTCTGTGAGAAATTATGTTAACCTGGACAAGACTAGTGGCCATGAAGGTGGAGAGAAGTACCAATACGTAAGGGATGCATTTTTGGAGTTAGAGCAGATAGGACTTACTAATGCCAATGCAGGACATGAGGGTAAGTAAAGAATCAAAGATCACTCCTTGGCTCTTAGCTTCAGCAGCTGAGGAAGATAATGGTGCCATTTGCTGACAAGGGGAAGACTGGGGAGGAGTACTTGGGGGGGAAATGTCCAAGTGGCCCATTAATCATCCAAGCAGAGATGTCAAGTAGGGCATGGCATATGGAAGTCTAAATTCATACAGAGTGATCTGTATAAAGATGGTATTTTAAAGCTAAGCCAGTATACCAAGTAACTAAGGAGAGTGTAGGTAGAAAAAAGAGGAAGGAACCTTAAGGTACTCCATCATTTAGAAGTTGAGCTGAAGAGGAGGAGCCGGGGAAGAACATTGAGGAGCAGTGGCCAATGAAGTAGGAATAAGCTAGGAGAAGGAGCGTCACAGAAGCCAAGAGAGAAGGGTTTTCAAAATACAGTTAATGGTCAACTGTGCTGAATGCCACTGAGAAATCAATGAGATGACATAGAGGAGTCCATTGGATTTTGGTAATTTTGGTAGAGTCACAGCAAGCATGGAGAGAAATTGACAGAAAATAGCAATTGAGGAGAGAACATGTGCAGATAAGTCTTGCAAAATGTTTTCCAAGGGGACGAGGAAAATGGGGTAGCACAATGGGAGACAGAGACAGGGAAGGGTCTTCTTAATCTGAGACAGCACAACACATGTACATGGTGATGGGAGTGACCCAGGAGGGAGGGGTCACTGATGCAGGACAGAAGAGGAGTAGTTGAGGAAGGGGCATCCTTGAGAAAGGGAGAAGGGAAAGGGAATGGGACCCGGAGAGGAAGGGGTAGCCCTGGAGAAGAGCAGGGGCAGCTTTGCTCTTCTTCCAGAAGGATGGAGGCAGATGCAGGTACACCAGCTAATGTGGTGGTGGGAGAATGAAAGTTCCATTCCCACTCTTCTATTTGATCACGGATGTATGAGGTGAGGTCACTGGCTGAAAGAAGGGTATGAAGATGAGATGGGAAAATTATTAGTTTATGTTTTTATTTTGACATAATTTTAGATTTACAGAAGAGTTGAAGATGTAGCACAGAGTCCTCAGTGCCCTGTACCCAGTTTCTCCTAGTGTTAACACCTTATAGGCCCATAAGAACTAAACATTGGTACAATATTATTAGCTAAGCTATAGACTTTATTCAGGATTTCCCAGGTTTTCCACTAATGATCTTTTACTGTTCCAGGTTCTGATCTAAGATCTCATATTGCATTTAATCATCATATGTCGTTAGTCTCCTTCAATCTGTGACCATTTCTGTCTTTCCTTTTCTCTCATGACCTTGACACTTTTAAAAAGTACTACTATGGGGCACCTGGGTGGCTCACTCATTAAACGTCTGCCTTTGGCTCAGGTCATGATTCCAGGGTCCTGGGATCAAGGCTCACGTCGGACTCCCTGTTAGGCGGGAAGCCTGCTTCTCCCTCTCACACTCCCCCTGCTTGTGTTCCCTCTCTTGCTGTCTCTCTCTGTCAAAAAATAAACAAAATCTTAAAAAAAAAAAAATAAATAAAAATAAAAAGTACTACTAGTCAGGGGCACCTTGGTGGCTCAGTCAGTTAAGCATCCGACTTTTGGTCGGCTCAGGTCATGATCCCAGGGTCGTGAGATTGAGCCCTGTGTCCAGCCCTGCTCTCAATGCAGAGCCTGCTCAAGATTCTCTTTCTGCCCTTTCACCTGCTCTCTCTCTCTAAAAATAAATAAATAAAATCATTTAAAAAAAAAATCTACTAGTCAGTACTCTTTTTTTTTTTTAATTTTTAAAGATTTTATTTATTTATTTGAGACAGAGAGAATGAGAGAGAGAGCACATGAGAGGGGGGAGGGTCAGAGGGAGAAGCAGACTCCCTGCCGAGCAGGGAGCCTGATGCGGGACTCGATCCAGGGACTCCAGGATCATGACCTGAGCTGAAGGCAGTCGCCCAACCAACTGAGCCACCCAGGCGCCCAGTACTCTTGAGTATAGTACAGTTTTGTGGAATGTCCGTCAGTTGAGGTTTGTGTGATATCTTCTTTTCTTTTTTTTAAGATTTTACTTATTTGAGAGAGAGAGAGAGGGAGTGCACAAGTGTGGGGGAGAGGCAGAGGCAGACGGAGAAGCAGGCTCCCTACCCAAAGCAGGGCTCGAACCCAGGACCCTGGGATCACAACCTGAGCTGAAGGCAGTTACTTAACCTACTGTGCCACCCAGGCGCCCTCTTCATTTTATTTTTTTATTTAAAAAACTTTTTTTAGGGGTGCCCCATTTGCTCAGTTGGAGGAGCAAGTGACTCTTGATCTCGGGGTTGTGAGTTTGAGCCCCATTTTGGGTATAGAGATTACTTAAATAAATAAAACTTAAACAAAGATGATTTAAAAACTTCTTTTTTTAAAGATTTTATTTATTTATTTGAGAGAGAGAGAATGAGAGACAGAGAGCATGAGAGGGAGGAGGGTCAGAGGGAGAAGCAGACTCCCTGCTGAGCAGGGAGCCCGATGCGGGACTCGATCCAGGGACTCCAGGATCATGACCTGAGCCGAAGGCAGTCGCTTAACCAACTGAGCCACCCAGGCGCCCTAAAAAGCTTTTAAAGCAAAATCTCTGACAAATTTATTTACTTATTTTACTAATGTACACCCAATGTGGGGCTTGAACCCATGAACTCGACATTAAGAGTCACAAGCTCTTCAGACTGAGCCATTCAAGTGCCCCTGAGAGTGTCATTTTATTTATTTATTTTTTAAAGATTTTATTTATTCATTTGAGACACAGAGATATATATACAGAGAGAGCATGAGCAGTGGGAGAAGCAGAGGAAGAGGGAGAAGCAGACTCCCCGCTGAGCCAGGAGCCCGATGTGGGGCTCGATCCCAGGACCCTGGGATCATGACCTGAGCCGGAGGCAGACGCTTAACCATCTGAGCCACCCAGGCGCCCCGAGAGTGTCATTTTAGAGTGGGACAGTGAACTTTCCTGGAAAACGTGATAGTAATTTGCCAGGCAGTGTGAGTGTTCCTCTGAGGTTTTAGGTCACAATTCCAAGTGAAATCCCTGCGGGCTGGATGGCTCAGTCAGTTAAGTGTCTGCCTTCGGTTCAGGTCATGATCCTAGAATCCCGGGATCCAGCCCCAGGTCAGGCTCCCTGCTCAGCAGGAAGCCTGCTTCTCCCTCTCCCACTCCCCTGCTTGTGTTCCCTCTCTCACTGTGTCTCTCTCTGTCAAATAAATAAATAAAATCTTTAAAAAAAACCAAAAAAACAAAGTGAAATCCATCAGCTACATTGTGCGACTTCCTCTAGCAATAACCAGTTGCTCAGGTACAAGTTCGGAGAGCCAGGGAGTTGGGGTCAACAGAATGGGATATTCCAGGCCAACAGGACAAATAAGAGAAAGACCAGATGAGTGTGGAAGGTGTTTGCAGAAGTGGGATGACAATGGCGGGCCATGGCACCTAAGCAGGGTTCGGAAGTAAGGACGAGAGGTGACAGAAGTGTCTGTCAGACAAAAGAGAAGAACGACAACAACAGGGCTCATAAGCGAGGAGCTGAAAGGACAAGGGGTGACAGCAGGGGATTTGAAGGAGCTGGCTGTTTAGAAGGACGGGAGTAAAGAAATAGTTTGGACATGACAAGCAGAACACCTAGGACACCCCCTGGCCCTGAGGTGCCTGGGAGGTGAGGGGAAAAGTAAAAGCAGCTTCCACGTGTTGGGGGAGCCAGGTTCATTCACCGTCTGGAGGCGGAAGGGATATTCAAGGAAGAGGAGGCTACCAGGGTGTTTGATGGTGACAGAGCAGGAGTCAGTAAGAGTGCCACGGGAGAGTGTGGGGAGGGCACAGGGGGACTGGATAAGATTAGGTGAGGAGCTCAGTGGTCCCGGGATGAATGGCCAACGTGACGTTGGGTGACCTAAAAGTCTCGCTCTTCTGGCAGTGACCGAGGCAAATGGGATATAAGGCATGGTCTGACTAGCCTGACAGGCTGTTGGAGGGAGATGGGAAATCAGCCTGAGGTGCAGAGTTTGAATGTTAATACAAAGGTCGAGTAACTTCAGGATGACTGCCCTGCCCTGAAGAGTATCACGGCAGGTGGTGGCAATCCTGGAGGGAGGGGTGGAGGTGCTCTCTCGGGGAGGATAAAGTTGAAGTAGGGGCTGTGGGGTGACCAGTCTTAGCTTACTAACCACCTGAATGATTGAGTCATGATCATTAATAAGTACCGTGCATTTACTTTGTGGATGACTTAACCATTCAACACCAACAGTGTTCTGAGAGTGGCCTGGACGGAAGGAACTAGAGTGTGGCAAACAGAGATGGACCTTTACCCTCGCCTTATCAGAATCAGAGAGGGGCGGGATCTTTATGATGGTCATATACAGTGTATGCAAGAGCCCTGATGAACCTGAGAGCTTATTTCAGACAGCGTTCAAGTTTAATGACATCTCCAAAGCAACCAGGTGTACATTCATGATTCTGAGGAAGTTCCCTGTCCCAGTAACTGGACGGGGTCAAACAGGACTGCCACCTGGGTTCTCACATTGCTGGTTGAGAAGGAACACACTGGCAGCTTGCAAGGCACGAGAAAGAAACAACAAAGGAAAAATACACAAATACATGGCTTTCCTTTCTGGAATTATCTGTCCTCATAGGGCCTCCTGAGATTTCCTAGAAAATCAAGGTGTGTGATAAGAATGAGGTAAAAGTATCATAAACTTAATTTCACTGGCACTGCTATTCAGGGGAGTGGGTTATCAAGTGTCATGGCCCAGATGAACCTCTCATAACATACATCACCGTGTACAATACTGACTCAGAATGTACCCAGTTTGATAATGTTCCTGGGAAATTCCAGGCTGTCCCCAGGCGCAGTGCTAAGGATCAGCAGTCATTGAGGACTGGGTGCATTAGAGGGAGAATTATGGCCATGAATTGGTAGAAGAATGTGAAAGAAGAAGGACATAAAGGAATGTGAGTAGAGGAGGAAGGAGGATATGTCATATCTTATTTGGTTCCCTCTTTGTTAAAAAGAAAAAAAAAGGAAACTTCCAGAAATCTGTAGAGAAGAGTATGAACCAATAAAGTAATTATCACATTTCCACTTCCATGCAGGATTTATTATGTCAAAAAGATAGCCAGGGGGCACCTGGGTGGCTCAGTCATTAAGCGTCTGCCTTCCGCTCAGGTCATGATTCCAGGGTCCTGGGATCAAGCCCCACATCCAGCTCTCTGCTCAGCAGGAGCCTGCTTCTCCCTCTCCCTGCCACTCCCCCTGCTTATACTCTCTCTGTGTCAAATAAATAAATAAAATCTTAAAAAAAAAAAAAAGCCCAGAAAAAAAATAGGATGTGGGTCTAAATGCTACAATAACTCATAGAATATCTCAGACCAGTGGGTTAGTAAGCCATCTTGACATGGAGGACATCACATTTTGCTTCTATCCTTGGGTGCAAAAGGCTTTGTAAGGGAAAGCAGTGGCCCCTTTGGATGGCAGCGGCTAAGCAGTGGAATTATAGGAGTATAGGAGAACACAGGCATAGCTTGGTTTGTACATCACCCAAGCTGGCTCACTCCTATAGAAATCATCTGTTGAAAAGCACAGGTAAATTTATTTGATGCATGTTATTGGGCATAAAATGGGGGCAAAAATGTGAAAGCTGGCCTATAAGTAAGACTCAAGGGGCCCCAAAATTACCTAAGGAGAATCGTATTTCAGAACCAACTGGCAGGGAGGGGAGATAAAATGATTCCGTTTTAATCAACAATCAAACTGGGAGGCTCCACACTAGTTCTGTGGAGATTCAGGTTCAACAAGACAGGGCTCTTAGGGTTCAAGGTTCTCATGCATTCCCTTGAGGAGTGTCTAGCTTCAGGGGTGAGACAGATACCCACACAGAGAACTCAGTGCCCAGGATTAATAGAATCAGGACTGGTCTAGCTGCTCTCTCTTTAAATTATTAAAAATGTTTATGAAACAGATTACTTTCTTTTTTGCAGCTTATTTTTTAGATTCTTCTTACCCTCGAGGGTTTTCAGAGCCTTATTTGGCTACTGATCAGAGATCTTCCTCACCACGTAGTTCATTCAGCTGACCAGCTAAGAAAGGAAGAGAAGGGAAAACGAATATTTGGTAAGCACTCCCAATGTGCTTTTTTCACATTATCTTATTTAATCTTCACGGAGACTGTTTTTCTTATTTCCATTTTACAAACGAGAGGACTGGTTAGGCACAGTAAGGGAATGCCCAAGATGGGCTGAATGATCAATCCGAGAATGGCGGCGCTAAGGCCTGACCCTAAGCTATACAGCTCCAAAACCCATATGCTTTCCCCATACAGTTTCAGTGCTATCAGCCCTCAGGGTTAGGTCTTTGCAGTCATAAACCTAGAGAAATATTTATTTGTATATGAGATAAGCTCTGGTACTTAATAATTTCTGATTGATTCCCAAAGAAGCTTGTAGTTAGGGGCTCACCTTTATAGGGGCCTTCATTCTTTGAGATGGGATATCATACTTTCCAACCAAAGGGCTATAAAATATTTGTACTTTGCTTACTTCTTGTAAAAACACCCAGAAGAATGAAAGCAATAAAGCAGCCAAGGCTTTGTAACCATAGGAACCTTCCCTGTCTGCTTCCTACTGGGGGTTGGTAGTGGAGAGGGGACCCTGCCTGGTATCCATGATTCCCCACTCACTTTGGGATGATGCTGACTTCTGACTCCTAGCAAACGATTCATAGAAAAAATATCCTGGATTTATATCCATGGAAGCACTGAAGCATAGGTATGTTGTGCGTGGATGTAGGTATGTTTGCATCCAGATTGCTCAGAATTCAGAAGCTGTGTTGGTTGTGGGTCAAGAGCCATACTATATTGACCCATCCTCCCACCATTTTTTTTTAAAGATTTTATTTATTTATTTGAGACAGAGAGAGAGAGCACAAGTGAGGAGGAGGATCAGAGGGAGAGGGAGAAGCAGACTACCCGCTGAGCAGGGAGCCCAACAAGAGGCTCCATCCCAGGACCTCAAGATCATGACCTGAGCCGAAAGCAGATGCTTAACTGACTGAGCCACCCAGGGCGCCCCCCCATTATTTTTAAAAAAGATTTATTTATTTTCAAGAGAGAGAGAGGCAGAGGGAACGGGAGAGAGAAACCCAAGCAGACTCTACTCTGAGCTCAGAGCCTGATGTGGGGTTCTATCTCCCAATCCTGAGATCAGGACCTAAGCTGAAACCAAGAATCAGAGGCTCAACAGACTGTGCCAGCCAGGTGCCCCTCCTCTCATCATTTTTGAGGGCAATTCCAGATGGAAACTTGAGTTAATAAAACCCTCTGATCCCCCAGAAATTCTTTCTCCTCTGTTGCCCCACTTTGGTTCTCATTGAAGGCTCTCTACTACAGATCAGTTCTGGTTGTGTGGAGATAAACTCTAACCCAGTTAGGTATTCCCTGCCCCACCCCACAGAGACCCAGCCCAGTGGACTCCAGCTCTATGCTCCCTCCCTCATCTGTGACTGATGCCCTTGCACGGCTCCACCTAATTCACAACCCCAAACGGGACCCTAGGTTCTCTGGCCCTTTCCCCAGACTCAATCCTAGGCCCAAGCTCCCTGCTAGGAAATGATAAAGACAATGTACTAGTGATGGAAACCTCCCAGGTTAGATATTTCCATTTTAATACAGTTTTCTTGGAGACAATGTTTCATCCAAAAGAGGCACAGAAGTTGGTTTTGAGGGAGGTGTTTGAGGCAGTAGGGTCCTTTGCTACCTGTCAGATCACCCCTCTGAAGCACAGGGCTGGCTGGGGATTAATTTGTGACTTGTTTACTTAATACATATTTACTGAGCACTTATAAGTTACTTAATTTAAGCTATGCAACTCTATGCTAAGCATTATTTGTATCCAAGAAGTAAAAGACATAGGCTCTGTTCTCAAGAACTCCAGCCCAGTTGAGAGAGATCAGAAACATGTGAAGTTAAAAAATAAACGGCTACATATTAACAACAGACAATAAAACTAGAGTACAGCACTGAGCTTTCCAGAAGAAAGATAAGTCATGGTGTCCAAATCCATCATGAGACTGGGGTCTGGGGAGTCCATAAACTAATCTCCAGAAGAATCTTTCAGGGAATGTTAATTGCTTTTCTTTAGGCTCCAAAGTTATGTCTGAATATTGATCTCCTGAACACCAAGGAAAATGATTATTATTTGAACATATTTATGGCAGACCGACAAGAAAGCATTTAGCTAAGAGAACACTTTGGTTAAAAATTAAGCATGTTGGGGCGCCTGGGTGGCTCAGTTGGTTAAGCGACTGCCTTCGGCTCGGGTCATGATCTCGGGGTCCTGGGATTGAGCCCTGCATCAGGCTCCCTGCTCGGCGGGAAGCCTGCTTCTCCCTCTCCCACTCCCCCTGCTTGTGTTCCCTCTCTCGCTGTCTCTCTCTCTGTCAAATAAATAAATAAAATCTTAAAAAAAAATAAGCTTGTTATTATTATATTTTAATTTCTCATGCAAGTCCAGTTCTAACAAATGGTAACAATTTGGACCGTAAGCGATAACATTTCAATAATTTGTGAAATCATAACTAGCATATATGCATTAACTCATCGAATGCTGTTGTCAGCCCTAAAGTGTTTGTCTTAGTCATGAAAATGGAGAGAAATGTTTGTGTTTCAGATAAACTCTGGCACTTAATAACTTCTAATTAATTCTAAAAGGAGCTTGTAACTGGGTGCTCATCTTTACAGGAACCTTCATTCTTTGAAATGGGTATTAGCCTTATTGCCTCCATTTTATAAATACACGGAGGATAGTCAGGTAGTTTCCCAAGAGTAGAGGCAGTAGGTAGAGAAATACCACTTCCCCCCAAAGCTAGCTCTACCCAAAATCCATGTCTGGTTGGTAGAAGCACAGTTTTCTTTCTTTTTTTAAAGTTCTTTTTTTTTTTTTTTAGAGAGAAAGTGAGCAAGAGAGTGTGAGCAGGCGCAAAGGCAGAGGCAGATGAAGAAGAGGGCTCCCAGGACCCTCAGATCATGACCCGAGCCAAAGGCAGATGCTTCACGGACTGAGCCACCCAGGCACCCCAGAAGCACAGTTTTCTGAGGCTGGTAACTTATGAATCTCTAGGGCAGGGGAAGGCATCACCTCAAACCCCTGCAGGGCAGTCAGCTTTACTGGATGGACCTCGTCTCCACATGGACTTCAGGTTCCCCTCAAACCTACATGTATCAAAAAACCCTAAAACTGATTTGTAATTATAAAAATTGTGCCGGTTTGGAAGAATATCTAGAAGCGTAAAGAAGAAAACCATAATCAGGGGCACCTGGGTGGCTCAGTCGGATGCATTTTTAGCCTTTTGTTCCTTATTTGTGCTTTGCTCTTCTGAAAGTGATTCTGTTTAAGCTCCCCCCTGCTCAGCATGAGTGTGTGCCTCCTTGGACCCTTGTTTCCACTGACTATTATCATCTTGTAAATCTTTGTCAGCGTGATAGGCAAAAAAACAAAACAAAACAAAACCAAAAAAAACCAAAACTATCTGACCATTATTATAATTTGTATATCCTTGATAATTAATGATGTTAATTTTTTATTAATCATGACACTTTCTTTCCTTTAAATTATGTGTAGGTGTCCTTTGCTTACTTTCTATTGAAATCTCAATGGTTTTTATTTATTTTTAAAAGATTTTATTTATTTATTTGAGATAGATCAAGAGTGAGCGAGAGCACAAGTGGGGGGAGGGGCAGAGGCAGAGGGAGAAGCAGGCTCCCTGCTGAGAAGGCCCCCTCCACCCTGCAGGGTTCTATCCCAGGACCCTGGGATCATGACCTGAGTGGAAGGCAGACGTTTAACCAACTGAGCCACCAAGGTGCCCCAAAATCTTAATGGTTTTTAAAATCAATTTTTATAAGCAGCTATGTGACAATACTTTGTCATATTTATTGACAAGTGTTTTTCCCAGCTTGTTGTTTGACTCATATTCTTATTTTTTGGATTTACAGAAGATTTCTATTTTCATATGGTCACATCTATCAGCCTTTTTAAGGTTTTTTCTTCCATGACTGTTATGCTTAGAAACAGATTTCTCATCCAGAAAGCACATAACTATTTGATAAATTTTTCTCCTAGTTCTTAAAAATGATATTATATTTGCAGTAATTCTTTAATTCATATGGACTTAATCTTGGGGCATGGCATGAGGTCAGGATTTAAAGTAATACATTAAAAAATAACCCATTTTCCCAATATCATTTAATGAAGTATCCATCCCTTTCCAATAGAATCATGATACTTGGGGCGCATGGGTGGCTCAGTTGGTTAAGCGACTGCCTTCGGCTCAGGTCATGATCCTGGAGTCCCTGGATCGAGTCCCGCATCGGGCTCCCTGCTCGGCGGGGAGCCTGCTTCTCCCTCTCCCACTCCCCCCTGCTTGTATTCCCTCTCTCGCTGTGTCTTTCTCTGTCAAATAAATAAATAAAATCTTAAAAAAAAAAAAAAAGGAATCATGATACTTGTCTCATCAGTAAGTTCTGGTCTTAGTCTAATGGCATTTTATTAATTTCCATTCACTTGTATATAGCTCTACATTCTTTCCCCCCTTTTATTTATACATTAGCTTTATTTACCCAATAGTGAACTTCTTGACTAAAGAGGGTTTCTTTTTACTTAGTCACCTGTCTTTCTAATCACTGTCTACTGGATTATCTGCAGTGCTGGGCACTGGGGATCTTCAGAGGGACAAGACAGGGTCAATCTGCTCAGGGAATTCACAGCTCAGGACTCGGGCAGGTTGAGCGGACTACAGGAAAGATAAGGGGTATGGTATAGAAATGTCAGGGTGCTAGGAGAGCAGAGATGGCTTTACAGAGAAGGGGCTACTCGAACGGTCCAGGAGGCGAACAGGAATTTGTCAGGCAAGCAAGTGGGGAAGGGCATTTGGAACAGAGGGGACAGTTGACACAGAGGCTGAAAAATGGGGAAGCTGTGTGACAAGTTTGGGAAGCCAAAAGTAGTTGCATAGAGCTAGATCACAGGGGGCATCCAGGGAGATGGTGGGGATAGGGCTGAAGGTAAGAGCCAGATGATTGGGGAGTTTGGATTTTATCCAAGTGATGAGTAATCCAGGGAGTGATGTGGTCAGAGATGGGGAGAAATTCCTTTGCTAGCGATACAGAAGACAGATTGGAGGGGCAGAGGACTGAGACGAGAGAGACCCTATCAGAGTAGAGAGCAAACAGAGGCCTGAACTGATGTTGGCGGAGAGGAGGTCCTGGAGAAGAAAGTGTAAACCCGTGAGGGGCTTGGGAGGTAGAACCAATAGGATGTAGGAGATTAAAAAAAAAAAAGAGGAGCAATTTAGGATGATTCTACTCTGGGGACTTGGGGACTTGGTAATGAGGTAAATGGTTGTCCTATTTACAAAGGCAAGGAGTGAAGGGGAGGGAGCAGGTTTGGTGGTAGATACCAAGGAGAAAATGAGTCCATATCTGAGTCTGAGGTGCTCATTATACAAGTAGGCACAGATATCTAGTATATTTAAAAGCACATGTCTGGGGCTAAGAAGAAAGTTTTGGGATAGGTACATGGATAGATACTAGAGTCCTCAGAATCTAAGGTCATAATTGGAATTGTAAGTACATGTGAATTAATCAGCCAGGAAGACAAGAAAAGAAAGCTGACAGTGGATCTCTGGGAACACTGATATTTGGAGGAACTAGAGCCCTTAAGGAATATCGAGAAGAAACAATGGGAGGGTTAAACTAGCAGAGGACAGTCGAGCTATGGAACAGTTAAAAGAAACTGATAGGCAGAGGTCAAGCTAAGGCAAGAACTAAAATTGTCCATTGTGTTTGGCCACCAGGAGGCTGTGGTGATCTTAGCGAGAGAAGTTTCAGTGGAATGTTGGGGGCAGAATACTGAGTAGGTGGGAATGAGTGGGACATGAAGAGGTGGAGGCAGGGAATACGGCCTCTCCCTCACCTTGGAGTGAAAACTGGAGGAAGATACTCTTCAGGTCTACAAACATTTATTTGAGAAGCTACTATGCATCAGTCATCAGGCTGAAAACACTGGGGGGCTGAGGAAGGGAGAGGAGTGAAGGAGACTGCCATGGTGAAGTGCTCATGCTAATGAGACAACAACAATACACTAAAATAAGCACCGAGGTAGGGGTGAAACCACCAAGGAGGAACAGAGGAAGGATGAAGGTGCATGGGAATGAATGGTGTGAGATGAAGATGCATTTAATCAGGGTACCCAGCAACATCTGCATCCTGGTCCCAACGAGCCACCCCTTCCTACCTCCACTCAGGTCCCCCTCCAACTCATTCTTTACACAACACTCAGAGGAATCTTCCAAAACCCAAATCCCATTACCCCATTCCCTTTCCAGTGGCTTCCTGTTGTTCTAAGGACAAAACCCTAATTCCTAACACCACCAAGGCCCTCATGGTGTGGTCCCTGCTCCCTGTCCAGCCTCCCTGGGGCCCTTGCTGCTCTAGTCCTATTCTTCCCTCTGCTCCTCCAGCACGCTGTGCTCCCCCTTGCCCCTCCCAACCCCTGTAGGGCTTTGACCATGCTTTGCCCACCCCTCCAGTCTGAAATGTTCTGTCCCCTTCGTTTTGTCTAATCAATACCTACTTATTCTTCAGACATCAGCATGATCACTGTTTCCTCAAAGAAACCTCTACTGACCCTACTAGACAGGTCTGATCCTCCTAGAGTCCCTAGTAGCTATCTTTTGTTGTACTTTTTCCCAATGTAATTTTGTATTTCGGGGAGTATTTGAAAAATGTCCATCTCTCCTATCACACTAAGTTCTGTAGAGCAAGGACCAGGTCTTTGTTGTCCATTATATCTTCAGTAAGTAATGCAATGCATTGTTTATGTAGACAATAAATATGTTGTCAGTGAGGCTTTGGCCTCAAAACCCAGGTTTTGGGAAAGTAGACCATATGAGGAACCACTTCTGCATGGGGTACGGGAGACCTAAAGCCAAGAACCCAAACAGACCTGCATTTCCTTCTTCTCTCCTCATTTCTCACCTGAATCTTGGCTCTTCCCGCTCTGGCGGAGCAGAAGGGCCAGTGATTCAAGAGTGTGATAACCTAAGCAGAACCATGATGTTTGTTCCTGTGCTTGCAGGTTCTCAGGTCAAAGGAGATATGTTTTTCAGGGTGGGCAAAATTTGAGCCCATTTGTCAGCTGAGGGGAAGGAGTCAGGAAAGAAGGTGAAGATATAGGAAAGAGACATAGTCAATGAAGCTCCTAGAGAGCGACCATAATTAGCCTCACCCACATCTGGCTTTGCTGGACACAGTTGGAGGAAACCACATCACAGAACAGCCTGCTACAAAAGGCTGCATGCACCCAGGGTTGGTGGTTTGTAGAGCTGATGCTCCAAATGTGCAAGAGGTGAAGGTGTTGTCAAAGTATAATTTTCGGGGCGCCTGGGTGGTTCAGTTGGTTGAGCCACTGACTCTTGATTTTGGCTCAGGGCATGGTCTCAGGCTTGTGAGTCGAGCCCCACATTGGGCTCTGCACTGAGTCTGCTTATTTTCTCTCTCCCTCTGTCCCTCCCCTGCCAATAAAATAAATAAAATCTTTTTTTAAAAGTATAATTTTCAAAAATTTAAAAATGTGATTCTGATACAAATATGAAATGAACACACATTAAAGATTCATCAATTAATGAGTAAACCAGTAAGACAGCAAAGCCTGTTCCAAGAGCACTGAGAAACTGGGTATTTATAGGCAAAGAAAAGGAATGTTAGAATACATTTGCTAAGTTAGATATAAAACTGGTTGATGTCCTACAGGACAACACAACTGTAGTTTATCCTTCCCATTGGACAGAAATAATTTGCATCTCTATTGGATAAAAATCTGTAAGCTAACATGTAACTTCACAGTGTCTGGGCTGTAATCAATAGTAAATAGCAAAGTCGAACTTGGATTCTTTCTTCTAGATAAAGAAATCATCTTAAGTGAGCCTGTTAAACAGTGCTAAACACTGAAAGGGCAGGCGTTGTCTTGCTTTATTTCCACATTTGGATAATTTTTCTTAATAGCACTGAAGCTGCTGACAAGAAAGTGGTCCAGGTGGTCCTAGGAGGTGTAGAATGGAGCAGAGAAAAGGGGAGTCAGAGGAAGCTGAGGGCTGGAGATAAAAGAAAGGAGGGGTCAAGAGCAGGCTGACTAGATGAGGTCCAGGAGCAGGTGTAGTTAGGGAAGGAGAGTGAGAAGACAGGAAGAACAAGAATGTGTGCTGGGAGCTGAAGAGGTGGCACATTCCAGGGGCTCTCAGAGCTCAGGGTCCACGGCAGAAGCCTGGTGAAGTGGACTGCTGGGTTCCAAATCCGAGGAGCTGGGAGCATAGGTTTCATGTTGGATGCATTGTCCACATGGATCTCGACTTCTAGTCCTTCCTGAATCAGTCGGGGTTTGCCCAGAGAAGCAGAAACTTTATGAATGGTATAGAATAAAGGATTTATTACAGGGATTATTTAGAATTACACAACTGTGGGACCTGGTAGAAGACAGCACAGCAAAGCTGCTGCCTTTGGATCTAATGTTTGGCCTGAAGTCACTATAGGTCACCACACCGGCTGCCAGGAAAGAAAGCTGGATTTGACTGAGAGCGAGGACAGATGGGGACTCATGAGGACAAACTGAAACCCAGGTGATATTTTACCCCTTCTAACCTAGATGCTATGGGTGCCCTCCAGGAGATCCTGGCACCTTTCCCGGGAGCCACACACACTTGACCCAGCCCACAGAGAAGCTAAAGGAGTTCTGGTGGGAGCAGAAAGTGCGGTGGGTCCTGGTGCTGCCTCTTGCCGGTGAACTAGCTGAGCACACTGACTGCATCAGTGCCTGGTGCCCTGCACCTGCCTTTAGACCCTTAAAATCATGGTTGATGTGCATCTTCCAAATACCACACACATTTCTCTTGTAGCCAACACTTGCCTGGAATATACGGGGAGATAGACACAAATTACGGATACCTGCAACAACATGGATGCATCTCAAGAACATTATGCTAAGCAATAAAAGCCCGATAAAAAGAGTACTTATTGTATGATTCCATTTATATGGAATTCCAGCTAACCTAGGGTGATAGAAATCAGAACAAAGTTGCCTGGGGCTGGGGTGGGACTGGGAGGGGAGAGACTGGCAAAGGGCATAAGGAAATTTTGGGGGGTGGGGGGTAATGGAAATGTTTGCTATTTTGATAGAGCTGTAAGTTACACAAGCACATGCACTTGTCAAAACTCTCCGAACCACGCCCTAACATCTGTGCATTTTATTTTATGTAAGTTATATCTCAGTTTTTTACAAAATTAAAGTAAAGAAAAATGGTGCCCTGAGAGCTAAGGGCAGACTGATAAGCAACCAAGGAAAACATTACGTGCTGTTTCCTTATATCTGTGTCCGGGCCACTTTCAAGAGACTACTCCCATCGAAGCACATCCTTGCCCTTTGATGGGAAAAAGGTTGGCAGAGCCTGCGACTCCACCATTCCTCACCTTCAGCCAGGAGAGAAATCAGAGGAGAGAAGCAAGTAGGAGCCAGAACTCCCAATAAAGAGACTAGGCAGATAAACTCAGGGCTGAACTGTAGAGCTGGGATTTTCTTTCCTTTTCTCCAAAACTTAAATTCACCATTCAACAGATATTTGATTTCTAAACCCTCATCTAGCTCTCATTGTGTGTGTGTGAGAGAGAGACACACACACACATTTCAAATAACGGAGATCATGGGAATCCTGAAGCTAGAGGACCCCGTTTCCCTGAGCCCAGAAGACATGGACTCCACAGCCACGCCAGCACCCGAACCCCTAGTGTCTTCCAGACTGGCCTCCTCATCGTGCTGTTTGCGTTTCTCGGAACATCACCAATAACAACAACAAAAAGCTCGTTCACGCCGCTCGGCTGTGTGGGTGCGCCTCAATCTCGGGGTGCACAGAGTCCTCTCCCACCCGGCAGGTGGCTTGGGCCTGGGCGCCGGCACGCACAGCTGCTAATATGGAGGCAGAAGCCGGAGGTTTGCTCAGAGATCCCAGGGGGGCCAAGGGGTGGGGGGCCGGGGGGGGAAGGCCCTGAGGGGTGGGGGGTGGGGTTTGGGGGCTCGGGTCTCTGCCAAAGCCCTCCCCTCTGTGCTCTAGCCTCAGCACGGCGAACAGACCGGACGAGCAGGTATTCTTAGAGGCCCCTACAGGTACCTTTACTGCAGGAGTCCTTTTACAAGCTCGGGTGAATTTTAAACTTCCCTTGGGTGAGGTAAAAAACAAAGGCAGAAACTCCGACCGGGGACAGTGGCAGCCTCACCCTCAGGCTGGTTTCTACAGCTCTGCTCTTTGTCCCCGAGTCTCCGCCCCTCCTGCGTCCCCAGGCCCCAGGGACCGGCCGAGAGGGGAATCACGTGGCTCGAATGGGGCCGAGCTCCTGGCAGTCCCCTGGGCTCCCTGCTGGGACCAGGCTTGCTAGGGTTTCGGGCGGCTGCCCCCACTTTTTCTTTTCCCTTTTGTTTTTGTTGTTGATGTGGTTGTGTGCCCACAACCCTGGGATTCCCCCCACCTCAAGCTCCAGAATCCAGTTTCTTAGATTTCAATGTTTTTAAGGTCAGTGAAAAAAAAAAAAAGAAAAGAAAAGTTAAGCTAATATATTCTTACAGCACAAAGGAAGCTCTTTTGTTTTATTTCTCCCTAAAACTGATGCTCACCAGCACTTTTCAGATCTTGAAAGATGGGTGTACTATTTATTTGTAGGAAAAGCACCAGACCAAGCGAAGGTGCTTTTAAAAAGTCTCTCAGAAACTTCTTTTCCTTTCCTTTCTCCGATACCACCTTTTTAAAGACTCCTTTACAGAGCCCTCAAATAACTGAAGTATCAGGAATTATTTCCTGGGATTTTTTTACTCTGGTGAAATTGCATGGCAAGTATTTCATTAAACACTTTTCTTTCTTTCCAGACTGAGATGGTAAATCTGGGAATCAGCC
This sequence comes from Mirounga leonina, assembly GCF_011800145.1. NCBI lineage: Eukaryota > Metazoa > Chordata > Mammalia > Carnivora > Phocidae > Mirounga > Mirounga leonina. The sequence continues at coordinate 64,567,265 of NW_023270305.1, forward strand.
TGTGTGATGTTATACAGGAAAATATACAGCCTCTACTCTCAAGCTCCTTACACACGCATGCCAAGGTATCTAGTAGATGCCAGATAAAGATGTATGAAGGAATGAATGAAGAACAGTCTGGGAGAAAAGGAGAAGCTGGGGATTTCTCACATGGGAGAATTCCTCCCAGAATAAACAAGAATTGACGGAGTCAATAAAAATAACATGTTTTCCTTTTTTCTTAGCTTATTATTGGGGAAATTTTTTGAGGAAAACATCACTGGAAATTATTGGAAAACATTATTGGAAAGTTTAGGAGCCTGAAGAACTTTTAGATCCCAGAACTGCTGGGATCCCAGGCCTTATGAAGAAGAGGGGGTATGATCTTGGACTTGGCCCTGCCGGCTCATCATGAACCTGCGGTGGGGGTAGAAGACGGGTTGTTGTTCAGAATGTCCTGACTGCCACTTTCTGCTCTGGCTAGAGGGAGGCCAAAAACATTTGGTGAAATGTCGCCCAAAGCATCCCTCCCGGACCCCTGGCTGCTCTGGGGAACTAGGACTGATTGCTCAGTTGACCACATAGACCTAAGTCCAAATTTTGCCTGGGTCCTGAGTTATATAGCCTGATAAAAGAAAAGTAGACATTGTGAGGCATGGTATTAAGTTGCAAAGAAAACTCAGTTTAAGCATTAGAGTTTTAGTTGGAGAGCTGCCCCTGTGAAGAACAAAGACTAGGGGACGGTGGAGGTGATGTGGGTGGTGTGTGGCAAGGTGCACAAGGAAAAGGGGTTGATGGTTCAGGACTAGTTGGTGTTAGCAGATCTTGGTATGGGCCGCAAGTCCATTTGTTGAGGCTGATAGTACAGTCACAGGTTCACCATAAAGCTGTTTTTCTGTTGGTGTTGATCCATTTTTCTAGAAGCAGTTACTCTGGGTCATTCTTTAGGAGCCCCAACTCCTGTGATCGCATATTTTCTAGCCTCAGCATCGTGCAGCAGGCAAGTCCACATGCTCAAAATACTGAAAAATTCATGTATCAAACCTCAGCACTATTGATATTTGGGGCTGGATCACTGCTTGTTGTGGGGGCCTCTATCCATGAGATGTTAGTAGCACCCTCCAGTTGTGACAACCCAAAATGTCTGCAGACACTGGCAAATGGCCCTGAGGGCAGAACTGCCCCCAGTTGAAAACCACTGCTTCAGACACATTACCCTCCATGAGATTCTTTTCATAGGCTGCTGTGATGATTGGTATTAGCTTGTCCAGCTACCAGAACAAACCAAGAAACTCAGTATCAGTTCATGTCGAGTTGAAGAGTGCTCCTGCCCAATTCTACGTTAGGCTCAGAGAAATCTAAGGGTCAGTGAGCTCAGGTCCCAGGCTTTAGAGGGTCCTGCTCCAGGCCTGTTCCAGCCATGTCTCTTCCCCCTGGGGTAAGGGTCAAGAGGGCCATGGGAATATGCCTACTAGAGCCTGCACCTTCCTTTTAGACCACATTCTGGGTGCTCAGGACACCAAAATTCCTTGCTCAAAAGGGTCATGTTTGCTTTCAGGGTTGACACAGCCTCTTCTCTGGGTCCCTTTTCCAGACTCTGGGCCATGCTACGGGGGAGGCCCAAGTGGGGCCAAGGGGTGCTACCTTTTGTCAATGTGGATGGAGCTGGGACATGCAGGCTATACGCTTACCCTGACTCCTGCAAATTTTAGACAAAGTTCTGCCCTCTCCTTCTTACACCACCAGCTCTCGAACAAAAGGTAGTTGCTAAGAGATTATTAGCAGTTCCATATCACTCTGTCCCTCCCCTACCTTCGCCACCTTCCTCAGCCTCTGCAGAATGTGGTGATGAACACCAACCCCATGTGGAGAACCAGGAAGGAAAAGGAGAGACTCTGAGAGCCCAGAGAATCATCCCCTGCTCAAGCCAGGGCTAGACAGCTTTATACTGCTCCACTGAGCAGAGAGCGCCACTACCTAATTACCGTGAGACGTTCCCTGGAAAAACACCAGCATTCCTGGTAGATTTGCTCTCCTCCATTTGTATCTATTGGACACAGAAGATCAGCTTGTCCTTGGGGCAGCAGCCTCTACTCTCAAGCATTATTGGGTACAGTGTCTCCTCCTTCTCCTTGAAGTCATCTGGCTGATTTTCCTCTAGGTGGAATGAATCACTCTTGATTTTGAGCCCCTGTAGCTAGTTACTCACTTACTTGACTAATTCCATTGACTTATTTCATTATACCTTTCACTGAGGTGAGTCCTCCTAGAAAGAGCTTTTCAAGATTAAGGGCATCTGATTCATCTGGCTTTCCTCTGTGGGCCTAACACAGGGACACACACACACACACACACACACACACACACACCACAGCAAGCTGTTCAAGCATTACTTGTTACTCACTGAGTCAATTAACTTTAAAATTCAACCTGGTTGGGATTAAAGTCTCTGGGTTTTATGAGAAAACCAGTCCAACCAGTTCCCTCCTTTATGGCTCTTAGACCCTGAAGCTGGTTTGTTTTTTCAACTTAGAGCTTTGCTGTCCTCATTCACTTCCTACCTGGGCCCCCAGAGCCTTTTCACCTTGCAAAGACTGGGAACATGAGGGAAAAGCAAGTTTTCAGGATTGTATTGGTTTCTTAGAACTGCTGTAACAACCTACTACAAACTTGGTGACTTGAAACAATAGACATTTCTTCTCTCATGGTTCTGGAGGCCAGAAGTCCAAAATCAAGGTGTTGGCAGGACCATGCTTCCTCTGAGGAACCTAGTGGAGGATTCTTCCTTGTCTCTTCCAGCTTCTGGTGGTTGAGTCAATCCTGGGTGTTCCAACACTGATAGAAGTATCATTCCAGGCTCTGCCTCTCCACTGCCACATAACACTTTCCCTGTGTCTCTTTCCCCTCTGTGTCCAAATTTCTCTCTTGTCAAAGGGACACTAGTCGGGCACCTGGGTGGCTCAGTCAGTTGAGTGTCTGCCTTTGGCTCAGGTCATGATTCAGGGGTCTTGGCATCAAGACCTTCATTGGGGTCCCTGCTCAGCCGGGAGTCTGCTTCTCTCTCTCCCTCTGCCTACCACTCTGCCTACTTGTGTTCTCTCTCGCTCTGTCAAATAAATAAATAAAATCTTAAAAAAAAAAAGACACCCATCTTTGGATTAGGGCTCACTGTAATCCAGTATAACCTTTTTAAAAAAAAAAATATTTTATTTACTTATTTATTTGAGAGAGAGAGCATGAGTGAGAGAGCACAAGCAGGGGGAGTGGTAGAGGGAGAAGCAGATTCCCCACCGAGCCCTACGTGGGGCTCGATGCCAGGACCCTGGGATCATGACCAGAGCTAAAGGCAGACGCTTAACCAACTGAGCCACCCAGGTGCCCCTAACCTCCTCTTAACTTGATGACATCTGTAAATCCCCCATTTCCATACAAGGTCACATTCACAAGTACAGAGATTTAGGACTTGAACATGTCTTTTAGAAGACACAATTCCACTGGCTACAGGGATGAAGGGGCTTAATTCCCATAGCCTTTGGTACAACTCTGTCTTGGAGCACCATCGGACTCTACAGCTGCGTGAGCCTGTTCTCCCATCTTCTTTCTCTATGTAAGGCTTTGTGATTGGGAATTTTTGATTTGCTCCCAGCTCTACTGTATGTACAACCTTGGATAAACTGCATATCCCGGAATACTTTAAAATATTATTATACCCCTTCACATAAAATTTAAGAACCTTACAAGAATAAACTTCCAATTCTTCACTCCCATCCACCTTTTGGGCTATTGTAATCACATGTTTTACTTCTTCCTTTTTTTTTTTTTTAGATATATTTATTTATTTAATTTTATTTTATTATTATTATTTTTTAAGATTGTATTTATTTATTTGACACACAGAGAGAGAACACAAAGCAGGGAGAGTGGCAGGCAGAGGGAGAGGGAGAAGCAGGCTCCCCATGGAGGAGGGAGCCCAATGCGGGGCTCGATCCCAGGATACTGGGATCATGACCCGAGCTGAAGGCAGATGCTTAACGGACTGAGCCACCCAGGTGCCCCTATTTATTTATTTTAGAGAAAGAGAGAGAGTTGGCATGAGGAGGGGCAGAGGGAGAGGGAGGGAGAGAGAGAATCCTCAAGCAGACACCCTGCTAAGTGTAGAGCCTGATGTGGGGCTCCATCCTAGGACCCCATAATCATGACCTGTGTGGAAATCAAGAGTTGGCTGCTTAACCGACTGAGCCACCCAGGCGTCCCTCTGTTCATTTTTTAAAGTTTTTTCTTCTGCTTCACTTTGGCTATTTCTATTGCAATATCTCAAGTTCAGTAATTTTTTCTCTTGCAGTATCTACTCTTATTACTTCTCATCTCTAGAAATTTCATTTGCTTTTTTTTCCCAGACCTTCCATTTCTCTTCTGACTGTGTTCATGTTTTCTATTTACTACTGAGCAAAGATTCAAGGGGACCTTCAAGCTCTTTCTCTCTTGTAACTCCATCTCTGCCCTACAAATTCCAGCTATTATCCGCCCTCTACCCCTGCACGCTGATCGCTCTCACAACTCAGCAAGTCCCCTGGGCTCTCCCTGTGCCACGGTCTAGACTATGTCTCTAGGCAGAAAACCAGGGCAATCACTTCATGCGTTTCCCTTCTCTTAGGGATCACAGACTTGTGCTGCCTGTTGTCCAATATCTAACCACATTTGTTCTATGCGTTTTTGTCTTGTTTTCTGGTTGTTTACGGTGAGAAGGTAAATTCAATTCCTGTTACTCCATTATGACCAGAGGTGAAAATTCTGGGTAAATTACTTAACCTCTCCCCACTTTACCTATTCTGCCCATCCCCCCCCACCCGGAATGAAAGGTATTATTAACCCCATTATATAGATGAGAAAGTTTAAGTAAATTGTCCAATGTCAAATACATGATAAATACAAAGCTGGAATCCTTATTCCAAAGCCCTTGTTATCCTATGGGTTATAAGAGCTTAAGGCAGTGCCTGGCACATAGTAGGAATTTGAAAGTTCAAATATTAGACTCTCCCTTTACTCTGTTACCCTCCTGATACCCGGAAGTTCAAAGGATATAAAATTGTATTAGATATCAAAGTTTATATGGGAAAATCCAATTTCTAGTATTGGGTCCCTTCTTTCCACATCCTCCTTGGGATTTTCATTCTTAAATAGCTCTCAAATCCATTGGCTTTCTTTGCCTTCACTGTCGCATTCGTAGTCCAGATGCCTGGCCCTGCCTGACTCCCGTGGGAGCCTCCAGTGTGAATCTCTGCACCTACTCTGGCCTCCCTGACTTACTCTCTTCATCACAGCCCTAGGGATTCTTTCAAAATCAAATCTGATCAGGTCTCCATCCTGTGTAAGCCAGTCAGAGAACCATTAGAATAAAGTCTGCACATCTTGGCAGAGTGAACAGGATTTGCATGGCTTGGCCTCTCCAGCCGCTTCTCACACTGTAGTTGCGCTCACTCTCCCGTCCCACTCATGACCCGGTTGTCATTTCCCCAGATATGCTCTCACACTCTGCATTTTCACCTTTTCTCATGTGTCTGTACAATACTGAATTGCCATTTGAATGAAAATGTCTAGGTTCTTCTAACTTCTCATTTTACCCGAGACCCTATGCCCATCCTCTGGGACTTGCCAAGGCCTGGCTCTGGTTGGCCACCCAGGCAAGCTCTTAAGCCTTGGTCCTTATACTGACCCCTCGTCACAGAATCTACAATGTTTCAGTTTGCCTTATGAACTAATAGGAGAACCCTGGCTCCTGAATGAGGATTATCATCCTGCAAGATGTGAGTTTCATGAGATGGCCCTAGGATTATCAACTCAAAATGTCGATAAAGCACAGGTGGGTGACCATGACTAACCTTGGAGGGATCTTTTCTTATATCAGAGAAGGCCTGGAAGTTTCTTCCAGTCTCTTTGTTCCCAGATAGAATGAGCCCACACCTTCTTCTCTACCTTCAGGGCTCCCGTGGGAGCAAATGGGACAGGATCCATAAATGGCTTTGAGTTTCTTGGTGAGAACCAGTGCGTATGTAAATATTATATGCCGGAGTTTGTAATGGGAGTGTGTAATAAAGCCTGACGTCACCATTCTGAGCATACAATGTTGCTCAATGGAGTGGGACTATTGAAATGACCCATTAAAAGCCCGTGAGAAAAACGTGGAAAGGGAAGGTAGCTTCTGGGAGGAGGTGGGTGGCAGGCTCCTTGAGGGATTGAGGGTTCTTTCACTGTATCCTCTTCAGAGATTAGCCCAGTACGGAATAGATAGGAGCTTCTCAGGATAGACTGCCACCTGCAAAGGTTATTAGAGGTGCTTCTGTGCTTGGGACAGATAATAGAGAACCCAGCCGCTGTGATGAGATCACCTCTGGCTCTGTGGAAGCAACAGTGCTTAGCAGAAGTGCTTGCTTACCAGACCTGGCTGGGGGTGTTTGGCCCTGCACCAGCTAGTTAGATTGAAGGCTGGCTTCAGTGACCAGTGAAGAGGCAGCTCCCTATATGGTAACCTAGTCTCCTCTATTTCCATATATCTTGCTCCAAAACTAGGCGTCTCACCTCTAGAATTCAATTCTGTTGGGTTATTGTCCCTCAAGCCCATGTTGGCTGTAGAGATTGCTTAAAAAAAATAAATAAAAGGTTGTTTTTTTTTTTCTCAATGTGAACATCCTGTTGTGAATGGTGCATGAGCTTTCCTTTTCCCAGTAGGACTTCTAATGGAGAACCACACCCCAGCAGACAAGAGATGCAGAGGTAAAACTTGAGGAAAGCAGCCTGGGAGGAAATCCTCCTCCAGATTCCCTCGGAGCCTGAGAAAGGGTACTGGTTGCCAGAAGGCGGAGGAAGGGGCAAGGAGGGGTCTCACAGCCAAAGACCAGCCTGTAGCGTGGGCCAAGATTTGGCTAATTGTGGATTGGGACAGGGTAAAGAAAAACAGGTCTCACAGAGGAAATTCCCTGGCACTCATAAGGCACATTTACACTCAGTCATGGGCATGATTAGGAAACAGTTTAGAAGCCATGACTAGCACTACCAAGGAGAGCTGGGTCCAGGGCTAGGAGGCAAGACTTCACGTTAGCGGCACTGGTATTTCTGGGACCAGAGATTCAGACTCTCACACTATTGGCTTGACCTGTTACTTCCTCAAATGTTTTCCTTGGCTGCTCACTGATGTCTGACATTCATTTTAATGGGCAGCAAACTTTGCATTTAGGGAAAGGGGGGAGGGAAGAGAGGGGGAGGGAAGAGAGGGGGAGGGATGGAGAGGAAGGGAGGGGGGGGAGGGAGGGAGGAAGAAAGAGTCCAGCCGGGCTTACCTGGCGTGGGGGTGGGGTCTACTATGGTATAATTTTGCTCAAGTCCATCCCAATGAGGAAATCAATTTTTTCCCTCACAGCAGCAATGGAATAATTTCAGATGGCTTTAAGGTTCCCCAGAATAGGAAACAGAAGGAAACAAGGCATTAACGAAGAATATGAAGGGGGTAGTAATGACAAGGTGGGGGGGCTCAAATTCTTTTGAGTTTTTGAAAGGCTCTCAAACTGCCATTCTGAAATGCAGTGCTGCCCTCTGCTGGCCACAGTGTGGTATAGCGCATCAAAACCAAGGATGAGTCCTAAGTCCTTTCCCACATTTGGGAAAGACTGAGGAAAGACTCTCACCGTGAGGCGGGAGGCAAATCAAACCCAGAACGATTGTCCAACCACCAGGAAAATACCTCAGAAAATAACCCCGAGTGTCTTTGGCTTTGAATTTAAGCAGGTATATCTAACTTCTCCAGCCTGTGCTTAGCGAATTAGGTCGCACCGGCTTCAATGTTCAAAGAACGATGGCTCAAAGCACCACCCACCCTACTGTGGGGCCATGGGCCCCTCCCGGAGCCCCCTTGGAGACTCTGCCCTGCTCTGGGGGTGGCGGCGCGTGGTCTGGGGCTCTGGGCACCCTGGAGAGTCCCCCATGCTCTTCTCTTGACTCCTGGGCCCTCAACAGCTCCTGGCCAAAAAGCCCTTTGATGGAACTTTCCTCTGGCTACATTGCTGACCCTGGCACTGCTGATTCCCGACTCGGCCACAGTTGCCAAGCCCATAGGTGCCAGTTTCTGTGCAGAGGACAAGGACCCAGCAGAGAATTGGGATTTATTCAGATACGCTTGTATGACCAAGTAAGTTAGATGCTCTTAGTTGCCGGGTAATGCGTTTGGGTATTAAAACAAGCTACTACGCTTAGGGGCTTTTCTTTACTCTTGTAAAACCAGATCTCTGCAAATGGATCAGTAATCCAAATAGAAAACTCTACTGCCAGTATTTCCTCTCTATTCCCTTATAGGTTTAACTCAAAACTGCTTTCATTTTCTTTAGAGGCTTTTGAAATCTTCCATAATGAAGTATGGGTACATATTCATCCAGTCCCCTGGGGTAAGAAATGGAGCCTCAAAGAGAAGGTATTCTACACACAACTCCTCAGTAATCAGTGGTATTAAGTATTAGAGTTAAACTGATCCTTGGAGAGAAAAAAGAAAGTGTTTATGGGTTTATAGACTTTTCTCAAAGGCACACTGGGAAACATGAAACATGGGTCTGATTTCAGAGGCTGGCAGATGGAAGCATATCCAGTTTTTAAAAGCAATCACCAGGCAAGTTATTATATCTGACACAAACAAATGAGGCCCCAAGACCCTGAGGTGCTTTTTGCATCTGGAAGAAGCTGATGAGGCAGCAGTGATCCGAATCTGAAGATGCTCAGGTGATACTCCTGAGGCCTTGCTGCATGTTTCTATTACTGTAATGGGGAGCCTCACACCTCTCCTAATACCAGTCTGAGGACTCATCCCAGCTCTGATAGGAGCTACTGGGAGCAACAGACTTTGCAGAGGACCTAAACCATAAGATACGTGTGTTGAAAGTTGTCGCCTAGATGGTTCCACAGGTTGCAACCAGGGTGGTCACACAGGCCCCACGCTCAGAAGGGTCCCACTCGGAGGGGTCTGTACTCGGGATTAATGCTCTGTGGCCACTGTCTTGCTACTTTGACCTTTAATCAGTTTAAGAATTATTAAACCAGATAATTTTAAGAATAATTTTACCAGGGGTGCCTGGGTGGCTCAGTCGGTTAAGCATATGCCTTCGGCTCAGGTCATGATCCTGGGGGGAGTCCCTGCTCTGCAGCAAGCCTGCTTCTCCCTCTCCTGCTCCCCCTGCTAGTGTTCTCTCTGTCAAATAAATAAATAAAATCTTAAAAAAAAAAGAAAGAAAGAAAGAAAAGAGGCCTTGATACAGAATTTCTCTTCCTGGGATAAAATACCTGCACAATATGAACCTCTGTTGATTTGTCTCCCCAAATCCCAAGTGGCAATAATTTCAGAGACTTACTCACAGGGAACATGCTGATAGTTGATCAGAATGTCCCATAGTGTTCACTGTGCCCACGCCACCTTCCTCCCTGCCTGTCTAATGCCTACCCAGCTGGTCTCCACTGTCCCTTTAAGCCCTGAGCACCCTGAGCTTTCTCTTCTGAACTCTCACAGCATGGACTGGGACTCAAACTTTTCTAGGTGTGCTATTATTTTAGCATTTGCTGTGTGGGCTTTAGAAGCTCCTTGCTTCTTTGAGATCAAGGACTGTGTTTTTCCCCTACCTTGAATTGCTCTGAAGGCCAAGCCCAGGCCTGGACACCAAGTACTTTGACTTGCTGCAGCCACTCAGCCTTCCACACTGTTCCTCCATCACCCTGGACCTGTCCCTTCCACAGGGCCTTTGCGCTTGCTCTCCCCCCTGCCTGGAAAGACCTTTCCCCAGCTCTCTGCAGGGCTTGATCCCTCCTCTCTTTTAGGCCTTTTGCTCAAATGTCACTTCATCAATGAACCTCTCTCCGACTACCCTGGTGAACATTCCAAACCTTCTCTTACTCCTGTTGGTCCCCATTCCCATTCCCCAACTTTATTTCCCTCCAAACTGCTTTCACCATCAGGCATACTAAATATTACAGTTATTTGCTTATTGCTTACCTTCCTTCTCCAGAAAGGACATTCTAGAAGGATGGTGATTTTGTCTGTTCGCTGACATATTCTTACCATCTAGACCAATTACGGGCACACAGCAGATGCCCTAACAAAACGTGTGGAATTAAACAAAGAACATGTTCCACAGATTCTTATTTATTTCAGTTTAAGTCCCACTGCATGGTTTGTGGTTCGTGGAGGATACAGGCCCTGTCAGGGTCAGAGAATAAGGGAGTAACTCGGGGGATAAAGAATCCTTTCTCTCTAAAAATTAATCTGCTACTTATCTGAGTTCCTGGATAGTCATATGGGGTCTCAGTCAGTGTAAGCAGTGTGCCCTTGTGCTCCAGACCCTGTTAGCGCCGCTATTTGGGGCCCTGTGCCGGGGAGGCCAGAGGCACATGTCCTCTGGCTCAGTTCCACAGTCTAGCCAGGGAGCGGGGAAACAGAATGAGGAAATGTGGACAAACTGCGAGAGGGCAGAGCTGTATAAATGTAGACCTTTGCTCATTTGTTCCCTCCTTCAGTAACTGATGCCCTGCTGGAGCCAAGGAGGCCTGTTCTGCTGCCGAGCAAGTTGGAGATCCTTCAGTTCTAGGAGCCACTTGACCACCAGGGCACAGTGTCCCACAGGAGCCACGAGGGAAGGAGCTATGGGCTTCCAATGAGGCCTGGCTGCATGGGGGCCTTTGAGTGGGCTCCGCTTTAAGGGTAGCATTTGGCTAGAGGAGACTGCAGGAAGCGCAATCCAGGTGGGGAGAGTGGCAGGCTCAAAGGCCACCTGCAGGAAACCTCCAGGAGCAGTGGCTCTTGGGAGGGGGTGGGGGAGCTAAGGTGGAGATGGACAGTGGCACCAGGTGGAGGGGACATGGGCCACCGCCAGCTCGGGGAGTTCAGGTAATGAGAGAGGACTCCGGTAGGTTTCTGAGGGGGAGTGGGACATAAAGGTGTGCGCTCTTCCAAGGCAGCATGTAGCAGCTGCTGAATCAAATAGGACCGTGTAGGGGTTCCTGGCCCTCAGAGATGGACTTCAAGAGTCCACAAATCCTCTAAATTTGTAGGCACAAGTTTTTGTCAGCAGTTTCCAAAGCTCAAGAATGACTGTGTGGTGGGCATTATTGATGATCCTCCCAGGCTTTGTGTCTACCCCTTCCTCACACAGCCCACATCTGGCAGGGGAAGGGGACCCCAGCCCCAGCTCCTGGGGTCCCCGGTCAGCACAGCCAGTCAGCACCATCGCTGCTTTCACGGGGGACCCTGTGCCCTTGAGCTGTCCAATTAGGGTGACTCTTAGGATTCTTGCTTCTCATGTTGGGCTGGACCTGTTTCCTCTCTTCCTGGGGACATTTACGGCCCACCTGAACCATCTGGCCACCAGGCTGGGGGTGTGAGCAGATCAGGGAGAGAGGATAGAGCCTAGGGAACTACAGATAAAGGGAGCCAGACCTTGATTAAAGCAACTCTGAAAGGCAAAACCCTCTACATGATTTTTGGGGCACTTAGGGACAAAATCAGTAGAGACCCTGCGGTGTCAAAGTATGAAAAAAAATGGAAATGCCGTTGCATGCAAACTTCCAACTGTCAATTATGCAGATAACACAAGCTATAAGCAAGAGCAAAAGCACGTTACCTCTGTGGGCTCCAGGTGGCATCAGCAGCTGACTCTCAAGAGCGTGGAGTTGGGGACTAGCTGGTGTTCTCAGCTTGTTCTGGAGGTCCAGGACCAAGCAAGCATCTTGTCTTCTTCTGCTGAAATGTGGATGGGCTGGCCCCAGCCCAGGGCCGGTTGTGAGTTCTCTCTTAATGCAACAGAGTGTTGGAGGCAGGTGCGTGCTCCCTGCACATTTGTAATCACAAGGCAGACACATGCTGTGCTGTCTTCTTAGCAAATGACTGAGAGCACGCGTGTCTGCCATGAGCGGAAGGGACTGTGAGTCTAAGTCCTGAGAAGGGGAAACTGAAGTAGAAAAGGACTCCCTTAAAACAAACAAACCAAAACACCTGGCTTCCGCCAAGCAGATGCTCCTCTCCGGGTCTTCAGCTTCCAAGTTCCCCTTCTGGCTTAGCTGTGGCAAAAGATGGCTGAAACCTGAAAGCGATTCTTCCTTTGCAAGTCAATGGGCAGAGTCTTAGAAGGAAAGGAAAAACAGAAGTACAGTTAAAACCCTTCTTTCTGCTTATTGGGAACAGTCCTGTACATTTCCCTTCCCAGAACTTTCCAGGAGAAGCCAATGGCTTCTTGGCCCCTGAAGGCAGATCTGGAAAGGGTTTGGAGATGGAGACAGAAAAGCAGAGCACATGATGGTTTAAGGCTTGGTACAGGCAGCTGTGACCTGGGAGCTGGGGCTGGGAGGAAAAATTGTTATATAATCACAGCTCACATTCACTGAGTGCCCATATGTGCCACATGCTATTTTATGTGCCTTTTAAAAAAAAGATTTTTTATTTATTCATTTGAGAGAGAGAGAGAGAGCACAAGTAGAGGGTAGGGGCAGAGGGAGAGGGAGAAGAAGCAGCAGGCTCCCCATTGAGCCAGGAGCCCCATGTGGAGCTCAATCCCAGGACCCTGAGATCATGACCTGAGCTGAAGGCAGATGCTTAACTGACTGAGCCATCCAGGTGCCACTTATGTGCCCTACTCAAAAAAAAAAAAAAAAAAAAAAAAATCTTCACTATAGATACCGAAACTCAAGCATAAGCAATGTGTCCATGATCACTTGAAACTAGGAAGTGCATGACTGGTGTTGAAGCCCTAACGGTCAGATTCCAGAATCTTCACTTTGAATGCCAGGATGAGAAGGCCACCACCAAGGACACAGGCTACGGCCAGGAGTCCAGGAGGTGGGGCGGCATGAGCGGTACCTGTGGTCTGCAGAGGGCTTTCTGGTTACCCTTATTTGGGTCGATTTGGGGTTTCACAGAGCAGTAAGTTTCCCCCAAATTGAATAGTTACCCTTTTATTTTGTCAAGTGAAAACATTAAAATAAAAAAATGTTCTAACATCATTTCATAAAGTAAATGCAATTTCTTTTTTTTTTGTGAAGATTTATTTATTTGAGACAGGAGAGAGAGAGCGAATGATAGCGAGCGCAAGGGGAGGGACAGATGGAAAGAGAAACTCAAGCAGACTCCTTGTGTATCTCAAGCCACTCACCACTCCACGCTGAGCACACGGGGCTTGATCTCATGACCCTGAGATCGTGACCTGAGCCGAAACCAAGAGTCGAACGCTTAACTGACTGCACCCCCCAGGCCCCCAGATAAATGCAATTTCAATGCAAAGAAGGACACAGTCTGAGAATATAGGCCAGCCCTTCCCGTTGAATGAATCTACCTTTGTGAACACCTCCCTCCATTGTCCTCATTTTCCTCAGCTGACTGTGGGCTGGTGAAAATGTCCTCATGGGTGGCACCTGTCTCAGGAGCCTCATCTGGGGACCACTGCAGTGCCTCATCTGATCCTCATAAACCCTCTGCAAGGGAAGCAGAGAAAGTCTTATTGTTCCCCACTTCATCAATGAAGAAACCAAAGCCCAGAGAAGTGGGAAGATTTAAGGACACACAGCTTAAAAAAAATGACAGGGCCAGGTTACAAACCCAGGGGTTTAGACTCCAGATGCCACGCTCTTTCCTTGTGTATCTCAAGCCACTCACCAGATGAGCTGACTGGCCCCCAGGCTGACTCCCCTGTGTGGACCTGAATGTTCAGAAAGAGAGGGAACACGTTTAAATGTTGTTTCCATCAACAGGGCTCAGAATGTAACTGCATAGCTGAGAGCCAGTCTCCGGATTCAGGACAAGATGAGAAGCCTCTGAGGGGTAAGGAAGGAGCACAGGGCTGGACACACAGGGCGGGCAAGAAATCCTTGCAGCTTAGGCACGGGAGTATGGTTCTGAAGACCAGTTTTTACTTAGGATTTTCTGTGGAAAGAAGGGAGAAAGGGAAAACAGCTCTGACACAGTTGATAGGATGCTATACAGAAAAGGGAAAAAAGGCTGGAGTCCAGAAAAGACTTGATGGAGGCACCCCGGGCAGTGAGGGGAGGAGGGAGGGAGCAAGAGGGGCTTGTCGCAGCTGGCAGGTGAGCGGGTGGGCAGGTGGCAGGGGGACAGAAGCCCCAAAGTTGGCATCTATGCTCCTGGTTATCACCCTCGCCTACTGCTCTAGCGTTACTGTCCCTCCCCTTGATTTCTGTGCACCGTGGTGCCCCAGGAGATCCCACTTCAGGACCTCTGAACTACTTCTGGAAATGTTCTTTTTAAAACCAGCACTTATTAATGCCTGTTCATCCTTTGGTGACTTCCCTGACTGCTGTCTACCAATCAGAGGGGCAGACAGCCCAGAGCTACCTCAGCCCACCTCCAAAAAGCAATGAACATTAAATTATGCTAAGCGCACCCAGCCTAGAGACAGCTCCTTAACTAGTGAGGTGCTCATGAGGCCCATGGAAGCAGTAAAGACCACACCTTATCTGGTTCTGGATGAAGTCAGCACCCTGAACCTTTCCTTCATAACCTTATTATGGTCTGCAATTATGTATGCAGGTGACTGTTGGGTCAATGTCCTTATGCCACTAAATAGTCGGCTACCTGGGGGCGGGGCTTTGTGTTTGCTGGCCCTGGTATCTGCAGCCTGGTGTGGAACCAGGGGCCTGGAGAGTGCCCAGGGTTTGATGAATGGCTTCTCTCCTTGTTCTGCTGGGGAAAGCCTGGCTGTGCAGCTGACATTTTGCTTTCAACTCACACTATCCTTGGGGCTGGGGTAGGAGGGGTTGGAGGTCATGGCCATATCTAGAGAACTGTTTCCAGGCTACTCAAGGTTGTGTTTTCTTCCTAGCCCAAGGCTCAGAACCCACTGGGTTTGAGGTCCTTCAGTTCTAGGACAGTGGAGCCTGTCACCTGCTGACCAGAGTGCAGTTCGGGCTCTTCTGAGAGGCGCATGCTGGCTGGGTCTGAGTGGTTGTTAGCTCTGACTGTGGAGGACAAAGGAGACTTTGAACCTGTGGGATGTGGGGTGGAGCAGGAGGGGGACCTGGGCACCTGGGAGACCTGTCATTCCCAGTTCAGACACTAAAGGGCACTGTTGCTCCACAGGGCAGAGCCAGGCTGGTGGCCGCCATCACCGTGGAGCAACCAGGACAAGAGGTGACACACCAGCTAAGGTCACTGAGCACCAACTGTGTGCTAGGCACTTTGAATACTCTACTTCCATAATCACGCAAGAGAGGGATGATGAAATCTCTTTTACAGACGAGGTAGAGAGGATCAGAGATTAAATGACATTTTCAAGGTCTTATGGCTAGTAACCAGCCAAGCCAGATTTCAAACTCAAGTCAGCCTAAATCCACAGTTAGCACCTCACCCTGGGCACTCCCTCAGCCGTGGTGCCAGATCTTGTCACGCTTGCCCTCCTAGCAGCCACCTCCCAGGGCTGTTGCCCATAGCATAAGCTTCCCTCACTCAGTTTAGCTAATTTTGACTATCCAAATTAACATAGAGGCTACTGACTTGGGTCTAAAATTTAAAAGTGGGTTATTAAAATGGTTTATTCGAGTCCAGAGACCATTCTTCTGTGTGTGTGGGGAGGAGGAAAGGGACAACAGATGTGCCCTACCAGAACCCTCTCTTCTGGTCTCATTTTGCAGTGCGGCCTCCTCACCCTGCCAGCCCTCACACAGCTGCCTCCGCGCTTCCTTGCAGATGGGATCACATCAGTACCGCCCTTGAGCAGCTCCTGCAGCTCCCAGGAACGTCCCACTCCTTAGCCAGCACCCGAGGCCCCTCATGAGCTGGAACGTGCCATGTCACCTTATTGCCCACGCCTACAACAAACAGCGCACAAACCCGCATGCTCAGCCCCAGCTCCGGCGCACAGCGCTCCCTGCCCCTGAGAGCCGCGGGCTCCCCCCCACCCCAGAACCCCACCCCGCGGAGCAGAAGGCTGAAGCTTCCCATCAGGTGGTGTAAGGAGGAGTAACCCCCCGGAAACTGCTGTCGCAGTGCTCACCCACAGGGGGAGCCCACGAATGTTCCTTGTCATCCCTTCCTCAGCCCCTGGAAATGTTCAAGGACAATACAACCACAAAAGCAGATGCATGTGGTGTAATGCTCCATACAGTGCAATGTTTGTGTAAACATTTCCAGAACAGGCAAATGTCCTCAGGCTGACACCAAGGAACACAGATCCTGTACTTTTTTTTTTTTTTTTTTTCCGGTGCCCATGGGTGAGCTCCAAGGTGACTCAAACACCATCTGAGGTTAACCTCCTGGAGGACAGGGACAGGGTTGTGAACCCCTGGGTAACCTCCTAGGCCTGGCACAGCACTGGGTCTTCAGCAGTGTCCTTGCTAAGAATGTTAGTCTGTCAATTAATTCTTGACTGGGTGCATGAGCAGCTGTAGGCATGGGCAGGTCATTTCAGGGTAGCATCACCTGAAACAGAAACAGCATTGTTTTAAGAGCCTGGTGAAGCCCAGAAGAAAATGGTACTTTCTTCTTCCTGTTGCAGGAGATGGCTATTTAAAACTACAGGGCATTAGACCCAGAAGGCAATGAGGCCACAAGTGAGCAGTTTGATCTAGCACTCTGGGCTGGTGGGGCTGACGTGCTTAGATGCAGAAATCAGCAGCACCCCTGGTTTGGGCAGTCACGCCTTGGCCCACTCTCTTCTCCTATTTCTCAGTTAAGTCTTATTTTGAAGTCCAAAGAGACAAAGCCTATAGGGGTGTTTCCCCAGCTTCCAGAAAGTCCAAAACAGATGGGTGAGGATCATGGGCCTCAGCCTCTTCCAGGAAAGGCCACCCCGGAGCAGATGAGAAATCAGGATCCGGTTCTCAGCGCAGGCTCTCCTGACTCCAGCCCAATCTCCGTCTCATCCGCAGGGTTCCAGCTTCCCCCCATCCAATGTCACAGGGAACCTACCTACTCTGGGTTGGCATGTCAGGTAAATCTTCTGTCAATATGCATTTGCCTATCCCTGTTCCACAACTAAGGCACCTTTGGTGTCAGCTGGTCTGCCTGCATATGTTCTCATAGCCTCATGTCATCAAATGCCCTTTGAACATTGTAAACATGTTATATACAACTTACTTGTGCCTTCTCAGTAACTGTCTGTTATATGACATTTAAACTATCTGGATGGTCTTGGGGCGCCTGGGAAGGGTAATGCCGAACATCACAGCCTGGGCTTCCATGATCTGCTGCAATTCCATGGTAGTCATTGACAGGGTCCAGCAGCTGCCCTTCCCTGGGCTATTGATCCAGAAGCTCAGTCGGTTAAATGTCTATCTTTTTTAAAGATTTTAATCATTTATTTTTCAGAGAGAGAGCACAAGCAGGGGGAGTGGCAGGCAGAGGGGGAAGCAGGCTCCCTGTTGAGCAAGGAGCCTGACGCGGGACTCGATCCCAGGACCCCACCGAAGGCAGATGCTCAACCAACTGAGCCACTGAGGTGTCCCTAAGTGTCTGACTCTTGATTTTGGCTCAGGTTATGATATCAGGGTCGTGAGATGGAGCCCTATGTCAGGCTCCATGCTCGCAGGGAGTCTGCTTGAGAGTCTCTCTCCCCCTCTCCTTCTGCCCCTCCCCACCACCTTTGGGCACTCTCTGTCTCAAATAAATAAATAAATAAATCTTCAAACTATCTGGCTGGTCTTGTATACTTTACCTCCTTTAGAACCACAGGAAAAACTGATTGCTATTATTCCTATGAGAGATGGAAACTCTCTAGGATCTTGTCCAAGGTCACCCTGCAAGGTAGTGATGGGCAGGACCTCTGGCTCCTGTATCAGCAGCCCTACCAGCGAGAGCTCTGTCTATGCTGTGTAGTAGCCCCAAGGGCCACATGCAAATGTGTTGCTGTGGCAATTGGCAAAGACGAAGCCACTGTAGAAGCTGGCACAGGTGGGCAGGTGAGCGTGGACAGGGGTGGCCAACCAGGCAGAGAATTCCAGAGTGGGAGGCTTCTGAAGCATTGAGATTGGGGGCTGGAAAGAGCTCCTCAGCTCCCAAATATCATCTCTGCTGCCTGAAGGTCCCTTAACAGAGAATAAAGTCTTACAGTCCAAGTTGAGGGGAGTGGGTGCAAATCCCAGCTCTTCTCCTTATTGGCTGTACACTTACCCTATCTGAGACTGTTCAATCATTTGTTAGAGATTTAAATAGTATCAATTGTATAAGGTTGTGTGGATTAAATTTAAAAAGGCACATGATGGGCTGAGCACTGTGCCTAGCTTGCGCTGTTCAACAACTGATGGTTACTGTAAATGTGCTGATGGGGGGGGTTGTGGTGTTTTTTATTTTTCCCTTTTGCTTTTCTGGGTTTTCAGAAAATTAACATGCACTGCTTTTGTAGTAAAAAAGATTTTTGATAATAAAAGTGTTAACACCCACATTTGCTTTTGAGCTATTACAAAAATGACTTATTGATGGACCAGGGAAAGACATCTAGATTCTTCTTTTATTATTATTATTATTGTTATTATTATTATCATGATCATTATTTTAAGTAGGTTCCATGCGCAGCATGGAGCCCATCACGGGGCTGAACTCACAACCCTGAGATCAAGACCTGAGCTGAGATTAAGAGTCCGGTGCTTAACTGACTGAGCCACCCAGGCCCCCCTGGATTCTTCTTTTAGAAACTGTCTTTTCCTCTTAGGGAGAGCTAGCTTCTCAAACATTTTAACCACTGTCCCCAGCAAAAGACCAAACACCCCTACTCCCCTTCCATAGCATCGAGCAGGCTCTGACCTGCACACTCTGAGCTTCAAAAGCCGGACTGGTTGGTTGTGAAAGGTTGTGAAAGCTGGTGGGGGAGGAAAGCCTTGGGGCTTCACAGTTATGGTCGGTTGTGTGACAGAAAGAAGTGAGCTTTCTGCTGGTTATGACTCAGCTCTGTTGCTTCAAAATGCACAGAGATTTCACACTTTCTTTCCAAACAAGGGCTAAGAAGTTAAGAGGTCCTGTTTTAGAGTTTGAGGTTATAAGCAGAGTAGACAATGGAGACACAGAAGAGGTTGCCCACGGAAGGGTGCAGGTGTTCACACGGACCTGGGAGCCACAGCTGCCCCAGGGGAAAGCCCATGTCACTTGCGTGGCACTTCTGCTTCATCTGGTGGCTTCAAGATGCTGCTGTTCCCTTTAGCAAGGCCTGGGATGCCAGGCTCAGGGAGGCTGCAGCACTCCCTCTGTGTTGAAGTCTGGGACAGCAGCTCACTTGAAAAAGTCAGTGGGAAACCGGTGGCCCGAGCTTTTCAGGAAAGAACAGGGGTGTTTTGTGTTTTGTGTTTTTAAAGATTTTAATTTATTTATTTGACAGAGAGAGAGACAGCCAGACAGGGAACACAAGCAGGGAGAGTGGGAGAGGGAGAAGCAGGCTTCCAGAGGAGCAGGGAGCCTGATGCGGGGCTCGATCCCAGGACCCTAGGATCATGACCTGAGCCGAAGGCAGACGCTTAATGACAGAGCCACCCAGGTGCCCAAGAACAGGGGTGTTGAAGAATAATGAGGAGCTTCAGTGGTGGGCAGGGCAGGAGACCCTGGCTTGCTAGGCTCAAGGGCAGGTGGCTGCATCCTATTGTGCCTTTGATGCCAAGGAGGCATCCATACCTGTGTCTCCAGGACTCACCACCATTTGTCCCAGCAGGCTACTGGTCAAGTGTGCATAAAGCCAGGGCACCCTGCTCTCTTTCACGCAGCTTGGCCTCCCTGCTGCCTGCCCCTCCAAGACTGAGCATTTGCTAAGATCAGTGCATTTCAGGAAACAAGCCCTCCTGGGGCTGCTCAAGATACAACAATGCTTCACAACCACAACCAACAACAATATGAGTGTTAATGCCCAGACATAAAGGAAAAGGAGATATGATTCAAATTTGTACTAGGACTTAAATAAATGAAAGCAGCACTTTCCAGAGAGAAAAATAGTGGAATCTACATTTATTGAACACCTACTATATGCCTGATACTCTGTGCAGATTTTTGGGTAATTATCACAACAACCCTATCCACTATGTGCTATTATATCAGCTAAGTATCATTATCCCCATTTTATAGATGAAGAAGCTGAGGCTCAAATGGGTTTTGTAACTAGCCCAAGTACACATAATTAGTTGGGAATTGAATCCAGATCTGTCTGACTGCAAAGTGTGTAGTCTTTCCAATAACTTTTTTGTAAAAGATTTATTTATTTATTTTAGAGAGAGAGAGATTGAGTGGGGGCAGGGGCAGAAGGAAAGAATCTTTTAGGCAGACTCCCCGTTGAGCATGGAGCTCAATGTGGGGCTCAATCCCATGACCCTGAGATCATTACCTGAGATCATGACCCAACCCGAAACCAAGAGTTGGATGCCCAAGCAGCTGAGCCACCCAGTCGCCCCTTCAATAACTTTTCATGTTAACTGGAAGGGTAGAATCGGAATGGGATGAGGGTGAGGTGATTGAGGACAGGGAACAGGGGATGCTGGACACGTAAAAAAGTTAAGCAGGCAGGGGCGCCTGGGTGGCTCAGTCAGTTAAGCATTGGACTCTTGGTTTCAGCTCAGGTCATGATCTCTGAGTCATGAGATAGAGCCCCACATTGGACTCCCCACTCAGCGGGGAGTCTGCTTGAGATTCTCTGTCTCCCTTTACCCCTGCCCCTTTCTCTCTCTCTCTCAAATAAATAAATAAATCTTAAAAAAAGTTAAGTGGGCACAGAGAAGGGGAGAAAAAAGCAGAGTGGGCATGGAAGTATCTCAAAGTTGCCTAATTTCACAAATGTTCAGATGGAAGATTAACATCTATAGCTTCAGTGATTCTGTTTAATCTTCATTAAAATAAAAAAAAAATTTTACAGCTTCTTTTTGCAGAGTGTGACTGTGGGCATGTAAGCGTGTATTGCTAGGTTTGCAAACCAGCTTTCAGCCCCACTGGATGGCTGAGAGCATGCACGCTGAGTGGTCTGCTTCTTGCCTGTCCCAGCCCTTTACGGGGGCCATTTGAGGCTGCAGCAGCTCTCGGAGCCTCCTCTGTCCCCCATTCTTTCCATTTGCAGACCCTTCATTTCATCTCAGGTGAAGGTACAGGTCTGGTGTTCTCTCTTTTTTTTTTTAAGATTTTATTTATTTATTTGACAGAGAGACAGCGAGAGAGGGAACACAAGCAGGGGGAGTGGGAGAGGGAGAAGCAGGCTCTCCGCAGAGCAGGGAGCTCAATGCTGGGCTTGATCCCAGGACCCTGGGATCATGACCTGAGCCGAAGACAGACACTTAATGACTGAGCCACCCAGGTGCCCCAGTCCGGTGTTCTCTTGGCCAGTTAAATTTCCTTTAAGGTGTGTTTCATTCAGGCCAGGTGTAATTTTTCAGGTTGTTCATTGCATAAGAATAGGCAGCTGAGGGACTATTAAAATTCAGAATTCACTTGGATTTGTACAAAGTCATGGTAGGGACCAGAGGCATCTGTGGTCACTTCATAAATTTATTAATTTCCCTGAAACTCAGAACTGACCCATCTGATTATAGGTACTGAATGGAGCAAGTGACTGGGCCAGGGTCGTATGGGCTCCAAGAGAGGACTAAAGTTCAGGCCTACTGATTCCCAGACCTGTGATGTTGCTCCTGAACCACTTATTAATACCCTGCCCCATCCTCCATCTAAAGGCACAGAGAGGAGATAGTCCAAGACGGCAGAGGAGTAGGAGACCTTAGTTTTGTCTGATCCCAGGAATTCAGCTAGATAGCTATCAAATCATTCTGAACACCTGCAAACTCAACCAGAGATCCAAGAAAAGAATAGCTGCAACTCTACAAATAGACAAGCGACCACTTCCTGCAAGAATGGCAAGATGGAAAAACTTATCTCAAAAAAGAGAACAAGAGTACTGACTGCCAGGGACCTAATCAGTATGAATATAAGATGTTGAAACTCGAGTTCAGAATAACGATTATAAAGATACTAGCTGGGCTTGAAAAAAGCATAGAAGACACTAGAGAATCCCTTTCTGGAGAAATAAGAGAACTAAAATCTAATCAAGTCTAAATAAAAAAGTCTATTAATGAGATGCAATAAAAAATGGATGCTCTAACTGCTAGGATAAATGAGGTAGAAGAGAGAATTAGTGATACAGAAGGCAAAATGATGGAGAATAAAGAAGCTGAGAAAAAGAGAGATAAACAGGGTGCAGACACAGGGTATTAGATTGGATAAAAAAGCAAGACCCATTGATTTGCTGTCTGTAAGAGACTCATTTTAGACCAAAAACACCTCCAGATTGAAAGTGTCCATTCCAATGGACATCAAAAGAAAGCTGGGGTAGCACTCCTTATATAAGACAAATTAGATTTTAAACCAAAGACTGTAATAAAAGATGAGGAAGGACACTATATTGTAATTAAAGGGTCTATCCAACAAAGAGATCTAACAAGTGTAAATATTTGTGCCTCTAACATGGGAGGAGCCAATTATATAAACTAATTAGTAATAAAATTAATACAGTAATAGTTGGGGACTTTAACACCCCCCTCACTGCAGTGGACAGATCATCTAAGCAGAAGATCAACAAAGAAACAAGGGCTTTGAATGACACACTGGACCAAATGGACTTCACAGATATATTCACAGCATTCCATCCTAAAGCAACAGAATATACATTCTTCTCGAGTGCACATGGAACATTCTCCAGAATACATCACATACTAAGTCACAAATCAGGTCTCAACTGGTACCAAAAGATTGGGATCATTCCCTGCATATTTTCGGGCCACAATGCTTTTAAACTTGAACTCAACAACAAGAGGAAATTTGGAAAGAACTCAAATACATGGAGGCTAAAGAGCATCTTACTAAAGAATGAATGAGTCAACCAGGAAATTAAAGAAGAATTTAAAAAATTCATGGAAACAAATGAAAATGAAAACACAACTTTTCAAAACCTTTGGGATGCAGCAATAGCAGTCCTAAGAGGGAAGTATATAGGAATACAAGCCTTTCTCAAGAAACAAGAAAGTCTCAAATACACAACCTAACCTTACACCTAAAGGAGCTGGAGAAAGAATAGCAAATAAAACCTAACCCAACAGGAGAAGATAATTAATTAGATTAGAGCAGAAATCAATGAAATAGAAACCAAAAGAACAGTGGAACACATCAACGAAACTAGGAGCTGGCTCTTTGAAAGAATTAAGATTGATAAACCCCTGGCCAGACTTATCAAAAAGAAAAGAGAAGGGACCCAAATAAATAAAATCATGAATGAAAGAGGAGAGATCATAACCAACACCGAAGAAATACAAACAATTATAAGAACATATTATGAGCAAATATATGCCAATGAATTAGGCACTCTGGAAGAAATGGATGCATTCCTTGAGATGTATAAACTGCCCAAACTGAAACAGGAAGAAATAGAAAACCTGAGCAGACCCATAACCAGTAAGGAAGTTGAAGCAGTAATCAAAAAAGAAGAAAAAAAAAATCTCCCAACAAAGAGTCCAGGGCCAGATGGCTTCCCAGGGGAATTCTACCAGACATTTAAAGAAGAATTAATACCTATTCTTCTGAAGCTGTTTGAAAAAATAGAAACGGAAGGAAAACTTCCAAACTCTTTTTATGAGGCCAGCATTACCTTGATCCCAAAACCAGACAAAGACCCCACCAAAAAGGAGAATTATAGACCAATATCCCTGATGAACATGGATGCAAAAATTCTCACCAAGATACTAGCCAATAGGATACAAGAATACATTAAAAGGATTATTCACCACAACCAAGTGGGATTTATTCCAAGGCTGCAAGGGTGGTTCAACATCCACAAATCAATCAATGTGATACATTAATAAAAGAAAGGACAAGAGCCATATGATCCTCTCAATAGATACAGGAAAAGCATTTGACAGAGTACAGCATCCTTTCTTGATTAAAACTCTTCACAGTGTAGGGATAGAGGGAACATTCCTCAATATCATAAAAGCCATATACAAAAAGCCCACAGTGAATATCATTCTCAATGGGGAAAAACTGAGAGCCTTTCACCTAAGGCCAGGAACACAGTGGGGAAGTCCACTATCACCACCATTGTTCAACATAGTACTAGAAGTCCTAGCCTCAGCAATCAGACAACAACAAGAAATAAAAAGCATCTGAATTGAAAAAGAAGAAGTCAAACTCTTCTCAGATGACATGATACTCTATGTGGAAAACCCAAAAGACTCCACCCCCAGGTTGCTAGAACTCATACAGGAATTCAGCAAAGTGACAGGATATAAAATCAATGCACAGAAATCAGTTGCATTTCTATACACTAACACTGAGACAGAAGAAAGAGAAATTAAGGAGTCAATTCCATTTACAATTGCACCAAAAAACGTAAGATACGTAGGAATAAACCTAACCAAAGAGGCAAAGGATCTGTACTCAGAAAACTACAGAATGCTCATGAAAGAACTTGAGGAAGACATAAGAAATGGAAAAGCGTTCCATGCTCATGGATTGGAAGAACAAATATTGTTAAAATGTCTATGCTACCTAGAGCAATGTATACATTCACTGCAATCCCAATCAAAATACCATCAACTTTTTTCATAGAACTGGAACAAATAATCTCAAAATTTGTATGGAACCAGAAAAGACCCCGAATAGCCAGAGGAATGTTGAAAAAGAAAACCAAAGCAGGTGGCATCACAATCCTGGTCTTCAAGCTCTATTACAAAGCTGTAATAATCAAGATAGTATGGTACTGGCACAAGAACAGACACATAGATCAATGGAACAGAACAGAGAACCCAGAAATGGACCCTCAACTCTATGATCAACTAATCTTCGACAAAGCAGGAAAGAATATCTATGGAAAAAAGACGGTCTCTTCAACAAATGGTGTTGGGAAAATTGGATCGTCACGTGCAGAAGAATGAAACTGGACCATTTCCTTATACCATACACAAAAATAGACTCAAAATGCATGAAAAACTAAATGTGAGACAGGAATCCATCAAAATCCTAGAGAAGAACCCAGGCAGCAACGTCTGTGACCTTGGCCACAGCAACTTCTTGCTAGACACGTTTCCAAAGGCAAGGGAAACAAAGGCAAAAATGAACTACTGGGATAAAAAACTTTTGCAGAGCAAAGGAAACAGTTGACAAAACCAAAAGACAACCAACAGAATGGGAGAAGATATTTGCAAATGTCTTATCAGATAAAGGGCTAGTATCCAAAATCTACAAAGAACTTATCAAAGTCAACACCCAAAGAGCAAATAATCCAATCAAGAAATGGGCAGAAGACATGAACAGGCATTTCTCCAAAGAAGACATACAAATGGCCTACAGACACATGAAAAAATGCTCAACATCACTGGGCATCAGGGAAATACAAATCAAAACCACAATGGGATATCACCTCACACCAGTCAGAACAGCTAAAATTAACAACTCAGGAAACGACAGATGTTGGCGGGGATGCAGAGAAAGGGGAACCCTCTTACACTGATGGTGGGAATGCAAGCTGGTGCTGCCACTCCTGGAAAACAGTATGGAGGTTCCTCAAAAAGTTGAAAATAGAGCTATGCTACAACCTAGCAACTGTACTACTAGGGATTTACCCCAAAGATACAAATGTAGTGATCTGAAGGGGCACCTGCACCCCAATGTTTATAGCAGCAGTGTCCACAATAGCCGAACTATGGAAAATGCCCAGATGTCCATTGACAGATG
Organism: Mirounga leonina; assembly: GCF_011800145.1. Classification (NCBI taxonomy): domain Eukaryota; kingdom Metazoa; phylum Chordata; class Mammalia; order Carnivora; family Phocidae; genus Mirounga; species Mirounga leonina. The sequence goes on from NW_023270305.1 coordinate 64,592,946, forward strand.
AATGGATAAAGAAGATGTGAGACATATATATCTATATCTATATATATAATGGAATACTACTCAGCCATCAAAAAATGAAATCTTGCCATTTGCAACAACATGGATGGAACGAGAGGGTATTATGCTAAGCAAAATAAGTCAATCAGAGAAAGACAATTATCATATGATCTCACTCATATGTGGAATTTAAGAAACAAAACAGGTTCATAGGGGAAGAAAGTTAAAAATAAAAAAAGATGAAATCAGAGAGGGAGACAAACCATAAGAGACTCTTAATCATAGGAAACAAACTGAGGGTTGCTGGAGGGCAAGGGGGTGGGGGATGGAGTAACTGGGTGATGGACATTAAGGAGGACACGTGAGGTAATGAGCACTTGGTATTATATAAGACTGAGGTGGCTCAGTCTTAAGCATCTGCCTTTGGTCCTGGGATCAAGTTCTGCAGCAGGCTCCCTGCTCGGCGGGGAGCCTGCTTCTCTCTCTCCCTCTGCCCTTCCCCCTTGCTTGTGCTCGCGCTCTCTCTCTAATAAATAAATAAAATCTTAAAAAAAAAAAAGACTGATGAATCACTGACCTCTACCTCTGAAACTAATAATACATTATATGTTAATTAATTGAATTTAAATAAAAAAATAAATTTAAAAAAAGGCACAGAGAGAAGAGCTGGGAGCACAGAACCATCCACATAGGCAGGAGGCCCTTGAGGCTGCTGCTGCTGAAGTCAGCAGGGCAGAAGTGCAGAGCCTAAAGGGTTAATCCACCCTCTAGCGAGTTCTGTGATCTGGCCAACCATTGGCCCAGGAGGTAGGAAAGGGGCTTCAAAGAGAGCAGGTATTAGCATATGTGGTAGGAACTCAGTACCCTGCCCTGAGATCTCAACCCTGACTGGACACTAAGATCACCTGGGGAGCTTTAAAAATGCTAATGCCCGGCCCAAGCTCCAGGGAATTGGAAGTTGTTGGACTGTGGTGGGGTAGCTGGCTGTATTTTAAAAGCTCCTCAGCAGTGCCGGGAGGGGCTGGTGCTCAGTTTGAGCATCTGACTCTTGATTTCAGCTCAGGTCCTGATCTCAGCATCGTGAAATCGAGCCCCACCTCAAGCTCCATGCTCAGCGTGGAGTCTGCTGGAAATTCTCTCTCCCTCTCCCTCTACCCCTCCTGCTCGTGCTCTCCCCCCGCAACAAATAAATAAGTAAATCTTATTTATTTATTTATTTATTTATTTGACAGCGAGAAACAGTGAGAGAGGGAACACAAACAGGGGGAGGGGAGAGGGAGAAGCAGGCTTCCCGCGGAGCAGGGAGCCCAATGTGGGGCTCAATCCCAGGACCCCGGGACCATGACCTGAGCCGAAGGCAGATGATTAATGACTGAGCCACCCAGACGCCCCAATAAGTAAATCTTAAAAAAAAGAATAAAGCTTCTCAGTTGATTCTAGTATGCAGTCAGGGTTGAGAATCACATACTAGCCAGTGAGCTCCTGAAAGAGAGAGACATGACTTCGTCATCTCTCTTCCTTAACACAGCAGCACTTTGCACATAAAAAGGCTGCACACACGTGTGCTGGACTAGTAACACTGAGTGATGGACATCCACATGAGGAACGATGGCAGCCACTAAAGCCTGGGTTGAACAGTATGTAATGAAATGGAAGCAGGATGACTCTTACTCCGCAAAAATAAAATAAATATACACGACTGGAAGTTTACACATCAAAGGGTTATTGTGAGTTATCGCTTGAGCAGCAGAGTTATGGGGGAGGGTTTTTGGAGCAGACTGCCTGTGAGAATTCACGTAATTCCCATGTCAGCCTACATCTCTGGGTCTCAGTTCCCTCATCTCTAAATCAGGGGGAATAACAGGGCAAACCTACATCATAGTTTGTCAAAGGAAAACTGGGAAGCTTTAAAAAACAAAAGAAGAAATTTACTTGCAAAGGGGGCAAGAGAATTTCAGAAATGGCTCTCCAAATATGAATGCTGAACAATAGCATTTAAGTAAGCAAGCGAGCGCACACACACACACACACACACACAATTACCAAGGCTACTGGAGTGGGTTGAATGGCAACCCCCCAAAAGATATGTCCATGTCCTCACCCCAGACCCTGTGAATGTGACCTTATTTGGAAAAAGGGTCTTTGCAGATGTAATTATTCAAGCATCTCAAGGTGAGATCATACTGGATTATCCTGGTGGGCCCTAAATCCAATGACAAGTGTCCTTGTAACAGACAGAAAAGGAGAAGACAAGGCAGGCAGAGAAGGCAGGCCGTGTGAGGACACAGGCAGAGACTGGAGGGATGCAGCCACAAGCCAGGGATGCCTGGAACCACCTGAAGCCAGCAGAGGCAAGGAAAGATTCTCTCCTAGGGCCTTCGGAGGGAGCATGGCCCTGCTGATGCCTCAGTATTGGACACTGTGGCAGCTAATTATGATAGAAGAGCCATGAGTGCCTGAACCAGTTTCTCTGGGTTGGAATACAAGAAACCTTAGTTAAAATTCCCTGCTTAATTCCACCTCCCTTGTAGTCCTGTGACTCTGTTTCATCCCTCTGGGTGGGAGATGCATCCTGGCATCCGCCATTTTCCCTTTTAATAAGAAAATTTTGTTTTTATTTTTTATTTTATTTTTTTTTAAAGATTTTATTTATTTATTCATGAGAGAGAGAGAGAGGCAGAGGGAGAAGCAGGCTCCCAAGCAGCAGGGAGTGCTATGCGGGACTCGATCCCAGGACCCTGGGATCACGATCTGAGCCGAAGGCAGACACCCAACCATCTGAGCCACCCAGGTGCCCTAAGAAAATTTTGTTTTTGGAGAAAGGTTCAGGAGTGTGACTGGGAGGTAGACAAGCCCAGCCTGGAGCAAAGGTGAGCAAGGTCTAGTAGGTCCTAGTGGAAAAGGAGAGGAAAAAAAGGGACTATGTTAAAGGACATCAAGGAGTAAGCTGTGAGCAGGGGAGGACAGGGGTCCGTGGGGATTTGTGTGCCCTGTTGCCAATCCCACAGGAGCAAGGCAGGACTGGGTAATGTCCATCGGAATCTGATGTGACCAGTGTGTGCATGAGCAAGAGGCTAGGCACACAGTTGCAGAAAGCCTGGAGCCTGGCATGGGTATAGAGCTTGGGGTCAAACATCTGGACATATTCTGGAAGTTCATTAATTAATTAATTCATTCATCCAGTGAGCATTTCATTCATTGATTCCAAAAATATTGATTGAGCAACTACTATGTCCCAGCCCAGGTGCTGAAGCTACAGCAGGGAACAAAACAGACAAAAATCCCTGCCCTTAAGGAGCTTGTTTTCTAGTGGGGAAGACAGATGACAAACAAGATAAATAACTGAAAATTCAGTAGGTTACACAGTGATGAGTGCTAAGGACAAAAACAAAGCGGGGAAGGAGGATAGGAAGTGAAGAGAGAGCTGTGATCTTAGCCCCATGGAAGCCCTCATGGATAAGAGACATTTGAGTAAGCACCCAAGGGGAGGTGGTGAGGTAGGGAATTGCGCAACTGTCTGCGGAAACGTTTCTTGAGCTCCTGAAGAAGCGCAGGCTCCATGGGCAGGAGCAGGGAGGGCATGACCCTCGTGAAAATCCAACCGAATGAGGACCCAGCACTTGGGCGGGGTTATTATTCTGCAAAGGGCAATACAAAGCGTGCCCCTCATGCGTTTATAAATGAAAACTGAGGATCGTAATAAATTCTATTCAGTAAATACAAAACATACAGTTTCAAAATCATCATCTTGTTGCATCTTCTTTCTAAAAAATTATTTATGTAAATCATGGAGCATAGTGCAGAACAAGACCTTAGCAACCATCTGGTGTTAGTGTTTTCCAAACTTGCTGGAAGCTAAGCATCCACTGGGCTGCTTGGTTTAAAGATACAGATTCCAGCCTTCCCCCGCCATCCAGGCAAGGGGTCTGGGGTTCTGTACGGTTAACCAGAGCCCCTGGGGATGCTGTGACAGACAAGCTCAGGAGACACAGACAGCTCAGTCTTGTGGTTCACAAATGAGGAAATCAAGGCCCAGACAGAGGGGATGTCTTGCTCAAGGTAGAACTGATCCGATAGGCAGAGCCAGAAATAATACTCAGATTTCCCAACTCTTCAAGGTCAAAGTTTTTGCACAGCACAAAGATCACTTATGATGTTTAAATTGGGGATGCGACAAGACACAATTCAAAAACAAACACCCGGGCAGACACCTGTTGGGGGAAGCAGATATTATCTGGGATGGATAAGTGGCTCTAACCGATCCACCAAACTCAGCACTGAGCATTCTGGCAACCAGATCTGTAGGGGGAAATGGGCCGCGGGATTCCATTCACAGGGTGCAATAAAATGATACATAATAATTTCATTTGATAAGAAAAGTTTTTCCCTTTAACAAACACATTTTAAAACCCTTCAAACCTTTGGTGTCCTATTATGGCAATTATAGGAGAAAAGGGAAAAAGAGGAGGGAGAAAACGGCCAATGGAGAGATCTACCCTCCCCCAGGGAGAAATCTTCTTCCATGTAATGGACCTTAGGTGGGCAGTCTTGAGTTCAAACCCAGAACCCAATGGGCCAGAAATAACTGCGTTTGAAGGGACCCCAGGACAGACTTCTTGTAAACAGGTCTTTCCCTGATGCTGCCCGGTGTTCTTCACGGGAATGGGCTGTGGGCCCTGAAAAGAACAATGTGACCTGGGACCTTTGTGGCCCCACCTGAAAAGAGGAAGAATAAAGTGATGGCCCTGAAGGAGCCTGTCGGAGGCCTTCCTGGGGCCCCTTGCAGTTGTGGCACGTGACTCACAGCCCTGCTGGGCTGGGCAGCAGTTTGTTGGGGTTTGTGTGTGTGTACGAGGGTGGGTACCGTGTGTGTGATGAGCACCCTGCCACACACATGGGAACTCCAACACCACACGGCTCCTGCATTGTGTGGCTGTGTGACCACATCTGTGATTGCAGCCGCTCGGGCAAACTGGCCTCGTGGGGAAGAAGTTTCTCTTTCCAAGCCTGCTGTACAGGCCTGCAAGGAGACACACAATTGCCTTTGTCGTTTGTTCTTCCTGTTGGGGACAAAAGCCCTTTCAGTTGCTGTGGAATGTACAGAAAGTTCTGTGCCGAAGGGCTGTTGGCCCTGGCCTGGAACCCTGCAAAAGGGGCTCAGTGGGGGGAGCTGGCTGCTTCTACCTGAAGCTCCCGCACCCTGCCCAGCAGGCCAGCCTGCCAGGTGCCCGTGTGACTGGGAAGCGCCGAGGGGGTCCGCGAGCGCGTGCCCCTACAGCGCCGGCAGCAACCCATTGTGGCCCTGCCCTTCGGATGGCCTGTGGCAGGCGGGCGCGCTGCCAGGCGTGGGGCTCTGCGGCCTCATTCCACCGCCCCCAGCCCTTGAGCTGCAGTGCTGTTACCTTCACTTTGGAGCTAAAGGGACTGGTCTTTACCTTCAGATGGGGAGGTCAGGGAGGTCAGGAGCTAAAGGGACTGGTCTCTACCTTCAGATGGGGAGGTCAGGGTAGGACAGAGCTGAAACAGAGGAGCCAGCTCACTACAAGGAGAGGAACAAACATAAAAGTGGGACAACTAGGTCTCAACTCATGGTGTTTACACTTTTATCCAAAGTTTAAACAGAACAACAACAAAAAATGTACCCGATGCTTTGTGGGGGGGGTGGGGGGAATGAACCAGCCACCATGAAACCTAATAGTGGCACAAGTGGCCTTTTTTCGTCGCTATTTACAACCCTGGGTGTTTCCACTGTTGCAGAGCTGGGAGACTCACTGCAGGGAAACCTGTTGCCAAAATGCTGTGGGGCTGGGCTATTTCAGGAGGGCAGTTTTCCCAGGACGCTATTGTCTGCATTTTTCTAACCAGGGTTGGGCAATTCATAGGGTGCTGAAGCCAACGGGTGTTGAACTTTGCTCTAGTTTCAAAATGTAAATGAGCAAGTGCCAGTGGGAAGTGCCCAGGAACTGGTCTGAGCAATCAGCCCTGGGGGAGCCCCAAACATAGGCTCCCAGAGAGGGCTGGGAAACACATTTGTGGGTTTGAAAGCAATGGGCATTAGGTCTGTCAGAACCCGAGTCCCTGGGGGGGATCACACAATCTCATAATCTTCCAAGCAAGGGAGGAAGAAAGGAGAGAGAGGGAGGGGAGGGGGGGAAGGATGTGGGAGAGCAGACCAGCTTTTATATGCTATCTTGTTTAAACAAGACTCTTATCAAGGAGTAATCCTAAACTTTGGTCTTTCTTATTACCTCAGCTCCTTGGGGAGTGGGTATGTGACTTTGGGTTCCAGGAGGGGGATTAAATTGCCTCTGAGTGATAAGAGCCACAACAAGCAGATAGAGTTGATAGAAATGGGGTGGGGGGAGGAATTCACTTGTGTCCCATGGGGATGTTCTTTGCTCCCCAGTGTCTGGATCCACGTCTTCCACTGTATGTGGTGTGCATGCACCAAGACTGAGAACAAAGCTGACATCGAGCTGACATCAAGTTACAGGCAGCATTTGATGGCATAGCTGTGCTATAGGTGCTGGGGGTGGGGTGGGGAATGAGCTGCACTGCGGGTGTGCAAGGAATGGCCAGTCCCGTGGTGGCCATGCGGGTGCAGGACATTAATTTTTAAATCCCTATTACATTGCTATTACGTGCCTAACACACTGTTAGATGCTCTGGGAAAAACCCCAAGTAGTTGACATATAATTAAATGTGTCTTGACTGTCTATGGAGTTCATGTACTGTTTTGGAGAAGGAACAACCGTAGCAGAGAGGCAACAGAACATGCATTAGGTGGGAGGTGGTCAGGCTCTGGCATTCAAACTGTCTGGGTTTGAGGCCATGCCTGGCTCTGGGACTGAATAACTTACCTCTCTTCGCCTCTGTTTTCTCACCTATAAAATGGAAATAATTTCCCAGGGTTGTTGTGAGGATTAAAGGTAAAGTGCTTAGCACAGTGCCTGGAACATAGTAAGTGCTCGATAGACCTGAACCATCCTGTATTATTTCTAAGACTCTGAGGCTTGCCCTTTGGGTGTTTACAACCTAAAAAATAAATAAGACAGGTCCTAAAACATGACATCACTGGACCTGGTTATTGCTGATAAATGTGTTACAAGTGTCAGAGGAGGGCAAAGACCCTTCAAGCAGAAGTCATTAAAGAAGGCTTCAGGGAAGAGGTGAAGACCTAGGCCTTCGGAAGCAGCTGGAATTTAGTAGGTGGGGACGTTCTAGCTTCGAACAAATGGCAGACACAAGGACATGCAGGCAAGAAGGTGCCAGGCATGTTTGTGGGGTGCCAAGTTGCTATGGCTAGGCTTTAGCTAAGGTCCCACTGGGGAGTCATGAGAAAAGAAGCTGGAGAGTGCTAGGTGGCAGCCTGTGAAGTCTGAACTTTATTGTGTATGCAATAGGAAGCTACTGGGAGGGCTTCTTCTTCTTCTTTTTTTTTTTTTAATTTTACCTATTTATTTGACAGAGAGAGCGCACAAGCAGGCAGAGCAGCAGGCAGAAGGAGAGGGAGAAGCAGGCTCCCTGCTGAGCAGAGAGCCCAACAGGGGACTCAATCCCAGGACCCCGGGATCATGACCTGAGCCAAAGGCAGACGCTTAACCGACTGAGCCACGCAGGTGACCCAGGGAGGGCTTTAAGAAGGGAGTGGGATGTGCTCCTCTGCCTTCCAGGAAGGTGATCAGGGCTCACACATTGAATAACGTTGAACCTACCATCACCAGGTCTGCAGAGACTCTCATCAGTTTCGGCTTCTTGCCATCCAGTATGCTGGAGGGCAGGGCTGTCCAGTGTGCAAAAAAAAGACCCTTTCTCCATTTCTCCCACTCTTGGAGCATTCAGGACTGGCTGGGAAATGACCTGAGAATGGGGATATGGTTGGGGAGGCTGCTGCAGGTCACCGGATGGAGTTAAAATGGGTCCGGAATGGGGTGCCTGGGTGGCTCAGTCGTTGGGCGTCTGCCTTCGGCTTGGGTCATGATGCTGGGGTCCTGGGATCGAGCCCCGCATCGGGCTCCTTGCTCCGCGGGAAGCCTGCTTCTCCCTCTCTCACTCCCCCTGCTTGTGTTCCCTCTCTCGCTGTGTCTCTGTCAAATAAGTAAATAAAATCTTAAAAAAAAAAAGGGTCTGGAATTGCTCTGCTCAGTATGGCCGCCACTGGTCACTGTGACTATAGGAGCACTTGAAATGTGGCTGCTCCAGATTGAGATGTGCTATAAGGGTAAAATACATACTGGATATCAAAGACTTAGCACAAAAAAGATTGTAAAATATCTCAATAATATTTTTAATATCTTGGGCTAACAATGTTTTCAAAATTAATTTCACTTGTTCCTTTTTACTTTTTTATGTAGTTACTAGAAAATTTACAATACACATGCAGCTCACATTATATTTCTATTGGACAGTCTAGAGGGACAGGGACTGGGTGATTTATGACGTGGTTAATTACTAGGGCTGCAACTGTACACCCCATATTAGCCTGAGTGGGGTGCCTGGCTTCTAAAAAAGCCAGGCTTAGGGCACCTGGGTAGCTCAGTTGGTTAACTGTCTGCCTTCAGCTTGGGCCATAGTCTTGGGGTCCTGGGATCTAGCCTTAAGTAAGGCTCCTTGCTCAGCGGGGAGTCTGCTTCTCCCTCTCCCTCTGTGCAGGCTCTCGCTCTCTCTCTCTCAAATAAAAAAAAATAAAATCTTAAAAAAGAAATTGAAAAAGCCAGGTTTGGATTTGAAGGAAATCAGCATTATGCTCAGGATAAGACGTTCAGGGAGCAAACGGTGTATCATTGTTTGTGGTCAATTCTCCAGATTTCTCCAAAAGCTGGCTTCGAAATTCTGACTTTCTTCTGAGGCAGAAAGACTATAGGAACAGCGTTGTGGTGGCCACTTTGAGGAGAAACTCTTCACCCATGACAGTAAAGGGAGAAGCTTCTAGGACATAGGGGGTGCTCGATCATGGTTTCCTGGACCTCCTATGGGTGGCATCTTGGGTGGACCTGCCTGTGAACACTGCCAATGCTGGAGGGTTAGCAGCTGGTAGAGAGTCTGGGGTCAACAGGCCTCTGAAAAACACGTTGTATGTGAAGGAAATGCATTGAGCTGTTTTAAAAGCTTATCTCTGGGTTTTGTAATCACGGATGATTTTTTTTTCTTCCTGTGCTTTTTAGGAGTTTTCTAACTTTCTACAGTGAATAGATAAGCAAAAGAAACTTCTTTTTTTTTTTTAAGAGTGGGAAGGGAACTGTCGTAGGTTCTCCGTGGCTACTAGGCAGAAGTTGGTCAGGAAGGGGACACAGACAAGACGGCTGCAAATCCCCAGGCTTGATGGAAAGCAATCCTGATGGAGAGAGGTTCTTTTTGTGAAGGCTGGAGAAGTTCCATCAGCAGCCCACGCAGGCAGGCCTGACTGCTGCATTCTGATGTCATGTTCAAGTTAAGGGGATTCAAGAGACATACAGAACTGCATTCAACTTCTCAGTGTACAAGTTACCATCTGTGTGTCCTTGGCAGGTCATCTGCCATTTTCAAGCCTCAGATTCCTCATGCTGCGCTGGTTAACACCTTTAAGGATAGTAAATACTAGATAAATGCTAGCTATCATTGCAATGGGATTCAGCTTCTCAAATATTCATTCTAACAGTAACAGAATGACATTCTTAAAGTTTCCTAGGCTCCAAGGTGGGTATTTCACCAGCCTTTCTTTCCAGATAACACTGGAAGGGAACAGGTTGCTGAAAGACCTGCAGGGAGACAGGAAGCTGTGCTCTGTGGGTCACCCAGCAGCACACAGCTCCGTTCCAATGCCTGACATTCCGTTCCCCGTGTCAGAGGCCCTGAGGAAAGTCTGTGGTTCTGGAATCTCTAATTAGGAAAGGCCAGAATAATGGTAAATATTTTCACAGGGTTCCTATATCAGCAATCTGCCAGTCACAGAGGGCAAGAAAACAATACATCAGCCTCTAAACATCCCAGCTGGTATTAATCAGGGGCTTGAGTTGGCTTGATGCCAGGTCTAATTGGACAGCATTTCACTGTCCAACTCTGGGACAATCACAGTTGTCATTTTATTGCTAATGGGCTCAATGTTCAGAAGGAAATAGGGCATTTTCCCACCATTCTTGGTGTTAGTTTTTTTTCACTTTCTTTATGGTGCTAAAATACACAAAATTTACCATCTTCACCATCTTTAAGTATACAGTTCAGTGTTATTAAATTCATTCTGATTTCTGTCTCTATGATTTTGACGACTCCAAGTACCTCATGTAAGTGGAATCATATAGATTTTGTCTTTTTGTGACTAGCTTATTTCACTTACCATAATGTCCTCAAGGTTCATCCGTATTGTAGCATGTTGTAGAATTTCCTTCCTTTTTAAAGCTGAATAATTCCTTTGTATGTATATATCATAATTTGCTTATCTGGTCGATGGACACATGGGTTGTTTCCACATTTTAGTTACTGTGAATAAGGCTGCTTTGAACATGGGTATAGAAGTATCTCTTTGAGACCCTGCTTTCAGTTTTTGGGTAGATACCCAGCAGTGGGATTTCTGGATCATATGATAGTTCTAGTTTTAATTTTTGGAGGAACCTCCATACTGTTTGCCATAATGGCTGTACCATTTTACAGTCCCACCACCAGTGCACAAGGTTCCCAATTTCTCTACATCCTCACCAGGATTTGATCTGCGTGGCCCAGAGATGGGAATTTTATAGATTTCCAGCTCTTTCGATTAGATAAGCAGCTACTAATTCTTCATATAAGAAGTCTGTGATGACATACATGAATAAATAATAATGTAACACTGCCAAACGGCATGTCCAGCAGCAGAACAACAGAGACCAAGGCTGACATTCTTCATTTCCCCAGTGAGTGTCAGAATAAGAGCTTTACCAGTGTGGAGGAGTCTGGAGGAGTTGGCCAGCCCAACCTTTATGACCCTCTGAAATTCTATTCCGTTTGATTGTACTGCACAATTTGAGCTGACAAATCTGTGTGTGTGTGTGTGTGTGTGTGTGAGTGGGGTCGCACAGTTGGAGAGAAAGAACTTTAAAAAGGAAGAGAATGAGCCATGGTGTCAGGAGTGTGTGAATTGCAGTTTTATTATGTCCTAGCTATGAAACTTTAGGCAATCTTTTTACCTTGCTGAGCCTTAGTTCAGTTTTTCATCTGTAAAGTGGGATGATAGCACCTATCTGACTATGGTTCTAGTGAGGATTACCTAATGCAAATTGGTTGGCACAGTGCGGTAAATTGGTAAACTTACAATAAATGTTATTTTTTTCTGTGTCACTTTCCTTCCTTTCTCAGCCAACAATGATATGATAATAATAACACTTGTAATAACAATACCAATATTATAATACTTTGTATTTTGTAAGAACCTTCATATTTACTTGAGTTTCATCAGTCCCTTTAAAGTAGCTGAAGTAAATCCAATTTCTCAGATGAAGGGACAACTCCAAGGGCAGAGCTGCAATGAAGTAATATAAATAATACAGTTACAATTGCATAGAGGTCCTGTCTGCAAATCTCGAAATGGGTTGCTTCCCTGCAAACTAGCTTTCCTTTCCTACAACTTTTTTTCCTTTTTTTCTATCCTTTTCATTAAAAAAAAACTTTTTTCTTTAAGATTTTATTTATTTATTTTAGAGAGAAAGAGAGTGTGTGTGTGTGTGAGAGAGAGAGTGAGAGAAAGAGAGAGAGTGAGAGAGAGCAGGGAGTGGGGGAAGGGCAGGAAGGGCAGGAGAGTGAGAATCCCAAGCAGACTGCGCCGAGTGTAGAGCCCAATGCAGGGCTCGATTCTATGGCTGTGAGATCATAACCTGAGCTGAAATGAAGTCAGACACTTAACCGACTGAGTCACCAGGCACCCTCTTCTCTGTTCTTTTCTTTTCCTCCCTCCTTCCCTTCCTTCCTTCCTTCCTCCCTCCCTCCCTTCCTTCCCTGAGGGGGGAAGGAGCATTATGTTCCTATGCATTTTTTCCTTAGGCAATCTCAGCCACACACTAGTCTATAATTACCATCTATATGTAGATGACTCATACAAAGATTTTTAGAGCTCTCCTCTGAGTTCTAAGCGGGTATATCCAGCTAGCTGCCTATTCACCATCAGCTCTTGGAGTTCTCAAATGTACCTCAAGTTCAACACATGCAAATCTAATCCTGTAGTTCTCCTGCTTCAAACCCTTCAATACTTCCCATTGTCCTAAAGAAAAGGATGAAACTAACATAGCCTAACATAGTGTTGTGTGCCGTCTTGCCCCTGTTACCTCTCTGGCATCACCTTGTATGAGCCACCTACGGAAACCTGCTTAGAACCCCAGAAATGGTATGAAGACTATTTTAAATTGAAGATATTTGAGATTCAACAGATGCAGAAAGAAGCCTTCTTAGAGCTTCCCTTATCTGACTAAATGTAGAAACTTTGGGGAGATGGGGATATTACAAATTCCCTCTTCAGGGTAGCTTTTGCTCCTGGGAAGGAGATCAAGAGTTAACCTACTATGAACTCCATTTCTGGGGGGAATTTTACTACCATGAAGAAGTCAGAAAGACTACTTGTACATGTATATACAAGCATTATCACAAACTTTCTTATCTCCTATTTGTTCTTCTAGAAACCCATTTGTCTCTTCTAAAGAAACTTATTTGTTCTTCTCATAGAGGCCTTCTCCCCATCTGTTTTCCCTACTAAATGAGGTTTATAATATAGCCTCTGACTTTAACCATTTATTGAGCTACTTCTTTTTTTTTTTTAAGATTTTATTTATTTATTTGACAGAGAGAGAGAGACAGAGCAAGAGAGGGAACACAAGCAGGTGGAGTGGGTGAGGGAGAAGCAGGCTTCCTGCGGAGAAGGGGGTCTGATGCCGGACTCCATCCCAGTAACCTGGGATCATGACCTGAGCCAAAGGCATACGCCTAACCATCTGAGCCACTCAGGTGTCCCTTGAGCTACTTCTTTTGTAAGCTCCCATATATATACGAATAATTTTTTCTCCTGTTTTCTTTTGCTAGTTTAATTCACAAGCCCCTAGTACTGAACCTAAGAGGGTAGAGGAAAATATTTTCCTCCCTGACATGCCCTTGATCTCTGTTCAACTACACTGGCTTTCTTTTAGTCCCATGATTCTTCCTTTTACAGACGTCTGCCTATACTTTTTCCTCTTCCAGGAATGCTTTTCCTTTTCCTTGGCACCTATTTAATTATCCTCATCTTTCAGAACTCTGTTCAAATAGCACCTCCCTAAGGGCCTTCTTTGAGCTTCCAATTTTAAGTTCTCAGGGCACCCTGTAATTGTCCTTTGTAGCACTTGTTACAGTCACAATGAAAATTCGTAGGCTTATTTAATTCAAGTCTTTCCCCCCAGTGTAAGCTTCTTGGTGGTAGAGATCCTGTCTATTATTGCTCACATCATATTCTAAATTTCTGGCATAAAGTGGATTCCCTAGAAAAACAAATTACTGAATGAATGAATGCATGAAAGTCCACATATGACAGACTAGAACCTCCAAGATACCCCTTTCAAACAAAGACACGTGAAGCCCCTACATCACAGTTCTTGAAGGCCATTCAGATAATTGGGGCAAAGCAATCTCAAAATAGCCAATGCTACTGTGGGAAAAGTTGTTACACTATAGGGACAAATGTCCTGGTCATGGATTAGATGACAGTTTATCTGAGAAAGGTTGACCCAGAAAACCATCCTGTAACATGCAACATGCATGAGGGAACCAGATCAAATCTCAAAATAGCTTTATCACTGGAATCGAAAACACTTTAGTGAGGACTCAGTCTCTCTTCCTGCAAACTCTACCTTTATGGAGACTTTTACCCTTTTTTTTTTTTTAAGATTTTATTTATTTATTTGAGAGAGAGAGAGAGAGCACATGAGAGGGGGGAGGGTCAGAGGGAGAAGCAGACTCCCTGCCAAGCAGGGAGCCCGATGTGGGACTCGATCCTGGGACTCCAGGATCATGACCTGAGCCGAAGGCAGTCGCTTAACTGATTGAGCCACCCAGGCACCTCTCCTTTTACCCTTTTTATTGAACTAGAGAATCCCAGGATGGTAGTGCTAAGACATGATCTGGTCCACTGCTCTCATTTTAAAATGAGAAAATTAGGTCCAAAGAGGCTTAGCAACTTCTCCCATATTACCCAGGTAGACATTTGCAGAAACAGGGCTCAGACAGTGACTATCTGCTTCTCCTCCACAGTGATGTTTGGGTTCGACACCTCCTAGGTTTTAGGCATCTTGGGTGCTGAAAACCCTGCAAGATTTATGTTTTTGTGGGTCACCCAAATGGGAGGCAGGAGAGCCGGATTTATATTCCATTTCTTTGGTCCACTGTAAAAATGAGCAGAAGTTTGGGTAGGGGGAATTCTAGCCAACCACTCAAAAGTCTAGGAGAAAGATACCTGGAGTGGAGACTGGACTATGGCAGCATGGAGGGCAGGAGCTTGGATTCTGAGGTTTGGTCTTAGCTTGGCCACCTGATAGCTTGGGCTATATCCTGGACAACACACTTGTTTCTCTTAATATTTGTTAAATGGGTTAATAATACTTGGGCTTCGGGCTGTTGTGAGACCCAAATATGATAATGCACTTAAGACATTTAGCCCAACGTCAGGCATCTGGTGGTCAATAAATGGAGGTATTGTTCATTGCCATCCTAAGTCAAACTCATAAACACTTATGGGGGGTCTGCTTTAAAGGCAAGCAGTTGGGGGAGTAGAATAATTACTTGGGAGGGGAAAATTCAGCCCTCCTGCTAAATAACACACTTTCCTTAGATATGTTAATATATTTAATCAGGTTGCAGTCAAACCCTGCTGGGCAGCTGAGCCTCTTTCAGTGGCTTTGCATATCTACTCTCTGATCCATTAGTCACAGGGTTTACAGTTCACCATCTGGAGCAATCCTACTTCCCTCATTCCCAAATTCTCAAGTAGCTTATGCATGTAACACTGATCACTGACAAAGAGTATTCATGGTTAGGAGAAGATTGAAGGGGTCCTCTTTTAAGTCTCTGTGGCAATGGTATAAAAATTATTTTGAGTTGGAATGGAAATATTTTGAGTTCCTGAAATCCCTTATCTGCCTAAATGCAGAGCCTCCCAAAAGAACTCAATTGTCATAAATCCCCTCCCCAGGAGCCACTCTAATCTTCCCAGAGAAGTCAGCACCATGCCCAAACAGACATTGTCACAAAACTATCCTGTCTCCCATACTCTCCCTTAAGGGCCCATTTATTTTTCCCATACCATGCCCTTCTCCCTCTCCTCCGCTTCATCTCTTAGTATGGTATGTAATCCCCAAATTCTAATCGCTGCTTTGAATCACACTGCTTTGTGAACTCCCATACATACGTGATTAAAATAATCTCTTCTCTTGCTCATCTCTCCTGTCAGTTTAATTCACAGGTCCCAAGCATTAAATTTAAGAGGGTAGAGGTAAAGTTTTTCTCCCCCAACAAGATCATGGTACCACCACACTGTTCATAAACTAAAAACAAAAACTAACAAAAAAAGCATAAAATAAGCATAAGAAAGTATACTTTATTTTAACTATTTTGGTGGGGTTTTTTTTTTTTTTCTATCAAACATTAGATTGCTTCAAAAGCATTTTCTTTGGTGCCCCTGCTTTACTAGTGCCTGAACACATCTGCTATCAGGTAATCCAGGCCTGGGCATCGTTAGTCTTAATTTTACAGACTAGGAAGGAAAGGCTAGGAGTTCAGGGTGCATTACTGGTAAGGAGTGGAGTGAGGATAGTCGCAGCCTGTTGAAGGAGTCAGAGCTTCGACTACACATCATTAATGAACCCTTTGGACTGTTTCCAGTTCTCTGTGATCAAGAACACTGAGACAAACATCTTTGGGCATGAAGCTTTGGGCACATGCATCTCTGAATACTTCCGTAGAATAGATTTTTAGCAGTGGAATGTTGAATTCAAAGCCTATGAACACTTTCAACATCTGACTGTGTTTTTAAATTATCTGGTAATATTTTCTCATTTCTTAGGAATCAGAAAATCTAGCGCTTGAAGTTGCTTTTACTTGTGGTTGTGCTTCTATTTTCCAGATATGAAACTCTGTTCAGGGAAAATGATACAAAACTTGGAAATAAGGCAGAGATGTGATTTTTTTTTTTAATTTTATTTATTTATTCATGAGAGACAGAGGCAGAGGGAGAAGCAGGCTCCCAAGGAGCAGGGAGCCCGATGCGGGACTCGATCCCAGGACCCTGAGATCATGACCTGAGCCGAAGGCAGACGCTTAACCATCCGAGCCACCCAGGCGCCCAAGATGTGATGTTTTAATATCATCTAAGAATGTGTCCTAATAGGCCAAACTACAGCTCAGCTGATTCGCTGAGGAATATAACTTCATTTGATGGACAATTGACTATTACTGTCATTTAATTTCACAGTTTCAGAGGTCCTGCCCTCTCACAAAGACTCCCTAAAACAGAGAGCAGGCCCTAGATCAAGAACCTCACAGAGATACTTTGTGCCTCCCAGGCCTTCCGATTGCTTCAGCCAACTGATATGGGAAACAAAGGCAGAGGGAAATTAGTAAATTTCCTTACTACCTGCAGCCCATTGACAAGTCCTTGAAAAAGGCGGAGTGACAGTCCTCTAGGGATTCAACTGTCTCGATGTTAATACTTTGCTAAAGGCTAAAGATAATCCTAGCCTAACCCTCCTCTCTGCCCTCCCGCCCCAGGATGCTGTAAGCCTACTTTCATACATAAAAATTCCTTTAGAAATTTCTTTTATCTCTAAACCCTCCAAGATATGTGTTGGCAATCATACTGATTGCCAAGCATATGGCTCACTGATACTCATCTGAAGGGTCTCATGACTAAGGTCTTATTAGACTGTAATAAGTGACCTTTTCCCAACAACTGCTAGCCCCCTCAAGGTCCTGGAAACCTTGCTTCCAAAATTCCTTAGAGACTTACACTATCCCAAACCCCCTCCCAACTTGAAAGTAAGTAATGGGCCACTCCTCATGACCCCATTGCAGCTCTTTCTGCCCACGGGTCCTGTCCCCGTGCTTTAATAAAACCACCTTTTCGTGCCAAAGACATCCCAAGAATTCTTCTTGGCATTCGGCTTCAAACCCTAACGTCTTTTCTACATCACAGCCAGTGAATTTTTGCCAAGATACGGCAAATTTGGGTCATTTTTAGAGCTCTTTTGTGTCAAAGTCTGGTGGTCACACCTATCCATTGTGCATAAGATGTCTTTGTCTTTCAAAAATTAGAAACAGAAAATATGGTTTTCTAAGTCATGTCTGTCTGCCAGTTGGAAATTGCTAGGACCTGATGTTGTCCTTCAGGGGACCTTTGAAAGGCCTGGTCTGGGCCCCAGAAGCACTGACCAGAGAGAAGGCCTGGTAGACGAGGTTGGAAGTTAAATGCTCATCCTCCAGGTTAAAGGCTGGGAGCCTGGGTAAGGCTCTGTGGAACTACCGTTGTGCTGGGAAGTCTGTGAGTTTCCAAAGGAGAAGTCCAGACCTGGGCTTGCAGGCTTCTGTCAACATTTCTTTGTTTAAGGAATTCCACGGGATGGAACCATGAACGATCCCCAGGGTGGATGGGGAGAAAGTAGTGGCCCACACTTTCCACGTGTCCAGTTCTGCACTCTCAGAGGGGTTTACCTACAAAGGCTTCTTTTTGTTTGTTTGTTTTGTTTGTTTACTGTAGGCCCATGTGTTAGTGTCTGTATGTGTGTCCGACCCATGGCTAAAGCTAGAGCACTGGAGCTTGTGGTTCTTGTTTGTGCATCTGGGTATGAGGGAAACCTTTGCCCTTCCCCACACAGGAAAAGCAATTGGCCACGTATGATGATCTGTCTGTGTACCTGTGATTGGCAGTGTTGAGGGAAACTGGGTTAACAGATCACAGGAACTTGTCACTTGTACTTGTTATGGGGATCTCAGGAAAAGGAAAAGAAATGCAAATAGGCATCAAACTAACAATTAGCAGTCTGTTCTAAAAATGAATCTGGGATTTTTTTTTTTTAAGATTTTATTTTTGGGGCACCTGGGTGGCTCAGTTGTTAAGCATCTGCCTTCGGCTCAGGTCATGATCCCAGGGTGCTGGGATCGAGCCCCACATCGGGCTTCCTACTCAGCCAGGAGCCTGCTTCTCCCTCTCCGCTCCCGCTGCTTGTGTTCCCTCTCTAGCTGTCTCTCTCTCTGTGTCAAATAAATAAATAAAATCTTGAAAAAAAAATTTTATTTTTAAGTAACCTCTACACTCAACGTGGGGCTCGAACTCACAACCCCGAGATCAAGTGCCAGAGGGTCTACTGACAGAGCCAGCCAGGTGCCCCGAAGCCAGAATTTTTTTAAACATCAGGAATGGTGGGGCGCCTGGGTGGCTCAGTTGTTAAGTGTCTGCCTTCGGCTCAGGTCATGATCCCAGGGTCCTGGGATCGAGCCCCACATCAGGCTCTCTGCTCCATGGGAAGCCTGCTTCTCCCTCTCCCACTCCCCCTGCTTGTGTTCCCTCTCTCGCTGTGTCTCTCTCTGTCAAATAAATAAAGTCTTAAAATAAATAAATAAATAAATAAATAAATAAATAAATAAATAAATAAATAAAATCAGGAATGGTAAGTCATGCAGACATGGAAACAATTGTCATGAGACATTTATACTCACAGATCTCTAGAAACAGGAGGCTAGGCATGCCACTCAGGGCAACATGGGGAAGCACCAGGACTGATCAGGAGACAGAAGCAGGGAGTACTGCCCAAAGACTTTATTGTGCTTTTCATAGGAAGGAATGGGTGAGGCAGGGTAGATACATTGAGTAAATTTAGCATTGGGTGTTTTGAGTAATTTTGGTGGGCTGTGGGCTATAGTCAGTCCCTAGCTGTCTGGTACCCAGCCCTGAGGTGATTTAGGGCAGGGGAAATACTGGGGCGGTGTGTGAGGGTTTGATAAAAAAAAAAGATGGTCAGGGGTAGGCTCTGAACTGGTTGGTTTGTATATCAAAGGCACTCTTATAGAGGAATGTTTGCTCTCTAGGAATTGGCTAGCCCTGGGAGGGCCAGTCTGTCCGGGATCAAGGCCTCAAATGCCAAACCATTTTGAATATGATTACAGAAAATAAGAAAATATAGTCAATACACAGTCATAAAAAGTACTAAGATGAACTGCTATGAAGCATTTTCAATATTTGATAAATGAATGCAGAATTATATCTGGATCCACATTCACCAATACTCTCAGTAGAGGTGACTCCTTGAACAGGTAAGACTGATTTGATATGGGGACACCTGGGTGGATCATTCGGTTAAGCATCTGCCTTCAGCTCAGGTCATGATCCCAGGGTCCTGGGATTGAGATCGAGCTGGAGCCCGAATCACATCCAGCTCCCTGTTCAGTGGGGAGCCTGCTTCTCCCTCTCCTGCTCCCCCTGCTTGTGTTCTCTCTCAGTCAAATAAATAAATAAAATCTTAAAAAAAAAAAAGACTGATTTGATAATTTTGGTTTAAAAACAGCTCTATGGCTTCATCTTCATTTTATCACAGTGTGGGGTGTAATATAAATGTACATCTCATCTTAGGCAAGATTCGGGGTTTTTTGTTTTGTTTTCTTTGGAAAGCTTAATTAATTTCAACTTTCTAATTTTTTGGTTTTATGGGTTAGACAAATTATCATTGTTTCCAGAAAGTATTTAAGATTATGAGAATGTAGGGGCGCCTGGGTGGCTCAGTCGTTAAGCGTCTGCCTTCAGCTCAGGTCATGGTCCCAGGGTCCTGGGATGGAGCCCCGCATCGGGCTCCCTGCTCGGCGGGGAGCCTGCTTCTCCCTCTCCCACTCCCCCTGCTTGTGTGCCCTCTCTCACTGTGTCTCTCTCTGTCAAATAAATAAAATCTTAAAAAAAAAAAAAAAGATTATGAGAATGTAAATATGTGCTTTCAACTAAATTGAATTGTAATAATGAATGCATTAATAAGAAAGAAAAAAAAATGGTTGGTTTTTGCGAATTTCAGACAATGCTTCAAATCCTTTATATTTCATTACTTCCCCTTCAAGTGTTCATGGAAAATTTCCAATTGTCATCTCTCTGACAAACTTTAATAGCAAGGATTGTGTTATTTCGTAATTGTAACTTAAACATAATTTTCAAGCTACTCAAAAAACTTTTTTTTCTTTTAAGATTTTATTTATTTGGCAGAGAGAGAGAGAGCACAAGCAGCGGGGATGGCAGGCCGAGGGAGAAGGAGAAGCAGCCTCCCCACTGAGCAAGGAGCCTGACATGGGACTCAGTCCCAGGACCTGGGATCATGACCTGAGCCAAAGGCAGACGCTTAACCGACTGAGCCACCCAGGCGCCCACCTAAGGCTTTTTTAAAAAGTAATTTCTACACCAAATGTGGGGCTTGAACTCACAACCCGAGATTAGAGGCTCATGCTCTACCTAGACTTTAAGATTAATACTACAGAATATTCAGTCAATTAATGAGAAATCTTTGGCTGCCTGAAATATATTTTAAGAACCTTGAAATTCACAGAGAAGCAGAGAGAAAAGAACTGGATCACCAAGCATAGTTTTTTTGTTTTGTTTTGTTTTGTTTTTTTAAAGCACCAATGAAGAGAAGAACCTGGGTGGCTCAGTCAGGTATCCAACTCTTGATTTTGACTCAGATCATGATCTCAGGGTTGTGAGATTGAGCCCTGTGTTGGGCCCCACATTCAGTGTGTAGTCTGCTTGAGATTCTCTCTCTCCCTTTCCCTCTGCCCCTCCCCCAATTATGTGCGCTCTCTCTCTTAATCAATCAATAAATAAAATCTTTAAAGTACCAATAAAGTGGTAAATTTAATATGGTATATACTTTGTCATGTAATGTAAGGTTAATTATATTTTATTTTTTATTTTTATGTTTTTAAGTTATATTTTCAAGCTAAGATTGTCATTTAATTTTACACATAACTGTATATGTTTAAATATACATATGAATATTAAAATGAATAAGCAAAATAAATTATGTATGATGAAGAGAAGATGCATGGTTCAAAATTGATCTGCTTCTCACCAAAGATAGTAAGAAATTATTTACCATCTGTGTAATCTGCCTAGAAAGCACAGATGACTTAAATCAACTGAATATTCCTCCTCAGAAGCCCATTAATTTTTTTTTCTTATGTTAATCCCTATACATTACATCATTGGTTTTAGATGTAGTGTTCCATGATTCATTGTTTGTGCATAACACCCAGTGCTCCATGCAGAATGTGCCCTCCTCAATACCCACCACCAGGCTAACCCATCCTCCCACCCCCCTCCCCTCTAGAACCCTCAGTTTGTTTTTCAGAGTCCATCGTCTCTCATGGTTCGTCTACCCCTCCAATTTCCCCCGCTTCATTCTTCCCCTCCTGCTACCTTCTTCTTCTTCTTTTTTTTTTCTTAACATATATTGCATTATTTGTTTCAGAGGTACAGATCTGAGATTCAACAGTCTTGCACAATTCATGTTTTTTTTTTTTTTTTTTTTTTAAAAGTTTTTTTTTTTTAGGGGCGCCTGGGTGGCTCAGTCGGTTGAGTGACCAACTCTTTTGATTTTGACTTGGGTGGTTATCTCAGGGTCATGAGGTCGAGTCCCGGGTCAGCTCTGCGCTTTGTGCGGAGTCTGCTTGTCCCTTGCCTCCCCTACTTGCATTCTCTCTCTCTCAAATAAATAAGAAATTTATTTATTTATTTGAGAGAGAGAGCAAGCACTGGGGGAGAGAGAATCTCAAGCAGACTCCCCAGTGAGTGTGGAGCCTGACATGGGGCTGGATACCACGACCCTGAGATCACTACCCAAGCTAAAATCAAGAGTCTGATGCCCAACTGACTGAGCCACCCAGGTGCCCCAATTTTTGGTGCTTTTGAACCAACATCAAAACTTCCTCACTTCTGGGGGCTCCTGGGTGGCTCAGTCAGTTAAGTGTCTGCCTTCGGCTCAGATCCATGATCCCAGGGTCCTGAGATTGAGTCCCACATCAGGCTCCCTGATCAGCTGGGAGCCTGCTTCTCCCTCTCTCTGTGCAGCTGTCCGTGCTTGTGTTCTCTCTCTCTCTCTCTGTCAAATAAATAAATAAAATCTTTTAAAAAAACGTTCCTCACTTCTGAAAGAGCTATATTCCATCATGATGATGATACTTTTTGCTCTGTTTATTTTAAAATACTGCATCGTTACTCTTAGTAGTCAGCTAGCCAAGCTCCAACTGCCTTGTTCTCAAGTACCTATGCTTCCATCTGAAATGAGGGCTCAATCTCTGATAATTCTTCCCTTAAAATTTAAAAAAAAAGCCAGCAAGGTAATTTTTGCACATGAATCGTATTTGGCACTTTTTAGATGCTGTTTGGTAGTTACCAAAAGTCTACTTTCTTGCTTTGTAAAAGGAAAGATGCTAGAAATAATTAGGTATGTTTGGTAATCTCCATGTTTTATCGCTCAACTGATAGTGAGAGCTGTTGTGTTTCTCAAGCTCACCATATGGGAAGAACTGTCAACAAAAAAAGAGATCAACTCTCCTGAATCAATTAGGAACAGGTAAAGTGAAACTTCAGCGATTGTTGACCTTCCAGGATGAGAAGAAGCAGATGGTGTTCAGGTGCATAGACGGACACAATAACTCAACAAACTAATTTTTAAAAATTTTTCCTATGTTTAAAATACTCTTGCTAACCAGTAGCAATTGTAACACACCTTTATGGGATGGATTAGAAGGATCTTGAGATTTGTCAATGCCCCCAAAGACCATGATACATTATTAACTCAGAATTATTATGAAGTGCTTATATATCATACCCAGTGGAGAAGTCTACTCTTCTTCATTCTGGGATTATTGGTTGGTCACTGTAATAAACTAACCAGTCATTCAGTTTTGTCATTAGCAACTGGTTTCTGCTATCCCTTCACTTTGACTAAAAACCTTTGCTATGAGCCATAGGTCAGAAATGGAGTCTTTTGAAAGAAACATTAAAAGGATAAGTAAAGGACTCTACCAGGTACTCTTAATAAGTGACACTACAAGGAACAGACTTACAGGTGCAGACTCCCCAGTATGACCTCTGGGAATCTAAAGTATTATCCACACATGAACAGGATGTATATGCAAAGATGCTGTAATAGGGGCACCTGGCTGGCTCAGTTAGTGAAACATGTAACTCTCAATCTTGGAGTTGTGAATTGGAGCCCCACGTTGGGTGTGGAGATTGCTTAAAAATAAAATCTTAAAAAAAAAAAAAGATGCTGTAGCGGGCTATACAAAGGTCACCCAGTTTCATTCAACCCTTATTCCTTCTTAAGATATGTATCTAGGAAACTGAATTTATCTATTGAAAGAAAAGTCTTCCTAACTCTGGCTCACATGGCATGGCTGGAGGCCTCTCCTGTAGAGTACGGACTTCCTGGCACTCACTTCTGGCCATCTCCTAACCAAAGTAGGATATTCCTTCAGGAATGGTCTCCCCCGGACAGCAAGAGCAATCTCAGCATGTCTGGATGCACTCTATCAGCCAGGGCTTAGAGGAACCACCCCATTTATTTTAACAGACAGTTTGAACTAAATTATTGTTAACTAGTGGTAACAAAGTAGTTGACAAGGCAAAAATAGAATAGTAACTTATTGTGGATGTAGCAACTGCCAGACACATCTGTCACCCCTAAGGCTGAGGGAACAAAGGTAAGAGGTTGGAACTGCTACCACTTAGAACTTGGACAAGGGCTTCTGTGGAGCTGGAACTTAGCCTCTGAGGAGGGGCTGCTGCCTGAACACTCCTGGTGTCTCAGAGGGGGGTGCGGTGAAGGTGATTCTGCTGCTCCCTGGAAGGAGCTGCCACTGCCAGGTGCAGACGCATTGCTGGTGTGACACTGTCAGGACCAGGTAGCAATCAGGAAGAAGCAAACCCTGTGTCCTTACTCCAGCCTTGCAGGCTCCCACAGTAGAGTCTATCAGGGAGCAGTTGGCAAAGGAGAAAGTGTATGTAGCCCCAGAGCTAGTAGCTTAGTAACGGGCACATCCAGCTTTTCCTTTTTTCTTTTTAATTTTCTAGCAAATGAACTAGAGGTGTCATTTCTTTACACTTCTATTTGCAGTTATTTTCCCCTTCAAGGGTTCAGGCTTTTGGTTTTGATAATAGTTGATTATCTTCTCTATGCAAGGCAACCTTCCTGTCCATATTATAGAAGCTGGGGCTTTTCGCTCATCAGGTACTGTAATATATCACAGCCTTCCTATTTAGGCCCTAAGGTCTTTAAGAAGTGATATGTACCACCTCCCACAGTGCTGGTACAGGGCTAGGACCACAGAAGGGCTGAAAACTTACAGAATGACTGGCTGATGGATGGATAATGTGGTTTTACTTAAAAGGACTCCTTTCTAGTCATCCTTCATCTTTGCTCTCCTGCTCACACACAACCGGGCCTCCCCTCCACATTCCACATGACCCAGTCAAGAATGATCACCTGCTTCATCTCTAGGCTGGCACAGGGTGATTATTTGCTCAAATGACTAGGTAAAAGCACATCTGCTGTCATTAAGCTTGGAAAAAGGAGGGCTGCAAAAGGAAAGGAATTCTAGCAAGCTCACCAGGGTAGGCTTGCGATAATGGCTGTATTGCCTAAATACCAAGAAAAACACCCCAGGGAAAATTTCATGACCTGGGACTCCTGAGGTCAATCCACAGCTATGTAGCTGATTTCATCCTTACAGAACACAGTATCCACTTCTTGACTGCACTGTGAGAGCAGGGTACACTGCTTCCTGGGAGGATTCTATGGTGACGAGACCCGAGAATAGGAAACATCACTTACAATCACTTTGAACACAAGATCAGGCTTCCTTAAAAACTTCTCACTGGAAACAAGCCAAGTGTTGCTCAATGATGAATGGATAAACAAAATGTAGTATATCCATATTATGGAAACTTGTTCAGCAATAAACATAAATAAAATACTGATTCCTGCTTTACAACATGGATGAACCTGGACAACATTATGCCATGAGAAAGAAATTAGCCACAAAAGATCACATATTGTATGATTCCACTTACATAAAATGTCCAGAATAGGCAAATCTATCGAGACAGAAGTTATATTAGTGGTTGCCAGGGGATGGGGCATGACTGCTAACAGATACAGGGTTTTTTGGGGGTGATGGAATTTGATAGTGGTGATAGTTGCACAACCTTGTACTAAAACCCACTGAACTGTACACTCTAAATGGTGAATTTTATGGTACATAAATTACATCTCAGTTTTTTGAAAGAAAAAAAATGATTCTGTAAAAAAAATAAAAAAAACTTCACCATTGCCATGAGTTTCCTAGATGACTAAATGAGTAAACGGTATGATGGCTTTCAACATTCGGCACTTTATACTATGTAGCAATGGCAATAGATTTAAGAAGCTGACAGTAAATATGGGTTTTACAGGGCTCCCCCCATAGAAGTTTACAGGCAGCCTTTATTTCACCTGCAAATTGGAAGGTCTACCTCAGTCCTGCTCCCAGGTATGTGCCCTGTCCCCCTAGCCAACTGTGATATTTCTTCCAATAGAGATGATCGTCTATTTAGACGATAAGTTACTGAAAGACAGATCATGTTTTCTCCATCTCTCTTATATGTTCCATATGTAGAAAATGTAGACAAACTGCCTCCCTTTCCCCTAATTATATAGGAGGACAAAAATGCAGCTCCACAAAATCCTACACTGAGTTTGATCCATTTATTTTCATTTTTAAAGATTTAATTAATTAATTAGTTAATTAGCTAACTAATTAATTAATTTAGAGGGTACATGAGTGGGAGGAGTGGTAGAGGGAACGAATCCCAAGCAGACTCCATGCTCAGGGCAGAGCCTGATGCGGGGCTTGATCCCACAACGTGGAGATCATGACCTGAGCTGAAATCAAGATTCTGCCACCCTGGGCACCTGGGTGGTTCAGTTGGTTAAGTGTCTGCCTTCAGCTCAGGTCATGATCCCAGGGTCCTGGGATAGAGCCCTGTGTTGGGGTCCTTGCTCAGCAGGGAGCCTGCTTCTCCCTCTCCCTCTGCTGCTCGCCCTACTTGTGCTCTCTCTGTCAGATAAATAAATAAAATCTTTAAAAAAAGAAAAAAAAGAGTCTGCCGCTTAACCTACTAAGCCACCCAGGCTCTCCTGGATCCACTTATTTATTTTTTTAAAGATTTATTTACTTATTTTAAGAGTCTCATGCTTTACTGACTGAGCTAGCCGGGCGCTGGTTATTTACTTATTTTAGAGAGATAGGAAGAGAGCATGCATGCTTGTGAGAGGGAGGAGGGGCAGAGGGAGCGAATCTCAAGCAGACACCATGCTGAGTGTGGAGCCAGATGCAGGGCTCCATCTCACGACCCATGAGATCATGATGTGAGGAGAAACCAAGAGTCAGCTGCTTAACCGACTGAGCCACCCAAGTGGCCATCCACTTATTTTTAAATAGATGGAAGCGAATGCTGGCTCCATCTCCTTTCAAAAGAGCAGGGCACAGGAATTCATATCAAACATAGTTAAGGAAAGGCACAGTCCAGTAACCAGGAACTTTTTGCTTTTATATTCTTTGATTGGGCTGAAGTACAGAGCACTTGAACTTTCTCCTCCTTGCCTTTCTACTTTTTGCTGCCTCCAAATTCAATTCAGACTTCCAGAAGCTTCAGTTAGAAAGGCGCCAAGGAGATGGAGAGTAGTATGTGCCAAGCAGGGGTCATGTGCCCATCACTGGGACTATGGACCTTGGGCATCTCACCAGAATTAGAATAATTTGTCAGGGCTCCAAACAGTTCTCTATGCTCTGTCCCCTTTTGCTTTGATGATTAGTTATCTAATACTGTGTAACAAATCATCCCTAAACTTACTGCCTAACAACAGTACATATTTATTATCTCTAGCTTAGCTGAGTGGTTGGGCTCTGCATCTCTTGTAAGGTGGCAGAATCAGGATGTCAGTCAGGGCTGCGATCATCTAAAGGCGTGACTTGGGTGGAGGACTGACTTCCAGGTTGGCTCCCTCACATAGGTGGCAAGTTCATGCTAGCTGTTAGCAGAAGGCCTCTATTCATCACCACAGGGACTTCTCCATAGGGCTGCCTGAGCATCTTCACCACATGACAGCTGGCTGCTGCTAAGGTAAGTGATCCAAGACAGAGCACAGGGCAGAAACCGTAATGTCTTTTATGACCTTGCCTCAGAAGTCACATTCCGTCATTTCCACGATATCCTATTGATCAGACAGGTCAGCTCATGGTATGGGAGTGGACTATACAAGGGTGTGAATATCAGGAGGCAGAATCATCGTGTAGCCATCTTGGAGGCTGGCTATCACATAAGCCATAAGATAAAGGGCAGTTTCAATTGAATTAAGTAGGAATTCCTCTCTATGTCCCCCAACACAAACCCCAAATCCTGACTGGGATACCTCCAAAGAGGCATACTGCACCTCTCTGCAGAGGATCCAGGGTGATGAGGAGGGATTAGACAGAAGGAGGAAAAGCCACTGAAGATAGTCTAAGAAGGATTCAGTCTCACCCATCAGAAAGAAAAAAAAAGAAAGGACTTGATTAGAGTCTATAAATCAGAAAGGGGCTGGAAGAAAGCCCATTTTTCCAAATTATGGGAGAATAGAGAGGAGGCTCCCTTTTTAAAGCCAGAAAGTTGTAGGAACAATCAAAGCTTCCCTCCAGTGAACCTCAGTATCCTGCGGTGACCCAGGTTGAGAATGTAGACACCACCTCCTGAGAGGAGGTCAAAAAGTTCAGCATGTTTCCTCCAAACTGCTCCTTGGCAGCCTCCCCAGGTTTGAAACCCTGCCCTGGAGGTGCCATGCACACACTACCTCAAGTGGCCATGAGACTTGGTCTTACTTACGCTGAGGTCCCAGGTGGCCTCGTTAGCATAGAGCAACTGAAGGTAGCTTGGCAGGGCCACTTGGCAGCTGTTTTCTTTCTCTGTTGTTTTAGTTGGTGGGTTTGGTCCTGAGGTTGCCTGGGTGGGGTTGTCTCACTAGACCAAACCAACTCTACAGATCTGGCTCAGATTTGAGGTGGGGGCTGGATCTCCCTCTTCTACATAGTTGTGGCTTTGAGAGACCAGAGTTGTTACAGTGAGGTATGTGTGTGTTCTTGGGTGTATGTGTGTGTGTGTGTGTGTGCTGGGTTCCTAAAACTCCAGTTGCTGTTTCCAGTCTGGATATTATAGAGAAGTTTTTGCCAACTGAATTATACTTTGGTTGAGTATTTGTGTTTATATTTAGTATAAATAAAGTTGATTCAAATGACTTGTGTCATGAGTAGGAATGCAAAGTTTGGGAAGAAAATAAGGGGAAAAGGGAAAAACCTCTTCCTTCCCAAAGTTCTTGGACTTTTCTGTCCCTGTGATTCCAAGTTACGTCTTCTGATTCATGTCCACATGTGCCTTCTTTGTTCTCTGGACCAGGATGGAGGTGCTTGTGCTACCGGCAGCCACTTGGTGCCTCTCCAGGTGCAGAAGGATGAATCTCTAGGTATGCTTTGGGATCACTGTGTCTACTTCTGAATCGGGGAACTTAAGAGCTGTGGGCTGGTCATAAGAAAGTTCTGGGCTTAACCCTGCTTCTGTCCTCAGCCCGCCTTGTAAACCTGAGCAGGTCGCTCAGCTTCTCCGACCGTCAGTTTCTTTGTTTAGCTCAGAGGTGGTAAGACCTGTCCTGCTAACCTCACAGGCTTGTGGGGAGGACTGACTGGGATAATGAAGGTGAAAGTGGGGTAGGTGTGTATGCTATTATTCTTTTTATCAGATATAAGTGAATAAGTACATGTCAAGCCACCAAGCCACCACTGTGCAGTTGCCTGCTGTTTGTCACTGAGCCTTGCTCATCTGACCAGAATGGGTGCTTGTTGGTATCTCCCACCTGCCATAATAATGGCTCCAAATCACAGGCAGTCCGGCAGGGCTAGGGCCAGGTTTCATGGGGTTTAAACAGACACAGTTTGGGGATACCCTCTTTAAGGGAAAGAAAGTGAACATAGGGCTTGAGCTCTCCAAGGTCTTGGAAAGGGCTCATGCAAGTAGTGGACCCTGAAACTTCTTTAGCTTCAAGATAATTCTGCCCTCTGGCTTTCTGGTCTTGATGCAAGTCTGAGATATGAGCATCTTTGGGAGCAAGCCAAGATTCAAAACACCTTTCTTCCATTGCATTTTCTGGACTGGGAACTTCAGGAGCCTTCCCAGATGCTGAAGCTAAATTCTACTGTGACACACTCTGAGCAGCCCCTTCCTGGCTGTTCCCTGATGCACTCAGGGATGGCTCTTCCTCTGGTCATGATCTCTACCCCAGAGATCCTTGCCAGGCCTCAGTCACTAATTTCACAGGTGGAGAAAATGTGGCTGAGAGATCATCTGAGGTCATACAGCCTTTTAACAGCAGAGCTTAGAGAGGAAACTGGAGCCCCTAAGTCCCATTTAGACCCTCTTTCCACCATGCCCCCTTAAATACTAGCCTTCTTGAAACTACTCTTGACTGTCACCTAATTGTCCATCAGGAATCTACTGTCAGTGAACCAGTTTTGTAGTCATTTATGCTTCCAGCTGGGGACAGCCTGTGTTCACTCACCACTGGCAGACAGGTTGGCCTTTGACTTGGCCAGTGTGGACTCTTGCAGCCTTGTCCTAGCTCTCCCCAGGGGTCTGCCAGCACTGACAAAAGGTCAGCCAAAACAGTTCCTTCACCAAGACTTGCCCATAGGGTTTGCACCTGATATACTACCTGTGTGTGTCCTCAGGTCCTGGCACCTGTCCTCAGGCCCTGACACCTGTCCTTTGGTATTGGTTCTGACACACAGTTCCTGTATGTGCTCTCCACCTTTTCCCTAGAAACTGACCCTTTAGGTTGATCTTGCCTTTGACTGTGACCTTTGGTTGCCTCTGGCTCACATATCTCCAGCAAGCAACCACCCCAAGTACACCAGCACCTGCCCCTGTGCCCCAGTCAGAGCACTGATTCAGCCAAAACACTACACTGAGGGGTCCACTGAGGTGTGGGGAGAGTATGTACCTGTGTGTAAGGAGTCCACTGTTCCCTGGGCGGGCTCAGCTCTGACCCAGTCTATCCCAATGACCCTAGACTGTAGGAAAGTCAGGGGCCTCAAGCCACATTTGTCCCTCTGGGCCTAGGGCTGACACTCAGACACCAACAAACAAACTATTGGTTAGAATACTGAAGTACCTCCATATCAGTGGGGAATGGCTGCAGCTCCATGTCCCCTGAGGACCCCCTTCCTGACCCCTTGGCCCCTCTGCCACACTCCCCAGGACCTTCTCAGGATCCACAAAATAAAGGGTTGGCCCTTGGCCTATTAGGAGGTCTCCAGGACCCTGTGCTAGTTCTAAGGCCCATGTGTCCTGATGTGGGAGTCTGGCCATAGTGATGATTCAATATTCTGAATATCATACCCACTTGAGCTAACCCTGAGCCCACTCTTTTGCTACTAAGTGGACTCCCTGCAGCCTGGTTTCTGACATGAGGTTCCAGCTCCACTTCACTCCTTTTCCTGGCAGTGTGTGCCTGCTGACACCTAACCACAAGGACAGGGATCTAGACAGTCTTCCCAGGAAGGACTTTTGCAGCCCAGCTTGGTCCTGCCTGGGGCCCTACTATCTAAAAGATTGTTCTAGAGCTGACTGACGAGTGATCGCAGGTCTCTGGAACCATGTTGAAGACCCCTACCTGGGCTTGGCTATATCTCTGACCCTTTGGGTTCTACAGTGCCTCTACTCTGCAAGTCGTTCTGGTTTGGATCCCAAGCCTTCGCAGCCTGCCCTGTTTCACTGCAGGTAACTGGACTGGGCCTGACAGTGTGGCCAGATAATCAGGGAGGGACAAGGAGGGGCAAAGCATTCCCTCCACCACCTTTAAGTGCCCCCACCCCCATATGTACACGAAGGTAGCCAACCAGCCCCCTTCCTGTACTTTCCATCTCCACTGAGGTGCACACTCAGCCTGTACTCTCTGGTCTGTGTACATCCCTTCCCTTCCTGATGCCCACTCCCCGGGGCCCTCGATCCCAGCCAGCAGCCAGGCAAAAGAGCAACCGATAGACTGTGGCTGAGGGTGGCTGGAGTGTGTTGCTCCTGAAGTCTACCTATTCCCTTCCTACCCCAGGGTTGAAAATGAGGCCTGAAGGAGCGCCTGGGTGGCTCAGTCATTGCCTTCGGCTCAGGTCATGATCCCAGAGTCCTGGGATCAAGCCCAGCATCAGGGCTCCCTGCTCCGCGGGAAGCCTGCCTCTCCCTCTCCCACTCCCCCAGCTTGTGTTCCCTCTCTCGCTGTGTCTCTCTCTGTCAAATAATAGATAAAATCTTAAAAAAAAAGAAAAGAAAGAAAATGAGGCCTGAAGAGAGAAACAGAGACTTGAAGCACTAATGGTGTATTTAAGGCATTGGTGTGGAAGATATTTGGGAAGGAGTTTTCACTTCCGAAGTCCATAAACGACATCATGCAGAGAACTGTCTGTTCCCCAGGTATAGAAACAGGCCTATCTGAGACCAGAGATTAAAACAAAACAAAACAGAGAGAGAGAGAGAGAATATATTTTTTTTTTTCATAACCTGAGCAAGGCATTTATCTAAGCACTTTGCAACCATTTTCTCATTTTTTTTTCTCCAAGAGACAGGTTGGCACGAGTTTCAGATGTGTGAGGAACCCAAGGCAGAGCTATCTGGGCCAACATTCCTCTCGCCCTTCCTCCTTGGTGAGAGTGTTCTGATTTCATTTGGGATGGCAATGTACCCAGACGAAAGTCTACATTTCCCAGGCTTCTTTGCGCTGTGACTAAATCTGGCCAACAAGATTTAAGTGGAAATGTTTCATAGGAGTGGCATTCTTGTATCCCTCCCCCTCTCCTCTTACTGCCTGGAACTCACAGGTATCACTGGCTGGAGTTCCAACAGCCATAGTGGACCTAGAATGGAAGCCATGCATGGCAGAAGAGAGAGACTGAAGGAGCCTAGATCCCCATGGAATCTTCACAGCAGCTGAGAACATTTATGCGAAACAATACAAACTTGTGTGTTTAAGCTATTACAGTTTCTATTTCTTGAATATGAACAAAATTCTTAACTGATACAGGATCTTGGAAATCAGTGACTCAACAGATGGTGCCAGAAAAGCTAGATATCCATTTGCAAAAGAATGAACTGGACCCTACACAAAAGTTAACTCAAAATGAGTCAAACGTAAACACAAGAGCTAAAACTATGAAAGTCTTAGAAGAAAACACAAATGAAGACTCCATGACATCGGACTTGGCAGTGACTACTGGGCTAGACACTACACTTACAAAAGAAAAAGTAAACAAACTGGACTTCACCAAAATTAAAAACTCTTGTGGATCAAAGGGAACTATCAACAGAGGAAAAAAGCAACCTGCAGAATGGGAGAAAATATTTGCAAATCACCTATCTACTAAGAATAAACATCAAGAATATATAGAACTCCTAAAACTCAATAGCAAACACCAAGCAAGTCAATTCAAAAATGGGCAAAGGACCTGAACAGGCATTTTTCCAATGAAGATACACAAATGGCCAATAAGCACACAGAAGGATGCTCAATGTCATTAATCACAGGGGAAATAGAAATCACAGTCACAACAAGACACCACTTCACACCCATTAGAATGACTGCTTTTGGAAAAACAGAAAACAAGTGTTGGTGTGGATATGGAGAACATGGAACTTTTGTGCATTACTGGTGGGAATGCAGCAGCGGAGCAGCCACTAAGGGAAACAATATGGTGCCAGGAAAACTGGATATCCACATACAAAAGAAACAGTAACAAAACAAAGAAATTAAACATACCATTTGATTCCATAATTCTACTTCTGGCTATATATACAGAAGAACTGAAAGTAGGACTAGCAGAGGTATTTGTACAAGCCATGTTTATAGCAGCATTATTCACAATAGCCAAAAGGTAGAAACAACCCAAATTCCACCAATGGATGAATGGACAAACAAAACATGGCACAATGGAATATTATTTAGTCTTACAAAACAATGATATTTGAACACGTGGATAAACCTTGAAGACATCATGCTAAGTGAAATAAGCCAGACATAAAAGGACAAATGTGAAAAGAACAAGTGAGTCCACTTGTATGCAGTATCTAGAGTAGTCAAATTTGTTGAGACAGAGGAGAGTGGTGGTTACCAGGGAGCTGGGGGAAGGGAGTAATGGGGAATTATTATTTAAATGGCTATGGAGTTTCAGTTGAGGAGGATGAAAAAATGAGATCAATGGTGGTGATGGTTGTACAGCAATGTAAAAGTACTTAAGGCTTTTAAATTGTAAATTTAAAAACGGTTAAAATGGTTAAAATGGTAAATTTTATATTGTGTATATTTTGCTACAATAAAAAAAAAATTAAGTTTAAATAAATCAATAAATCTAGAGTCCAAACCCCTTATTGACAGATGAGTTGAGAACTTGTTTGGTCGGAATCACACAGCTCCTGGAGCAGCTAAAAGAAACAAACCTGAGTATCCTCCATCTGCATCTAAGCCCTGCCCCAAGGCCCTTTGGTGGAACAGGTTTCATCACCTGCCCTACCTCTGTAACCTAGAAACACTTTTAATTCGTTGATTACACATCTGGGGTTTCCGCCTTGGAAACTGTTTTCCCTTATATGCAGGGGTGGGAATAAAAAGGGGGTGGAGATGGGGGCTGAGGTCCAGCCTGAGGCCCTCTCTATAGGTAGGTAAAGTTCAGGACACCTGCTCTAAGTAGGTGAGTAAGGTAGCTGCCCTTCTTTCGAGGGGATGAGGAATTTTGTAGGAACTCTGGTGGTAAATGGGCTCCTTGTTCTCCTCTAGAGCTAGTTCTGAGGTCAGAGGTTCTCCACTCCACTTTCCTGCCCCCAACATCCCTTTCTCCTCACACACTACATCTGTCACCAGCTGCTGGGGTCTCTTGGGTATTTGGCATCCTTAGCGAGATTAGAAATTCTCTGAAAGCAGGGATCACATCTTTGCAAACACTACCCTCTCTCGCCCCATCCCCAACCCTCCCCTCAGCATCTGCCAAGCATGTCACCCAGGGGTTGCCACTCAGTAGTCCCCAGGGAACTTTGGCTGCTTCATGCTTCCAGGCACCTTAGAGACATGCCTGGTTGTTCTCAGGTAACTTCGGAGGTCCAGGAAAGCCAAATCTGGGACAGTTGGGGAGAACCTGAGTGGAGCCTAGGAGTGGGCAACATGTTGGTGCAGGGTCCAAGCCATGGGTGATGAGGGCCTGCCACAGACCCTGGGAGATGGGCCTGAAAGCCCGGTGAGATGGTCTTGAAAGCTGTCATCTTTCATAGGGAAAGAGCCAAATATTGGGGATAGGGTAGGACTGACTGTGAGGAGGTCTATGGCCAATTTCAGGCCCAGGACTGCCTCCACTGGTCTGGTCACATATGGGGTGGATTTCCTCCAACTTTGCCCTGACCTTCCCCATGTCTCCAAGGTTGGAGGGTGATGGCAGGAGGAAGAGAACGAGGGTTTATGGAGTGCTGGCCAAGCCCCATCACCCACTGCTTCGATCAGAGCTAGCCATTCTTTTTCTCTACCTCCTGCCCTGGGACTGAGCCTCTGGGCCAGAATCAGTTTCCATCTTTAAACAGAGACCTGTTTGGAGACTTGTAAAAATAACCTGGCTCGCGCCTTTCTTTCCTGTACTCTTCTAAGGTCTTATCAAGAAAAACTGTGAAAGACTGTGAAAGGGGCAAAAATCCTCGGGCATCTTTTCAACAGAATGTCAGGCACTGTCTAGACTGTTGCCTGGATTACAGGACCCTTCTGGAGTTGTCTGATTCTACAGGGATCTGTGCCTTTTATTGTTGATGACGCTGCATCTCTGTAGCGATAGACGTTTACTTACGCATGGCTGATGCTGAGACACGGATTCCTGTTCTAGGAATGCGAAGGAAGATGCCACTTCTGCATCTCTCAGCAAATCCCCCCTGCATCCCTGATGGCCTATATATGCGTCTGCATTTTGAATTCTCCCTTGAACTGGCTATAACATCTTACTGGTTCCCTCATTAACTAATGAGTTAAATGAAGTTGAAGGCAGGTGTTCATTTTACATTTGCATAAGGGTCATGATTTTACTTTTTAAAAAATTATCCTTTACCAGTTTCAAATATCTGGCTTGTGCTTAAGCTGAAAGAATAGAGAGAAGGAGGAAAAAGAGGAGGGCAAGGAAGTAGGCAGGGTGGAAGGAGGAGTGGGAAAGGAGAAAAAGGAAAGAAAGGACAAGCCAAGAGGAGCACGATGGAGGGCAGAGCTGGGCAGGAGAAGGAGGGGAGGGAAGAGCAACGTAACAAGGAGGAAGCCAAAGAAAAGAATCTTCCTGTCCTGCAAACACACAAACGCTCTCCGTCTGCCAGAAGGAAAAATCTTTATTTTGAGTCAGCTGTGACAGGCCCTCTCAGGCTCTCAGTCTGAGAGGGAAATTATTTTCTGCCTGTTGTTTCCCAGGTCACCAGTTATATTAAGCCAAGGTCCCTTGGTGGCTGCCGTCTATAATTTTTCCACTCCCTACCCTTTTGAGTCAGACCGCAAAATAAGGACATTTCGAAACTTGGATTCTTGGTGATCAGCATGTGGAGATGTGGCCTGGGATACTCTCAGGTCTCATGGAGCTAGGCAGGGTGCTTATTGAGGGTCCTGCTTAGATCAGCAACAGGAAGGCAAGCAAAGCTGCCAGATTGCTCCCACAGGCGTTCAGACTCTAGCCTGGCCCACTGAGGAGATCACACAGTTCCAGGCCTTCCCCAGCTGCTCCCACAGTGCCTTGTCGGGAGTTAGCAGTGGCCGTTTCACCCTGAAATGCCTCCACTGGTCTGGCATGGATCAGAAGTTTAGAGAGTCAATTGTCATCATTCTAACAAGCCCCTTCATAATATGTCCTTCATCTAGCTTTCCAAACTTACGTCCCGCCACATCGGCCACACATCCTGCATGCCAGCCAGGCCAGCCTCCTCGCCACTCCCTGAACAAGTCAAATATTTTCGTGCCTCTGTGTCGTTGGTCTTGCTGTTCTCTCTGCTTGGAATGCCTTTTCCCTTTCTCCTCTACCTGGTGATGTCATACTCATGTTTTCCTCTCATTTCCAGGCAGAGTGAATTATTTCCTCCCTTGAGTTTTCATGTGTACTTTATATACATCTGTATTTAGACACAACACTCATCACTCTGGTTTGTAATTATTTGCCTGTCTGCCAGCCTGTTCTTCAAGGGCAAGAACCCAGGCTTATTCATGGGCTGCCCTGGTACTTGGCTCAGTACTAGGCTAGCACATTCATTCAGTCATTTCACAAATTTATTGAGTACTGACTATGTGCCAGGCTGTTTTCTAGGTTCAGGATAGTGAACGTAACTGATAAAGTTCTCAGTTCTCACGGAACTTAACATTCTTGCTGGGGAAGCAGACAATATACGAGGAAACAAATACTGTCAAGTAGTAATAGGTGCTAGAAGAAAATCAAGGGGGCTAAGGGCACAGAGAATGATAGAGGGTGTTATTTTCGCTGAGGTGGTCGGGGAAAGGCCCTCTTGATAAGGTGGCATTTAAATAAACAGCTGAAAGAAGTGAGGGAGTGGGTCATGTGGGTATCTGGGAAACAGCATTCCAGGCAGAGGGAAAAGCAAGTGCGAAAGTCCTCAGACGGGAGTGTGTCTATGTTCAAGGGCAGCAGCAAGGGCTAGAGTATGCCAGAGTAGTGAGTGATGGGAAGAGCTATAGGAGAGAGGCTCCAAGAAAGAAGAAGCAGGGGGCCAGAGAACTTAGAGCCTTCAGGCCAATGTAGAAACTTCAGCTTTTATTCCAGGTGAGCTGGGGAGCCACTGCAGCCTTGCCCCAACCTGCATACTTACAGGGCACACTCTTCTGCTTGAATCTGCCCTCCAGCTACACTAAATCTATTCAAGTCCTCTTTGAGGAGAGAAGAGACAATTTGACTTATATTTTAGAGCATTCATGATCTTACCTGACCTCCTGGCAACTCTTTGGAGAACAGACTGTCCAGCATGGGTGCTCACGAAAGTTATTGGTAATGTGGGACCAGATGCAAGTGGCCTTGGAGGACAATGGGAGCATGTCCTTGACTGGACAGGAAATGCAAGCTAGCATCTACTCCCTTTAATCTATCTTCTCGTCCTACTTCTTCCTTAGAGAAGTATCCCCACTGATGTGGATTTTCTGCCCCTGGGCACTGAAGGAACCTGGAGAAACCAGGCAAAATTCACGCGAAGCAGAGACCCTGGCCTGCTGAACTGAGATATGAATCTTGCTTCTAACGATTCACCCAAAAGTCAAGGCTGACTTCTTCGAGGAGGGAGGCCCACTCAGGGATTAATAAAAGGCAAGGCACGGCGAGAGAAACTAGTCTTTCACAACTCCAGCATGCCAGCAGTGTCTCTTCGCTCGGAGTCACCTGCAGGACGTCCCGGCAAATGAGCACTAAAAAAAGCTTGTCTGAGAGAAGGAATGGAGAGACTTTGACCACCTACTCCATCCAGGCCCTTTCCCAAGTACATGTGGAGTATCTTCACTGCTAAAATATCCGATAAAAATTGAAGAAGTCCC
Organism: Mirounga leonina; assembly: GCF_011800145.1. Classification (NCBI taxonomy): domain Eukaryota; kingdom Metazoa; phylum Chordata; class Mammalia; order Carnivora; family Phocidae; genus Mirounga; species Mirounga leonina. Next base: position 64,630,577 of record NW_023270305.1, read on the forward strand.
CTCTCTACCCCTCCATGCTCTCTCTCCAAAGAGTGGAATCTCTAATGTTCAGGCGCCACGGAAGGCCCTAGGGAGGGGATTCCGGGAGCGCCTCTATTCTTATCCCAAAAAAAAGGCTTCTAGTCCCACCTCCCTTCTCCCAGGGAGGAACGTGGAGACCTCGGACGGGTAGAGGGTGGCCCAAGCTGGCGGCGGGGTTCAAGGGCCTGCCCGCCGCTTGGGTCGGGTCGCGGCGCGCAGGGGCAGCGGCGCCGCGTGCAGTGGAGGCCGGCGCTCGGCAGAGGGCGCAGAGGGCCCGCTCGGTCTGTCCCGAGTCCCGGCTCCCGGGCCAGGGCGCACCCTCCTCCCGCCCCGCCGCCTCCGCACCCCACAGCGGAATCGCTGGCCCAGCCTCCGCGCGAGTGTGGGCGCCGTCAGGAAGCGCCTTCCTAGACCACCCTGCAGCCATCGTCCGCCCCCTTCCCCGGAGGCAGCTCATTTTCCGCTCAACCTAATCCCCGGTCTCCAGACCGTCCGGGATGCGCCACACCCTCCACAGGCCAACCCTCTCCTCCCGCAGTTCCTTCCCTTCCAGGTGTGGCCGGTGGGGAGGGGTGGTGGTCGGGAGAACGCGAGCCTGGGCCCCAGACTCTGAGGGCTAGCGACTTGGTAGGAAGAAGCTGCAGGTGAGAGGTCAGAACTGATTCCACCGCAGGCGCCGGCCCTCGGCCTGCTGGCGCTTGGGTGAGGGCTTAGAGCCCAAGGCCCCAGGAAAGGAGGGAAAGCATCTGCAATGTTCACTTCTGCAGGGCTTGGCAGGTGGTAGGGGACATCGTTATTGAATGAATGAATGAATGAATGAATTGGAATGGAATGGAATGAAAGAAATGGAAAGTGGTCTGAGACCTGGGTCTGGCCAGCCCTATGCTGGCACAATACTTCCCAGTAGGGTTTGCCACACTCACCTTGCTCCTTACCTGTCTCTTCCCCAAGACCATTCTTCCCACCTCACAGCTTTCCTTTCACTTCCTGTCAACTGCTCAAAAGCTTTCGCCAGCTGCCCGATCCATATCCCTTCCCCTAGCATTCAAAGCTCTGTACAGCCTTGCCCCAACCTACGTACATACATGGCACACTCTTCTGCTTGAATCAGCTCTCCAGCTACACTAAAGCTACCCAAATCTTATGAATATAACTTGAACTGGCCTTCCTCTGGGGAGCTGCCCACCTCCTTTTTCCTTATCAGCAACACCTGCTCCCTGGGCTCCAAATCATTCTCTTCCTTCAAGGTCCAGCTTCAGATACCATTCCCTTCCTTCAGAAAGCATTCCCTGACTTTTTCAGTCCAGAGTAAGTTTTCTCAGCTCTGACCTCCTATAGCATACACTCCTTGACACTTTTTTGGTACCAGTTACCTATGGCTGTTTTGTCATGTAGTACTTACCTACTTATCTTTTCTCTCCCACTACACTGTAAACATTTGGAAGGCAGGTCCAAGTCTTTATCACACATTTATTGAGCATCTACTACCTACCAGGTGTAGAGTCTAGCATATATGGACCCAAAGAGTTTAGGACACAGTCCGCCATGATGATGCTGGGGAGAAAAGAGAACACTTGGGGCCTGAGGGAAAGTAGAGGGTGTGGCTCTGAAATGGAGCACTCACCAGCACTTACTAGGAAAGTCCCAAATGACTTTCTTTGGGAGCACTCAGCATCCTGGATTAGAAAGTAGTCTCATTCTCTAAGGGAATATCTGCCCATTTATGGAACCACTTACTCACCCATTCCCTCGTTCATTCATTCATTCATTTGATAAATATTTGTTGAGTCCTTACTTTATCCTGGTGACTCATAGGATTGGTCATACTTCAAACCCAAAAGGGTTGGCTGGTGTGTGTGTGTGTGTATGTGTGTGTGGTAGGGAGTACTAGGAGCCTGGGAAGCTTTTGGTGTGAGTTGCTTCTTGTCAGTTCCTGTTCAGAAGCATAAGTCCCCACTGGAAATGGTCTTGGGAAATCCCAGGTTTTCATGGAGGGAAGGAAGGCCATCAACCCTCCCTGAAGGTAAGGTGCTCAGACTTTGCCTTATAGTTCACTTTGGAACCGCCAGAGAATGTTCACTTCAAAGTCCTTTCCTTCTGTGATCATTCAAGATTTTCCAAACAGCCCTCTGAGGTTAGGTCCATTTGCCAGATGAAAAAGCTGAGGCTATGAAATTTAAAGTTTTCCCAAAGTCACTGGGCTGTGGCAGGGCTGCGACTATAGCAGGTCATTCACATCCTGGTCTCCTCAGCTTCATTGTAGGGGGCTTTGTCTTAGACACCTTTGGGACCCTATATGCTGGACTTCACACCTGGCATGTGTCGATGCTCAACATGCTCCATCTGTAGGTACACCCAGGACTTTTGAGGAGCCAATCAGAGGACAGCAATCTCTGGCTCTTGGTAATGAAAGAGGCAGGTCTCTGGAACAGGACATTTTAAATTTTGGATCAAAGTGGTGGCCCCCATCATATCTGGCCACTAGCAGCTCTCCCCTTCTCACTCAGAAATTCAATGGTAACTTGTTACTGAATCCTAACTCCAAATGACTTCCAAACTCTAACCTTCATGCCTCAATTCTAACTGCTCTTTTAAATCATTCATTCCCTAATTCTAACCAATATACATCACTCCACCCCTAAGGGCAACTCAACCCCTCCAAGATCCTGGTGGCCTGATGCTATCTTTAATATCCTTCATATAGTCTGCAGTGTGGTGAAGACTGCTGCCCTAGTATCCAGAAGCAAGAAGGTCCAAAATGAGGGCGTAAGCAGCTGAGGAGGGGGAGCTGGTAACACCATGAATTTGTCTTCATTATGAAAGTGGCCCCTTTTCCTCCCCAGGCACCCAGGCCTTCATGTTTTCCCCAGGCCCTTCTGGAAGAGGAGAAAAGAAATAGAGTGTTAACCCTTTTAGAAAGGCCTTTAGAGAGGCCTACAACAGGCTAGGCTTACCAGAAGAGATGGAAGCATTAATGGGATTCCAGCCATTCAGGCATTCATTCATTCAACAAGCATTATACTAGCAACTGAATGTGCCCGAGCACCCTGGTGAGCTGTGATTCAGATATAGTTCCTGCCCTCCTGCAGGTTGCTATCTAGAGGCAACTGATTTTTTTGAGCACTGGCCCTGAGTTAGGTACCTGTGTTACACATTTTTCCGTGTCGTATTTTGTTTAATTGCTACAACCCTATGGAAAAGATGAAGGAACTGAGGCTCATTGGTAGTAAAGTGAGAAGCCAGAGGCTTAAATGCTAAATCCCTTTTCCTGCATTGCTTCTGGGTGGGGCAGGGGAGGGAAGTTTTCCAGTAACTCTGACATCTGTTCCTGAGTCAAGTCGCCTCCTGCACCACCTAGTCCCAGGCAGCAAGTGTGGAGCCAGGGGATTGGGCCGGAGTCTCTCCGAGGCCCCGCCCACCTCTCTGCTAGGCTGAGCCTTCCAGATACCAGGCTCTGGGGGCGAGGCCAGAGGCTGTTAGAATGTTAGCCCGCATGTAGGTGGTGGGTCAGAGGTCAGGCTTCAGTTCCCTGTGTTGGTTGCTGTCTTTTCCTTGGTGTCTGGCTCTACCCGTTTCCCCGTTGACCACCAGGATTCCAAGCCACTGGAGAATCATGGCCTACTCTCGCTTCCCATTAAAGTCACGGTCAGACTAGCTTTGTCCCCAAAGCAAGAAGCCCTGCCTTACAGGAAGCACCTCTACTTCCACTTTATGATCACCATAAAATAATGCTATTTAGTTAATCGGTATTTCAGGCAACTACTCTGCCTGGCCTTGTGGAGAATGACCCCTGCCCTTAAGGTGTTCACAACGTGGTTACAAAAAATATGAACTAATAAATAGAGTATTATAATAATAGATCACATTCATAGAACACTAACTGCATGCCAGGTGCTGTAGCTTTTAATAAAGAGCTCATTTAATGCACAGCACACATCACAGCACACATCACAGCAACTTTTCCCCTGCAACATGTAACAGGTGGGAAAAGCTGGGGGAATGGCATCAGAAGAACTTACAATTTAAATGTAAGTTTAAATGCTAGCTGTCAATGCTTGGAAGTTACCTAAAACAGTCTGAGCCTCAGTTTTCTTATCTGAGAACTGGTAGTGTTTTATACCCTTATGGTAAAGAGCTATCTGTGAGGGCTAAGTAGAATAATGCTTATGAAGCATGTAGCATGGTGTCTGGGACAGAGTAAGTGCTTATGCGTGTAGTCGTTCATTTTACAAATATTTACTGAGTGCCAGGCACAGTTCTAGGCACTGGTGATACAACAGTGAGCAAAGCACAAAGCCCACTTATGTGCTATGGCTTATTGATTCTTGGTTTCTTCTTTTCTGCCTGCAGAACTGTCCCCAAACAGTTTCATGTTGATTAGCTCATTTTAAGTAGATATATTTATTTACTTCATCTTTGCATCATCTTGGTCAAGTAGGGATAAAAGAGGATTAACTAACTGCATGTGATGGATGGAGAAACAGGCCTAGAGAGAGATGATTTACACAATACATCTGTAACAAAAGCTTAACCACAGATTGGTCTCCTGTTTCCAAGCCTGGTCTCCTTCAAGAATTCTCTCTTTTAACATATATACTAGGCAGCCCTGCATCTTTGGGGGGGGGGAGGGGGCTCTCTGTGAGCCTTCCAGAGAAAGTTCCTGCAGAGAGCGCACTGCTGGAGGTTCTAGCCCCTCCCTCCCTAAGGCTCTGTCTACACCAGTGGAGTAGAGTGCTGAGCATTAGGGCACAGCCCTCCAGCAGCACAGACAGATTGGTCCATTGTGATGGAGAAGAAAAGAGGGAGAAGGAGGTAAGTGGTTTACGGAGCACTGGCTACCCCCTAGCCCACCTAGCACCTAGCCCATGGTTCTTTGCTGCTGAGACTCCTCCCACCCCTTCTTCCAAACTCACTGAGTTGACGCAGCAGGATTCCTCGGCAGAGAGGGAAAAGCAATTGACTGGGTGTACAGGGTCAGTAGGTAAGAAAACTTGTGTTTAGTAAAGCTGACTCTCAAATTTATTAATATGTAGCCAAATTTATCCTGAGCAAAAGCCAAAGGAGTGGGCAAAGATGACATACAAGCTTTTTCATTCATGGAAGAACTACTTAGGATTGCAAAACATTGGCCATAAGTTCAACAACAGGGGGCTCACTGAGTGAAACTGTGGCTTTCTCTACTCTGGAATGTTAGGTAGCCATTAACAGTTTTACTGCAAAATAATATTTCCTGACCTGGGGAAATAGCCATGATATATTGCAAAAGGCAAAAAGCAAGACAGGGAGATATCAGGGGGATATCCTCCAGGAAGAAGATCAGGGGAATATCAGGGGAAGCCTCCAGGAAGAGGAGGCCAGGTTGAGCTCTTTTTGTCCCCAAAGAAAACCCAGCCTGATTTGTTTGTAGAGCCATGTCTCAACCACCTAATAAGACGCTCATCTTCTACAGAGTGTTTCAGAAGCTGGTTTCAGATTCTCCTTCCTGCCCCTTATGTTTTTATTTTGTAACTATAATCCTTGATGTTTCATAAAGTCTAGTAGGAGAAAGATCTCATGAAATCATGTTATTTCCTCTCAGGCTCAGCCAGGGCCTTTGCACAAGCTGATCCAGCTGAAGGAGTCAATCATCAAGCACATATTCCGCCCCCTACCAAGACACACACTCCCCCCAGCTCTTAGCTCAGTTGTCACTTCATCTGGGCCACCTTCCTTGTCTTGACTTCCCTGACAGGTCAGTGTCCTCTCTGATACATCCTCACAGCACCATGTACTTCCTTTTCCTTTGTTTACATTTATTTCTGTAATTATCTGGTGAGTGTCTTTTTCCATCTATGCTGTCTCCCTCCAGGACAACAAGGATGGTGGCTGCGGATGCTCTCCACCTTCATTCCCACTCAGTGCGATTCTTGCCACAGAGACTCTCAATAGGTGTTGGATGCACAGACAGATGAACAACAAAGAGATGGAGGGACGGATGAGGCTGTAGGATCTAACCAGCTGGAAGAAAGGGGAGTGATTCCAACAGATGCCTCCAGGATGGGATAGGCTAGTTCTGTACTTAGAGGAGTAGGTGGCAGCCTGCAGTGCAATTTCAGGGTCACTAGAAAGGCCCTCTCCAATCTGCACTCTAGTGCTTGATATCCCTTTTACAAAAGGAGACAAAGCCTTTTGTTCCCTACAGTGTACAGAGCTCAGGCATGCATCCCACATTCCTGGAGAGGAGAGAGGTGCTCAGCGGCTTACTTAGATTCATGCTAAGGAGTAAATGACTAATAGAGTCTTTCCTAAGAGCAAATGGTGATGGGAGATGGCGTGTGGAGGAGGAGGGGAGAGGAAATTAGGGAGCTAGGCTAAGACCCAAAATGGGGAAAGGACACAGAAAAAGGAGTCTTAGGGCCTGATGCCAACCTTGACCCACAGTGTCATTCTGCCTTTGCGGCACGCAGCCTAGTCCTACTGGGTATTGACAGCCTTTTTGGTAAATCGGGTTCTGCAAATATTTGACGTCTGGAAAACTTTCAACAAAGATGGCGTTCGGAAGCCTGGCTCGGAGGCCCCAGGATGACAACCTAATTACGTTCCTTTTAATAGCTCCTTCCCAAGTGCTCAGTCAGGGACATCTGCTCTGCCGCGGTTGCACCTTCAGGGAGGAATATTTTTAACACCATGATGCCACAAAAGGAAACTTCTGAAGGCTGGATGAAAATGGCCTCTGTGTTCGCAGTGCCTCAGGGCCCAGGTAGGTAGGGCCTAATGCTCTTCCCCTACCCCCCCCCACCCCCCACCCCCCCCACCCCCACAAAACAGGGCCAGGCTCCTTTTCACAAGTAGAGGAGATGTTGGCTTACTAGGAAGTGGTTGTTGTTATGTGTGTGTTTTAAATATCCCTTTTTCAGTTTTCACAGAGGTACATTTGATGTGCCAGGCCACCTCACCCAGCTTCCAAATAAGTGGGGTGTCAAAAATAACAACCAAGAACACAGCAGATCCTCTGACGCCAGCCCTCCCTGCATGGTGCTGGGCCATCACTGCTTCTGTGTTCTTACTCCACACCCCAGCTGAGGAAACCCCCTAACACAGATGCTGGTTATGTCAGAGGAAGGAAAGGGGGAGAAAAATAAGAAAGAGCAGGATTTCTGTGGTTTGTTTACTAGGAGACTAGCTTGCTAGGAAGGCCAAAGGCTGACAGGCTGAAGATGATATGTCTTGGGGGTCCCTGGGATCAATGAGAAAAGTACGAGGAGCCCAAGAGATGATCTACTCTGAATTCTCTCCTCCTTTTCTACAGACAAATTACCTGAAGCTCAGAAAGGTAAACAGAGGGGCACCTGGGTGGCTCAGTTGGTTGGGCGGCTGCCTTCGGCTCAGGTCATGATCCCAGGGTCCTGGGTTCGAGCCCCACATCAGGCTCCCTGCTCCTCAGGAAGCCTGCTTCTCCCTCTCCCACTCCACCTGCTCATGTTCCCTCTCTCGCTGTGTCTCTCTCTGTCAAATAAATAAAATCTTTAAAAAAAAAAAAAAAGAAAGGTAACCGACTTGCTCAAGGAGTTAGCTTTGATGATTGGGTTAGCTCTCCTGTTTTTAGCTGAGAGTTCCTTTTGGAGAGAGCTGCTCTATTAGTTCATCCAATCACACTGGTAGACTCTTGATTGAAGTGTGGCCTCTTTATCTAGGAAGCCAGTTCTGTTTGACAGAGGGACTTGGTGGATCAAGGAGGAGAAAGGGGTCGTCCTTCTGCCAGCCAGATCACCTGATCTGCCCGGGGCCAGACACTCATGTGCCCATCAGGAAGGAGCTGCTGGGCACCTGAGTGGTGTGCTGTGCTCTGTTTGCACTAATATTTTCATCCCACAAATTGTTTATTTTAATGGTGACTGTTTTTCATTAGAGGTTCAAATGCATCATAAAGGTGTTTATGGAGCTTTTCTGGGGAAGACAGAAGAAGAAGCATTTCCAGATAAGCAGCAAGGAAGGGCAAGGGGAGCTGATGGTAAAAGGTGCTACTTTACTCCCTCAGCCAGAGATCTTCATCCCCCAGCTAAGCCCCGGGGCATCCGGCCCAGGGCAGTTCTTTCACTGCACACTGAAGTTTCATCGCCTCTTCCCTTCAGTTCTCACTTGACCATCATGGACTTCTCTGGTTCCCTCACCTTTCAACTTCAGCTGGTGTTGCTAACCAGCTGCCCATTCTTTGGGTGTTCCTTTATTCAAATTCTGGAGAGGGAATCTGATGGACTCAACTTGCCTTTGGCTCCAGATGCTCTCCCTTTGGGGTGCCAATGTCTGGATGCACTGGTCTTGGGTCAGGTGGAGCTTTGGGGCCAATCCTTGTGCACTTGGCATAAGGACGAGCCTTGCTGCTTGCCTGCGGGAGCTCTGGGGCCTGGTGGGCAGCCCACTGCTTGGCCTGAGCTGTATTCACCACTGTTGGAAAGACTGAGGGATCTCTATGGTGTGGCAAAGGCAAGGCAAGACCTTGGAGATGGGGCCCAGCAGTGGCTCTTAAAACTGGAGAAACAATTAAGTGCTCAACAGTCACCATGACGGAAAAAATCCAGGGGGTGCATGGCGAGGGCTGGGGAAGAGCGGGTGCAAGGTATGCAGTAAGGCTGGTGTGTATGGTAAACTTGGCTTATTCACAACCTTGATCAAGGCCTGGACACAAATAATCAAGTGCTGCTGCGGCTGCTAGCTAACACTTACTCCATGCCAGACGCTGTTCTGAGTGGCTTCCATCCATTAATTCATCTAATCCTTATGCTTATCAGAGATTAAGTACCATTCCTGTTTTACTAAGAAACTAAGACTCAGAGATGATGTGAAGCCAAGGTCATACAGCTAATAAGTAAAAGAGCTGGGATTCCAACCCGAGAAGCATGTGTTCTTAATGACTTCGCTATGCAGCCTCCTGACAGGAGTAGGTGGCCACCTCCTCTATGCTGTTGGTCCTAACTCCCCCAGAATGTCTCCCTTAGTTCTATCATGCTTGCCATCTCCCTTTGGGTTCAGAAATTCCTGCTTTCAGTCACTAATACAGTGGAAAATATGGTAACCTCGGGAGAGCCCCTTGCCCTCTCCCATTAGACCTTTGTTCCTAAGCAGGTGCACAACCAGCAAGTGTGGTGGTTTCACTCTTAGGAGTTAGTGAGTTATCAAAGATTGGTGGTTAAAGGAAGTGGCAAAATGGTGGAAAGATCAGGGTTAACCCTGCAGTTAGGTAGAGAAAGAACCCCATACATGATGTATTGTCCTTTAAGAAGCCTCAGGGAAGAAACCCTCCACCCCAATATCTATCATTCCATCATTATAGGTCTACAGCTGTGGTGACCCACACAACTTGCCATGACGATGAAAATGTCCTGTATTTGTGCTGTCCAATTCGGTAGTCCCCAGCCACATGTGGCTATTGAGCATTTGAAATTTGGCTAGTGTAACTGAAGAACTAAATTTTTAATTTTAAGTAATTTAGATCTGAATGTAAATGCCACATGTGGCTAGTGGCTATCATAATGGACAGGATAGTTCTTGAGGCCTCCTTGAGAATATATATATATATCTCCTGCTGGGAGGCTCAGACCTTAAGTATTTCTCTGCCAAAAACTTAGTTCAGGGAGTACAAGCTAGGGTTAAGGGTGCCAGGCAGATGCATCTCATTTGGCCAGCATGAGGCTTTGGAATCTTTAATTCAAATGTCTTCAGCCAGACAGGCATCTCCAGCCTCCATGCCCCCTAGTTTTACTCCAGGGCCCAAGTCACACACTTTGCCACTTCTGAAGGAGTTTAGTTGCGACCCCAGCCTTGATAAAAGCCTTCAATGATTCCCAACTTGAGTTCATTTGCTCCCTACAGCAGCCCTGGGATAGAGATAGAATTGAGATTGTTATACCCACTTTATGGGTAAGAGAATGAAGGTTCCCAGGAGCCTCCAGAAAGGGCTGTTCTCCAAAGCCAGCTCCACCTTTCCTGTCTCATTTGAATAGACACTGGAAGCCCTGGCTTACATCTGGGCTTGACGTGGCCCTTGCTGAGGAACCCTGCCCCTCCTTGGCCGCTGGCGCTCGCAGTCCTCGGAATGCTTCTTCCCCAGCACTCCATTCTTGTTTTCATTCAAACATCATCTTGATTCATTTTTAATGCAACCCAGCTGCTGTTCTAAGCCTTACTTAATACGCCGCTTCCCCTCGCCCGTGTGCCTGCCCGCCTGCCTGGACTTCCAGTCTTCTGTAGTTCTTCCAGAGTCGAACATACTTGGGATCCATCAGCAGATTCATCTGGGTGAGCTGGGAGGGAAAGAATTCAACCCTCCAACTACCACCAGCCCAAGCCTGTGCCCCAGGCCTTTTCTCTACATGGAACCTGATCCTAGCCCCATCCCAGTTTTCCATCTGCATCACACTGCTTATCTACGGGATTCTGGAATTTAACACCTGCTTGACCCATGCCCTGTTCCTGAATGACCGCCTCTGCTCCTCTCAGCCTCCTATCAGGGCCCCCACTCAAGTTTCCTGCCTCCCTGAGCAACCCACACTGAACTCTATCTGCCCCTCCTGCTTTCCCACCGCTTACTTTCCCTTTCTGGTGACTTCATGTTTACACTACTGTATGACAGTGGCTGAGGAAAGAGACCTGCCTGCAATCAGGAGGTGCAGGTTGTATGGCCTTGGGCAAGTATTTTGGCCTCTTGGGACCTCAATTTCTAAAACTGGGATTTTTCAGGGGTTGGACCAGATTAAAACAGATTTTTTGAACTGTTTTTCCTAGGAGGATTCCTCAGAGACTGCTTTGCTAGATGGGAGCAGGGGAGGGAGGGGGGTTAAGTGGATAGAACTTCAGGATTTTTTCTGTCCTCTTCAACCAGAGAACCCACTTTGATATAAGTAATGGGCCAGGGTTCTAAAATGCTGCACAGAGAGAGAAAAATGGAAAATTCCAGATTATCCATAATTAGATGATCCCAAAAGCCTCTTACAGCTCTAACAAGGTGGAGGCAAAATCTTTTCTCCCCGGTGAGTTATAGGCCCCCTCAGGGCAGTTTGTGTGTAGACCACACAACAGGCATCCAATCAATGCCTGTGGAATGAAGAACAGTGCACTCTCTCTTGTTCTCTTCTGTGGTGTTCCATGTGTATCTCAACAGCCAGACTGAAAGGCCTTATTCTTACACTTCTTGAGCATTCTCCAGAGAGCTCCTAGAACAAGGCCTGCAGTTTGGCCTCAAACCCTTTTCCTAATTGAAAGGTCAGGACAGGGGGCTGGGGGAGGACCAAAACCCTGGGTGTGAGCCTCACCTCCTTTACTGCCTCCATGGTCTCTGACAGGGGACTCCAGTCCCTCTGAGCCTCAAGTTTCTCAGCAAAGTAATCCTGCTTATGATTTGTTTCTTATTTTGAAGTCAGACCTTGGATCTAGACCCCCCCTCTCTTGCCCTGAGGTATTGTGCTCTCCCCAGTGTGGGAGGGTAGAGGGATATATTAATTGCTTCTTCAGAGTCCACTCACCTAAGGTGGAAACCACAACTGAAAGGTTCAGAGTTGAGTTGTGAGAAGCAATAGCTTGCTAATAAAACCCACACAGTAACATGAGTCTTACAGAAACTACCACAGAGTGACAGAGGCCAGAGAGCTGTTTCAGGAGGGAGGAGGAAAGAAAGAGGTGGCTTACAGAGGGAAACCATGGACCCTCTCGGCTGTGACCAGCCCTCAGCACATGGAACAAAGCCATGGGACCTTCCTGGCCTCAGAGCTGTCTTCTCATCTCCCCGAATCTGTGTCTACAGATTGCGACTGGTGGAGACCAGACACACAGCATGTCCTGGAGCACAAAATAATGAAGTCAGCGAGGTTTGTCCTCAATATTACTCCTCTGCTTTCTGTGCTCTCTCCCATTTTCCCATCTTCAGATGCCCAGAGCCTCTGGGACAAGAAAGGAGGAGAACCCAGGGACAAGAAAGAAAGAGTGTGTTGGAATAGCACTCTCCCCTGGAGATGTCAGGGACTGAATGTGAGACCTCTCTCAGAGGGGGCTGCATCTCCGGGGGATCTTGGAGAGAGCAATTCCCAAGCCAGAGGCCACATATGATCCATAGATGTTTGTGGGTTTGGTCAACATCATGATAACCTCAAAGGTTTTGTTTAAAAAAAAAAAACCACACACACACACACACACCAGAAGATTTTACATAAAAATTGAGATTTTTGGCTTCTTTTAAACAATGTGAAGAACTGAAAGTACTGGTCACATATTCCCACTGGGTAAGAACTGGCTGAACTGAGCAGCTGTTGACCTCCTTAAAGGAAACTTTTGCTCCCTGGTTTGCTGCAGTCCCTACCCGTCCCCACTGCACCCTATTGTTACGTCTGGCCTCCTTCTCCCATTTATGTCACTGCCTGGCTCCTGTAGCATCTGAGCTTGTGACCTTTGACTTCATCCCAAGAAATTACACAGTAATAGTAGGAGCACAGAGAACCATGAAGGCAATATTTCTGGGCAGAGGAACATCTCCTTGTCCCTAACACCATTCTACTTGGAGCTACTCCTCCAGGAAGAGGTGAATCCTGCTACACAGTCTTGTGTGGAGCATTAGACTACCAGAGGATTTGGAAAAAAGTTCATATAGATCTGCTAGCTCCCTGCCCCCACAGCCTGCCCCCTCCAGCCTCAACAGCTGCCCGTTTCATCCTCATCACCAGTGAGTGCAGGCCCTGATTTCTCATTCTCCTTGACCCAGGATAGAATCAACTTTGCTGAGCCCAGCCTAAACTTGCAGGCTGTTGATCATCAGGGCCCTTTGCTTCGTGCCTGCTGACCACCGTGTCTGGGGTTGCCCCTCACCTGAATGCCTACCTTGGCTTCCTACCAGCCCTGCAGTGCATTGGGGACTGAGTTCTGCCCTGCCCTCCCAGGCAAGGTCTTTGCAGCTGAGTCCTGTCCCTAGAACACCAGCTGCTGCCGCCAGGGTCCTTGAGCTGCAGGACTTTCTTCCTTCTTCCACCTCTGCTAATCCCAGAGGCTGACCTGCCCTGACCCCTTAGGAAGGCAGCTATGCTAACCACTATACCACCAATGCTCCGGCTGCCCTGACCCCTTAGGACAGGCCTCATCCTATTGCCTGCCCAACCCTGTGCACGATGCTGCCGACACAGGCAGAGCTTTCCAGGGAGTGGGGTTTAGGTGGGATTTCAGCTCCCACTGGTCCCCTCAGGCAGGCAACTCTGTGCACAACTACACAATGATTCTGAATGGGTTCCCTGGCTCCTGAGCCCAGCCATTGCTGTTTGGCCTCATCCTCCCACTGATCCAGCTTCATTTCTGATACCTATCCTCCAGTTTCTCAGCATTTCCTCTCCCTCCTTGTCCAACACCTAATCCTTAGAAAACAAGTGATTAATATAATAATGATTTACATATTGAGATTCTGTCTGAGGCAGTGCACTAAGCACTGCACTGTGTTCTTATATTGGATTCTTACAACCACCAGGCTATCCCCACTTACTGGATGAGGCAACTGAAGCATAGAGAGATCAAGGAATTTCCCCAAGGCCCAGCAATAATGGGTGACAAAACCAGGATTCAAACCTGGGTCTGTCTGTTGCCACAGCTTAAGCTTCTAACCACTCAACTCGGTTTCCAAATCAAAGAAAGCTAGAAGGGAGGCTCAGAGAAGCCAATAATTTGTCTAAGATCACACAGTTCAGCGGTGGAGCTTGAACTCCCATCCAGCTAGGTCTTCTGTCACCAAGTCCAGAGTCTTTCACCTGTTGCTGGTATTCTTAGGCTGCCTCTTTCACTGCTGTTTGCTTCTCAGCCCCTGGCATACGATGATGGGGCACAGGAGGTGTTCAGCAAGCACTTGCAAACTGAAGGACTTACCTCATCTCATTTGATATGCCTCATTGGAACTGTTCTCTCGTAGACTCCAAATTGCTATCAGCCAGGATGGCCTTGTCCACAGACAAGTTTGATCTTAGCTCAAACTGCATCCTCACAAACCTGGAGGGCCTGGAATTCCACCATGGAATACAATTTTCCTAGAAGGAGGATAGAAGATTATAATGAATTGGATTTAACGTCCTAACATCTCAGGATAAATGAATTTTTCATAAAGCTAGCTAAGAGAACCTGGGGGGTATGAGAAACTAAAGTTCTGATTGAGGGTATGTTGGGAGAAGACATAGGGCTGAATCTGGCACAGCAGAGTATGAAGACAAATTCTACTTAAAAATCTGATTTTCCAGAAATCAGAGTCTCTTGATCCAGCTTCTTTGAACCCTATAACTCTGGGTCTGACCTTGTCTTTGGGTCCTACAGGCCCCTGGTCCAGGCCCCTCTTCCCAGCTGGGGAGGTTAGCTCAGATACCCCTGGAGAGAACCTGGGGACAGGCAGAGCCCTATGACAGGGCCAGCAGAAATGCCACCTTCACAAAGCAAGGCTTCACACCTGTCCCCTTCCAGCAGTCCTAGGCCTGGCCATCACCCCTGGAAATAGCCCTGCCAAGCAGCTTGGCTTGTTAGCAGCTCTAATGGACAGTAAACTTTGTGCGAGCCTGTGAGAGTTTTGGATTCCCAGGCTGCCTGGTGAAAATAGGTTGCTTAGAGGCCTGTGCCAGACTTAGTTCTTGGCAGCCTGGTGGGGATTAAGGACTTTCCAGAACCTTCACTCAATTCAATTTAAAGGAGCAAGGATTTACTCAGCCTTTCTGAGTGACAGCACTGTTTTTGGACACCAGTGTAGGAGACATCACTAACCCTTCTCCTATTCCAACCCTTTTTTATATTCTGATAGTAGATTAATTTTCTTAGAGCCAGCCTTTCATAATGTTTCAAGGCTTTGGAGTAAGACAGACTTGGGTTCAAATTCCTCTGCCACTCACTAATTGCATGACACTTGCCATCACTGAACTTCAGTTTCTCCATCTGTAAAGCATCAACCTCACAGGGCTGTACGTGAGAATTAAATGAGATTGTGCACGAGCTTAGACCAGGGCCCATCACCCAGAAGGCCATGATCAGTATGGTAGCAATCAAACCAATAAGCAAACAAAACCATAAAGCTTTGCTGCTCTTATCAAACATTCCTTTGCTCAGACACCTCCCATAATTCACTACCACCCATAGGTCAAAGTCCTACCTTCTTTACGTGGCACTCAAGGCCTTCCACATAGGGCCACATTTCAAGCGCTTAATAACTGCATGTGGCTTGTGGTTGCCATACCCGACAGCCCAGAATAGAACATCTGATGCCCATACTGGGCAGCCCTGCTGTAGGTGCTATTATGCTGGGGGTGGGGGAAGCAGGGTGTTTGGGGAGGGGCAGCAGGTGACTGTTCATCCTGTATGTTTCCATCCTGGTACCTCTTTATTTTACAGGGAACCTGAGCCTACGGCCTCTCAGGTGTCGGTTCTGATTTCCAATGAAAGGATCTGAGGTGGGGTGAGGGCCCTGGTGTCCTGGTGTCCTGGCCCCTGGTCAGGTTTTCTAGTTGCTTCTAGGTCTCAACCTCAGCTGGGTTGGGCTGAGAGTGTCCGTCTCATGGGCTGGGGAGCCATCCAGTCCCTCCAGGGCTCTGTTTTCTACCTGCCTAGTCTGTATATTCCTTCCTTTCTCCTGGCTGGAGCTGGTCCTGCTCCCAACTTCCTGCAGTTTGCTGGTACCTTGATTTTCTCACCCCTCAGGGCTCTTTGGCTTCCCCAGCCCCTTCTCACCACCTGGGCCACAGGGTGGGCTCTGAGGAGCTGGGCAATCCCTGGGGGATCACTTCTTTAGGACCCTTTGCTGTACCTTATTTTGCTCTAATTGTTTCAGGGGCAGTCTAGTTTCTCTGGCTACAATGCCAGTCCCAGGGGGCTGAGCTGTTATCTCCTACTGATTTCCCATAGCACCAGAGTAAGAATGAATGAACGAATGAATGGGTCTGATAGGCAAGGAACTCCTCTTGTTTCTACCTGCCACCCTCTACCCCCACCAGGGACTCTGAGGCAAGACAAGAACTGTGAGGGATGGTCTTCCATCCCAATTTAGGCCAGCAACTCCAGGCAGGAGTCAGCCACAGTGACACTATCATTCTGTCTGTCTGTCTGCCCATGCTGGGAAAGTGCTGGAGACTGTGAATGAGTTCTGCCTGGGAAGGGTAGTAGGTACTGGGGCATTTTGAGGGTTGGGGATGGATGTTGAGAGAGAACTGGAAGAGAAAGAGAGGGAAGTGGGGGCACAAAAGAAATGAGAGAGGTGGGGGGGAGGCACAGAGAAGAGGGTGGGAGAGAGGGAGAGTGGGGCACAAAGAGAGAGGGAAGGATCCTTGCCTTGCACATCTCCCGCCCCCTGACGTGGCTGTGCTGAATCCCCAGCACTAATTGCTTCAATTAATAATACTGCTCTATAAAATTTCAGCAGCTGAGAGCAAGTGCAAGGAAAGATGACATAATGCATTAATAATGCAGGCAGCCAATGGAGCTGGGCTCCTGGGGAGCTCCATTAAGAAGCCACTGCTGTGGTCCTCCTCCTCGCACCAAGCTAACACTCTGGGCGGGGCAGCGAGCGTCCTTGGGCCTCTGCAGACCACTGGGCTTCTGGGCTTCGGAGCTGGGGCCACAGAGGCAGCGCCAATAGATGGGAAGCTGGACCAGCTTTGGCTTTCCCATAAAGTTCAGAAAGCACTCCTCCCCCATTCTTTGATCTGGACAATTGATGTTTTCTCAATCTTGTGTAAGTGCTGCACACTTCTTCAAGATTGCTGCCCTAACCGCCCCCCCACCAAACTGCCCTTTCTCAACCTGCTCAGATTAGCAGCCCCTCCCCCACCTCCCCCAGTGGCTGAAGTTCTTGGGGACAGCTTTCCTGATAGTTTATTTGTTTGTTTGTTTTAAATCTCAATGTCATCTTTCTCTCTGCATCTACATCTCTGTCTTTTTCTCTCTTTGTCCCTGGATTCCTAAGACCTCTTAGGGAGGTAATCCTCTGTTTCAGGACAAAGAACCTGTCATCCTAAACATGTTCAGCTGGTTTCTCTGAAATCAGCATCACCCAAAGCCCTCTAAGTGTCTGTATGTGCACAGTCTATACCCAAAACTGTGCCCAGGCCAAGGGCTGAGTGTGGAGCCAGGAACAAAGGGGCCAGCAGCAGGCATCCAGATCCTAAAGCTGCAGGTCACTACGTGGTTTTATCCTGGTGCAAAGTCAGCTCTTTTCCCACTTGTCTGCAGAAACCAGTTCTGGACCATCCCAAACAAACCCTCTATGTCAGAGCTTCTCATTCTGGGGCTTCTGTAAGAAGATGCTTCAGAGTGTTGCAGAATCCCTGGAAATTATATACAATAATCTTTGTACATACGTGCATTTCTCTGATAAGAATGTCTACAACATTCTGTTCTCTCATGGGTCCTGAATCCTATGAACCCCAAGAATCCTAAGCACAGCTCTAAACTCCTTGGGGAATCAGGCCCTTAGATGGGCCTTAGATAACAGAGGTATTTAGATGGATCTTTCATTCCATCTCTGCATCCTTGGCTCTAGATGAGACCCTCTTGGGGTGCCTGGGTGGCTCAGTCAGTTAAGCATCTGCCTGCATCTCAGATCATGATCCCAGGGTCCTGGGATGGAGCCCCACATCGGGCTCCCTGCTCAGTGGGAAGCCTGCTTCTCCCTGTCCCTCTCCCTCTATCGCTCCCCTTGCTTATGCTCTCTGTCAAAAAATAAATAAATCTTAAAAAAAAAAAAAAGATGAGCCCCTCTGTAACATCTCACCTGGATTGCTATAGTCAAAGTTGATGTCAAGGGCGCCTGGGTGGCTCAGTTGGTTAAGCGACTGCCTTCGGCTCAGGTCATGATCCTGGAGTCCCGGGATCGAGTCCCACATCAGGCTCCCTGCTCAGCAGGGAGTCTGCTTCTCCCTCTGACCCTCCTCCCTCTCATGCTGTCTCTCATTCTCTCTCTCGCAAATAAATAAAATCTTAAAAAAAAAAAAAAGTTGATGTCAAAAGGGGCCAAGACCTAGAAATAAAGAGGGCAAAAAGAGGCCCAACATTCATCTAAGACTCAAGTGAGAAGGAAAACTCATGCTTCAAGTCCTGGCATGCAAGTACAGCCTGGTGCTTCTCTTTCACAGTAGGACTGAAGTTTGTGTTGGCAACTCAAAGTGTTCTCCATAACTTCCTTTTTCAAGGAAGAAAGGTAGGAGACAAACATCTGTTGGGTACTTTCTATGTGCAAGGTTCTGTCCCAAACAGTCTGGTGTGATCCTGATCACATACATCTGCAGGCAGATCCTCCAGTCCCACTTCATTGAGGAGGAAACTGAGATTCCAAGAGGTTAAGAAACTTGAGTAGTGGAGTCAAGATGTAAACCCAGGCCTTTTTGCCATTCAAGTCTAGCACCTTCCATTATATAGAATTGCCTTGTCTTAAACAGTAGCTCTTGGAGGGGCATTTTCTGGGAGCAAACCTGGCTAATTCCCACTTCCATGTCCCCATTTCTCACTACCTGTTCTTCAGGTGTGTAAATCCTACCCTTTTTTTTTTTTAAAGATTTATTTATTTATTTGAGAGAGAGCACATGCAAGAGAGCATGCACAGAGAGTTGGGGAGGGGCAGAGGGAGAGGGAGAGAGAATCCCAAGAAGACTACACACCACCGAGTGCACAGCCTGAGGCAGGGCTCAATCTCACAACCCTGAGATCACGACCTAAGCCAAAACCAAGAGTTGGACGCTTTAAATCCTACTTCCACCATCAAGCTTTTTCTAGATAGCTTTGACACAGAGTGACCTCTTTGTATGGGATGAATGGTATAAGTAGATGTATACAAAGGGGTCGGTGCAGTGGACACTGTTGATTTTTAGCCAACATCCATTCTCCCATTTATTCATGTCTAAGAGATCCTGATTTGTATGGGATGTTTACTCCTTTTTCACTCAGTGAACAGTGACCTATCTCAGCCCCAGGAGGGAACTGCAGTTGGACTAAGCCAGTCACAGAAATCCTACTCCCTCACCAGTGGTCAGCCTGGGAACGGACACGTGACCCAGTTCTGACTGGTGAGATGATGGGAGAGATTGCTGGGGAGCTCCTGGGAAAGAGACATGGGACAAGACAGTCTCTCACTCTTCGGCAGGCTATTTCCACGCCCGGACTTGCTGGGGGCATTCTGCTACCCACCTGAAGATAGAGCCTACTCAAGGGCGCAGAGCAGGAGGGAGAGGACTTCTTGAGCTGCTATACCAAGCACCATGAGTTTGCCTTCCCCTGAGCCTCTGCTGTGAGAGATAATAAATTCCCCTGCAGTTAATGCCAATTTGAGTTGAGGTTTTTTTTTGTTACTTGCTGACAAAAACCTCATAGTTGATATGTTCTCCCTCCTTTTAACATACAGTATTTGTACTGTTTATCTGACACGTATCACATCAATTGTCTTGTCATCTCTATTGTGTTGTTATCTTATGTTATTTAATTTTTTTCTGTGTTATATCTTGTCTGTGAAGACTACACCAGCTTTTCCAGCCCACATAGATGTTCTCTGAATTCTTATAGAGCTTTCAAATAGCAGCCAAATCTGTCATCCATTCATTCCAGAAATATTTATTGAGCCCCTATTATGTGCCAGACTCTGGGTAAGAGCTGAGGATACAGTAGGGAGCAAGACATGGTCCCCACCCCTACCCAGCTTACAGTCTGTTATGGACTGAATGTTTGTGTCCCCCCCAAATCCATATGTTGAAATCCTAACCCCCAGTGTGGTGGTATTTGGAGGTGGGGCCTTACGTATTAGGGCATGAGAGTGTAGCCCTCTCAAATGGAATCAGTGCTCTCATAAAAGGGACCCCAGTGGGTTCTCTTGGCACCATGTGAGGACACAGTGAGAAAACTGCCACCTATGAGCCAGTCAATAGGTCCTCAACAGACCCTGAATCTGCCGGTACTTTGATCTTGGACTTTCCAGACTCCAGAACTATAAGAAATAAATATTTGTTGTTTAAACCACCCAATCTATAGTATTTTTATTATAGCAGCCTGAATGGGCTAAGACACAGTTTTATTGGGCACCCCGGATGTTAATCAAATAACCTCAGGAATAAATCTAGAATGACAGTTGGGAAAATTAATGAATGGAGGTACCCAGAGCTATGCTGTGGTACAGTAGGGGGACTTGCCCTAGCCTGGGAGTAGGGAAGGCAACTCAGAGAAACTGAGATCTGAAGGATCCAGGGAGGAAATTGGGTAAAAAACAAATGGGGGAATGCATTCCAGGCTGTGAAAACAATAAGACCTGTCCTCTCTTCTCCGTCCCGACTCCCATTGACCTGATGCAGGCCCCCATCACTTTTCACATGGACTATTGTTGTTGCTTCCTAACTGGTTCCCAGCCTGCAGCTGTGTTCCTCTCAAGTCCATCTTCCTCCCAGCCATGAGAGTTAGCTATTAAGAACCCTTTAGTGGCCTCCACCATCTACCAAGACAAGGCCAATTTCCTTAATAAGGCTCTGCATGGTCTGACTGTATTTGCCTCTCTATCCTCATTTTCTGCCTCTTCCTACTTCTGAGAACTCCCTATGTGTAGTTTTCAATCATACCAGACCATTAGATCTTTCTATACTATTCTCTGTGCCTACGGCATCCTTCCAACCTTCCTTTGGGTGCCTACCCTCACTCAGCTCAGGCATTCTATCACCTGGATTGGGCTCAGTGGCCCTCCTTTGTACTTCCACAGCACCCTGTGCATATCAAAGTTTTCTACTGACAAGTGTCCCCCCCTAGAACTGAGGGCTTCCGGTGTAGGGACCATGTCTCATCTATCTCTATGCCCCATAGAACTGAGGAAAGCTTGGCAAAGCATTCCCTTGGGACACATTTACTAAACTCCACGTTAGCGCTTACTGTCTTACCACACAATCTAGCACTGATCATATTATATTCCACTTGACTGTATTGTATTCCACCAATTGTTTCATGTGTGCTAATTTTGACTTTCCATCTAGATTCCAAGTTCCTGGAAGCCAGACCATGTCTTACATTTCTCAGCTGTACTCACAGCCCCTAACCCAGATGATCCCAAAATAAGCATTCAAAAAGTGCTAAATTAATGAAGGGATGAATGTATAAATGGATGGATAGAGTTAAATAAATAGTTAAATATTTTCCTTCTACCTCTCCAGTTGGGCAATTACCAATGACTCCTTCTCTTGCTGCCGGAATCCTTGCAGGCAGGCCTCAGGAGGAAAGGCTTCCTAGACAGGTGAATGTCCATTGGGAATTCCCTGAGGCTCTACCTTCCCAGCAGTGCCCTGACACCTTTACTGCCAAAGCTGGCTTCACCCTCCTGGCCAAGGGGACTGAAGGAGGGGAGATCTCAACGTTTCTGAGCACATGTGGCCCTGAGCTTTCCAGACTGGAGCCCTACCACTACCTCCTCCCTGACTGCACTGCTTGGTGGCTAAGTAACCCTTAATGGATTGAGGCCCAGAAGCTCAGGCCCTTCTCTTCTCCTGCCATGGTGACTTCCTCTGGCCAGGAGACCGGATGTGTACCTGCTAACAATGGTCTGGAAGTGCTCTCTTCTGCTGGCCCAGACTCCCAGGAGGTCTTGAGAGAGGCAAAAGTCTGGAGAAGTTGGGAAACACTGAGCAGGCCTATGCCTGAGGTAGTCCAGATGACAGCCAGCAAGTTGTGCTGAGGATTCTCTAAGTGGGCTGTTATAGCCCAGACCCCAGAAGGCAGGCTGAGATGAGGAACAGAGGAAGCAAGCTCTGAGTCTCCTGTGATGTGTCCCCTTAAAAACTGATCATTTGGGCCTATTTGCAGGTGAAGTGAGGCTTTGCTTATTGCTGGATACAGGGCCTGCTGAAGGGCCAAGCTTTGCACCCAGACTTACCTGTGTTTGAATGTCAGCCAACTCTGAGTGTGACTTGGACTGTTCCTGTCTCTGAGTCTCCAACTGTTACAGAGAAACAGGATCAGCTATGTAACTTGTGGGGCCCAGTGCAAAATGAAACTGTGCAGTCCCTTGTTCAAAAGTATTAAGAATTCCAAGATGGTGACAATAGAGCATTAAGCCCAGCACAGTATCCAGCTACACACTAGGATGTGTGTGATCGTACCATTGCCTCTGTGGAACTGGCTGGCCCTGCAGAGGGCTTACCTGAGAAAAGTGTGAGTGGAGCTATAACCGGGAGAAATCTGTACCAGCACCTGCTCTCAAGTTCACCTACTAATCGTGTATCTTGAAGGCAGAGACTTTATCTTCCTTGGGTCTCCTCCCTGGGACCCAGAGGTGCTCACCACTGCCTGGGTGAAAGTTTCAGTTTAGTTGGCCTTGGGCTAGAGACTGCCCTCCTGTGTGTGGTATGGATCCAGAATGAGGGAGACTCCAGGATCTGGAGTCTAGGTTGAAGGTCACAAGGCCAAGAAACCTCAAGGTGGCTGTTAGTCCCAGTGCCTTTCAGTTTAAATTAAGGCAATTTAATTTAATTTAATTTAATTATATTCTAAAGGGAACTTCCTTTAGGAAGTTCCCTTTAGAATATAATTCACCTCACTACCAAGAAAGAGGGAACACATTATCCCCTTAGTGAGTAAGAGTCTACAAGATCTTTGGCAAATGAGCCATCAAAGGAGGGAGTTCAGAGCCAATATAGAGATTTTAAAAGTACTTGAACAGCAGGGCTTTATTTAAATGGAAAAATATACTCTAACTTAAATAGAAGGGCTCAATTTTGCAAAAGTGCAAAATTTTCCCTAAATAAATCTGTTAATTCAATGTCGTCCCAATCAAATATCAACAGGATAATCTTTGTTTTAAATTTGGCAAAAATGATATTAAGATTGATTTGGAAAAATAAACATGGGAGGAGAACCAGGCAAAATTAAAAAAAAAAAAATGTAAAAAGAGGGCAGGACCTCAGGCATTAAAATACATTTTCAAGTGCACATAAAGGGGCCCTTGGGCCCTCTTCAACTCACGTAGGCCCAGTGGATGTTCCTCTCTGCTTCTGTAGCCTTGGCTGCTGAACCCTGGGCCAAGGCCTGAAGGCTGTGCTCCTCAGATCCCAGGCCACTCAGGCTGCTCTGCCTAGGGGCTGGTCAGGCACAGCAGGAAGCTAGGGGAGTTGCCCACTGCCCACTGCCTCTGGGTTGCACACACATAGGTGGCTTTAACTCATTGAGGGGCCTTGTTGCAAAACCCTCCTCCTGCTGATTAGACTCATAAAGAAATTTGCACCAGTTCCCGGTGCCTGGCCTCACTTGTCACTCCTGAGGGTAGGGGAGTCAATAGGCCAAGAAAGGTCTTAAACGAGAAGGCAGCCTACTGCTCTAGGCACTGGCTGACGCAAGGAACTAGGCTCCTCTCAGTTATCAGGGGTAGTATACACACACAGAGCTCTCCAGAACCCTAGCATGGCATTGCTTCTTTCCACTGGTTATTACCTGGGTCCTTGTGCTTTGTCCTCCTTGAGTATTTCTACCCCAAATTCAAAGCATTAATTAAAGGACAGGGAAAAATTAGGATCAACATTTGGCTTAGAGGAAAGCTAAACTGATTGAATTTGGGTGTGTTGTTTCTCTGGGTGTTGGTGGCTGGCCCTCCTTCATCACTCTCCCCAGCACCCCTTCATTCCCAGGGATAACTGAGATTGAGTACTATTCCAGAAAGCAGGGTGATCCAGACATGTGGACATTCTTAATCCCTCAGTAAATAGCATTACTGGTAGCCCTGAGCTCTGTTCCCACAAGGGACACTTGCTTTACATGCTTCTCTGTGAATCTCCTTTGGGGACAGATGGTTTGGAGTGAGTGAAACAAAATCCCATGGCAGTTTTTTCCCCTTCCGGAAACCATTGTTTGTTTTTGCCAAACATTGGGCATTCAAAGCAAGTTGCCTTTTGTCCTAAATTGGGAGCATACATCTTGTTGGGCCAGAGGTGAATTTCTAATCTTCTTTCTCTGCATCTGACTCAGGACTAGTGGTCCTTGTCCTGAACGGAGTCATTGCAGAGGTCTGGGAGAGAAAAACCAAATTTGCCAGGAGCCTGAGTGGGGTCTGGTGTGTTGACATTCACTGGCTGAGACTTAGATCAGCTGTCACTGCAGACAGACCTGTTTCTTATTTTAATACTGCAGCATAAACTGAGAAGCTGCAAGTGCAGCTTCCAGCAGGGGCTGGAGCTCAGGGCACATCAGGATTTTCAAAGGTCCTTAGAACAGTTTTGCAGAGACCAGCTTCCTGGGAGCAGGATGGGCCGAGGGCCCGGGGCCCAGCACAGCACCCCTCCTCCCATTCCCCCGTCTGCTGCATTGCGCCACTGATTCAGTGAAGACATCATCCTCACCCCCTTCAGAGAGCTGCTTGCTGCTCGGCTCTGACAATTAGACTGGCTGCCGCAGAGAAGTACTCATCTTCACCAACATATGGCTTTTTAAAGTGATAAATT
Source organism: Mirounga leonina (assembly GCF_011800145.1). Lineage (NCBI taxonomy): Eukaryota > Metazoa > Chordata > Mammalia > Carnivora > Phocidae > Mirounga > Mirounga leonina. The sequence continues at coordinate 64,655,014 of NW_023270305.1, forward strand.
GCATTAGCAAATTTCTTATTAGCTCTGCTGTCAGGAGGGAGCTCCTGCCATGTTAGCTTGCCGAAGCTGATGCATAACTTCCCGGCCATTAATTACCATGCCAAGGGCTAAAGAGACTCGGAGGCTGGTGGGTGGAGGCCCTCATTCTCTCTTTGCCCTCCCATGGGAGGTCGGGGAGCTGGTGTTGGTGTTGAGCTGTCTTAGGTCTGACTCGGCAACGGGCTCTGCACTTTGGGCTCCTGATCCTGACAGGCAGGGTACAGGATGCCCAGACACCATCTGGGTTGGTTTGGGCTGGGTTCTCCCTTAGGGCCTCCAGGATTTGGCAGCTTAGAATCTGCACAACATCTCCTTTAGAGCTGTATGTTCAAGGCAGAGCCTGGACTGTGTCCCAGAAAGGTGCTCTGGCCTCTCTCTCAGGGTTCAAGGCCACTGATTCTCCTCCTACTTCCTCCCTTCACTCCAGACAGCTGAAGAGTCTCCTCCCCAAAAGTGACATCATGTCTCCTGCTCAGATCCTCTCTTGGTGACTATCCAAGGAACTGCATATTCAGGATGATCAACCCCTGCTTTCTATGGGCTCAGGCTTCTATTTTACATGAGGAATTGCATAAAACACACTCATCGGGAAGCAAAATGAGAGAGAACATTTCAATTTTCTTGTTTTACCTATTGCCCCAAACTAGTAACTATTTGGGCGGGGTCTCTGACTCCTTTGAGAATCAGACAGAACAAACATTCTCGTTCCCAGGAAAACACACATATTCACACTTGTGCATTAGGTTTCAGGGCCTTCCCAGACCCTCAGCAGCCCATTTGTGAACCCACGTTTTATAAGTGTTCTTCCCAAGCCCCTCAGAGCTGCTGATCCCTGGGAAGGGACCATATCAGCAGCCTCCTGCCACAGGAAGTGAATTAGCCTTCTCCTAAAACAACAGCAGAGATGGCTCCCCGGGGCAACCCTGGGCACCGCTTGGTGAAGGCCACTATATGCAACTGCATCATTTCTTGGGTTATATTAGACATGGTGAGTCTGAGAAATGGGCTCAGGGCAGCAATGATTCTGGCCAGGTCTGCTTTAACTCCTTCTGAGAAACCAGTTTTGTGGCTGGGAGGGTCCTGTAGTAACATTTTCTTGTCCTTGTATGCTCCTGCTAAGAAGAGAGGTGGGGGTGGGGAGGAGGAGGCAGAGATTGGCAGAAAAGGGGAAGATTCTGAAATGGGTGTGGGGGAGGGTGCATGTGTGTGTGTCACGCGTGTGCGTGTGTGTGTGTGTGTGTATGGAGGCAGAGAGAAGGGAGGGGAAGAGCGCTGGAATTCCCATTATTCAGCTTTAGGATGCTTGAGATAGAATCTTGGGTGGAATTGCTCTTTTTCACACACATGGCCTCAAATTCTGCATTATCTTGAGCTCTGGCTGGGAATAATGCTCTGCTCTGTGAAATTTAAAAAAACATGCTTCCTTCTTGTCACCTCTCAGAAGGCCGGGCTTTAGGAAATGCCCAAAGGAGGGTGGAAAGGTGGAAAAGGTCCTCTAAGCGAGGGAGGTGGCCACCAAATTATTCCCCAGAGTCTCCAGTTGTTACCATGACTCCCTGAGGGAAGCAAGAGGGCAAAAGTAGTGTAATAAAACCAGACCCAGCCAGGGTTCCTTTGAGGGATGGAAGATACTGATAAGCAGCCCAACATGGATTGCTTCCTTCTCTGAACTTGGGAGTATGTCTTGACTTTAGTCCAGATCCCAATGCAGCCTCTGGCCTGTAGCTGGTCCAGGCCCACCCTCCCTTCCCCCTCCCAAGTCCTTCTAGGTTGGTGCAGGTGTGAGCTGGGCTCTTACTCCAACCCTTACTAGCATCTGCCTGATTTCCCAAGAATCCTTCCAGGGTGGCACAGCTTGGATCTAGCCCCACTGGTTTGACCTGCTCACCATCCCCTTTGGGTGTGTCATGCCCGGGCCCCAGCAGGTTGGCTCGTATCCAAGGAGGCCACTTACTAGCTCCACACCACAGCCCTCCTTGCTTATTCAGCATCATGGTCCAAAAACTGGGGCATGACAAGTTACCCTGCCACCATCCCCTCCTCCCTTACTCTTAGGACAAACACCAGTCTGGCCACTGAGATGGGAAAACAGAGACGTCGAAAGGGCCCAAGATTTTGTGAACTGGGGAGGAGACTACTCAGGCTGACTTGGTTTCTCTGAGGACTGTTGGGCCTGGGATTAAATAAGTCTTCTCCCTACCCACAGGCCAAGAAGGGGCACTGAAGCAGAGGGGTCATTCCAGAGAAAGGACCCTGTGGGCTGCCAAGAGGATGATATTCTGCTATGGCTCACGGGTAAAGGGAAGGAAAGCCATCCCCAAAAACGTTCTCCAAACATCTACTGTTGCATGGCCTTGGCATTTTCTCCTTTCCAGCTCTGGGATTCAAAGTGGACTCTGTACTTTGGGCTCCTGATCCTGGCAGGGAGGGCGCAGGATGCCTCATGCCATGCCTCTCGTTTGCTTAATCCCCACTGGAATCAGGTTAGGCTGTGTCTGAAGTTAGGGGCCTTTCCCTTGGTCTTGGCCAGGAGCAGCATCAGTGGCCCAGGAATGTTGGGAAGCAAGGGATATGTTTTTCTAGGAAGTGGACTTACTTTCAGGAAAGGATTTGAAATGGGGGAAATTGAACAGCTTCCTAACTCTATGTCCTGAGACCCCCGCACCCCACAGCAACCAGAGCTCCATGGAGAGGAGAGGAAACGACTAACTAAAGCAGCCTCCCCACCCCTTCCCATCTCTTTCTTTCCCATTTATGTGTTTGATTTTTTTCACGGCACCTATCACAATCTTGCCTTTGTGTGTTTGTGTCCTAGATAGTGTCTGTCTCCTTCTACTATTCCCTCCTCCATTACACCGTGAGAGTAGGCCCTTGTCTTGTTCATTGCCACATCCCCGGGGCCCAGGAGAGTGTGTGGCTCCCAGTAAAGGTGTACAGTCATTATTAGTTGATATGACAGAATGGTTAGGATGTGAAGAGGAGGCCAGGACCAGAGAGGCCATCAGGGTAGGAGTAAAAGGGACATTTGGGACCATCCTTTTCATTACCCTTCAAAGGTAGGTGGCTAGGTGGGTAAAGTCCAAGTTTGTCATCCTGACATACAAAGCCCCAATCCATCTTCCTAGGCTCATTTCCTGCCAGCCCCCCCGCCCCGTAAGCTTCCAGTGCTTCAGCTTCTTCAAACTGCTAAATATCCTCACATTTCAAAATTTCTTCCCATGTGTTCTTTTACGTATGTGCCCACCTGGAATGCCTTTTGTCTATGCAGTTAGGAACTGTGATACCTACTTTTTACAGTGACTGTGAAGATTAAGGGTTGTAGTATAGAGCAAGCTCCTGGCTCATCTTTTGCCCAAAATGGAGTCCTCACTAAATATTGGGTAGCATCCCTCTCCTTTCCCTCTGTCTGGGGAATGCATCAGCATAGGCAGCCCCTCTTCTGAGAGGCTTCAGGCCACAGTGCTTTGTTCTTCCCACAGTTAGAAGGCTGTTAGGGGGTCTGTGTCCCCAACCTGATCCCCAGGGCAGAGGCATCTGTATCTCATTTGCACTTAACTTGACGTTTGGTGTAACCGTAGGTGCTAAAGGTATGTCCCCTGAATAACTGGAACTGAAGGCCTGTGAGGCAATGGGTTGTTCATCTTTCCAGAGCCAGAACATGCATACTCACTGATATTGCTGGGTAGGAAGGTCAGTATCTGTGCCCTACTGGGCTGGGAAACCTGGGGTGGGGGGTGGGCCTCCCTCCTGCAGCCTAATTGGCCATCTAGTCCACCCAGCCATGAAATCAGAATCCACATCCCAAGCACCATAGCCACATCCAATTTTCCATCAATAAAATATTCAGCTGCTCCACAGCCATGATCTGCTCTGTGTCTGGAAGGGAGGAGTTCTGCTCTCTCAGTGCCTGGCTCCCACTCTTCCCAGGCACACACTGTCCCTCCATTCCTGGATCAAGCCTTTGTTATCCTACCTCTGTGTGTTTACTAATGCTTTGTGCCCCCATCACCCCAAAATCAGGACTGCCCTTCCTCCTCCTCCTTATCCAACTCCAATCCATCCTGCCCCAAGGCCCATACCTCTGTGAAGTCTTCATTGGAAGTGATCATTCCCTGCCATGGACCCCAGACATGCGTCTGAACAGCAAACCCACATTTCACAATCCCAGACAGGGGGGATTAGTTCTTGAGTGGACTCATTCTAGTTCATATGGGATAAAGACCCTTGAAGGTTTACTGCTACTGTGGATCCCCCTCTATAGACTGGGGTTGGGGCTGGGGTACTTAGTAGAAAGCAGGGATGAGAATTTCCAATGAAAACCCATGGGACTGATCCTTAGACTTCAGAACTCTCTTCCAACATGGCCCAAGACAACTCTCCAAACAAGACCATAACAATGAATCAGAGAAGCAGCCGCACCAAATTCACAGAAGATCAATTGAAAATCCTCATCAAGGCATTTCACCAAAATCCTTACCCAGGTTATGCTACCAAACAAAGACTCGCTTTAGAAATCAACACTGATGAGTCCAAAATCCAGATTTGGTTTCAGAATCGAAGAGCTAGGCACCAGTGCCAGAAAAAATCAGAACCCGATGAAGACTTAGAATCAAGTCAAGACCAAGATCACTCTGAAGAGGAGATTCAAAGTAGAGAAGACAGACGGTGTCGTACCAGCTACACTTCTTCGCAATTACACACCCTCATCGAGGCATTTATGAACAACCCTTATCCTGGCATTGATACCAGAGAGCAACTTGCTAAAGAAATTGGCATTCCAGAGTCAAGAGTCCAAATTTGGTTTCAAAATCAGAGATCCAGATTCCATGTCCAGAGAAAAAGAGAACCTGATGATCAAGACTCAGAACAGAGACAAGACCAGGAACAGGATCTCTGAATGAGAGAGTTCAAGGTGCCACACCCAACGTGACCTTGAACTCATGACCCCAAGATCAAGAGTCACATCTCTACTGACTGAGCTAGCCTGGTGCCCCTGAAGCAGATATTTTAAAAAGTAAAATATCTGGTCAAATAGGGATTTCTACAAGGAGTGTCGTAATTTTAAATATGCGAAAATTTCAAACCCAGTTAATAAAGTTACATTCCATAAAAATTAAAAAAAAAGAAAAAGAAAAAAAGAAAACCCATGGGAGCTTTCAGGGACGTCTACCTGGCTTGGGCCTCTAAAGCTTCCCCACTTCAACCAAGGTTTATTTCCTGGTCTTGTCCCTACTCCAGACCAATTACTCTGCAGGGCAGGGCAGGGGAATGTTTAGAGTCAAAGACAGAGTGATCTCTGGCCACAATATGTTGCTTCTGGGTGCACGGTGACTGCTGTTTAATGTGGTGAGCTTGGGATGTTGTGAGATTGCCAACACAGCAATGAACTGAAGGCAGTGTACTAGCAGATTCTGGGAAGAAAGAGCATTGGTGTGGGGACCCACGGTCAAACCTGTATAATCAGAGCAGTAGGGTCCTGCTTTGTGCATCTTGAAATTAGGTGTGAATAAGATATTTGAAGTCAAGTCTAATTTTTAAAACAGTATTCAAATGATTTTGATCAAATGTCTCCTATAAGGTGACAAGGGTTGGCCCATTGCCTGAAGGATGAGCATAGGACTTGGGTTTGAAGTCAGGCAGATGGGCTTGAATTGGGTTCTGCCTGTTGTTTGGCTGAGGACCACAGGCCAGACCCTTATATATGCATATGCATGTTGAGCGTATGTATGAGTGTGAATGTGATATGTGTGTCTGTGTGTAATGTGTTTAGCTCTATACACACAGCACTTTCATTTTTTGAGCATTCTTTATGTGCTAAGCGCTATGTCAAGCATTTTATTTTCAATGCCCCACTTAGCCCTCATAACAACTCTGGGAGGAAGATACTATTATTCCCATTTTACAGCTGAGCAAACAGAAGTTTAAGAGAGAGGTTAAGTAATTTTCCATAAGACACATTTATTAAAGGGAAGACTTCAGATTTGATGTCAGGGTTCCTAAACACTATGAGATTTTGCATTCCTGTAAAATGGGAATAAAAATATCTCCCTTTGTGTCTGAGGACGAAATGAGATAAGCTCTATGAAAGAATCTTATAAACTGTAAAGTATTATTTTCCAAAGGAGAAGACTCAGTTTTTGCCCTCAAGCACTTTATAATCTGACTGAGTTGATCAATAAGACCAGGACAGTGCTTAGGTAAATCTAACCAAGTGTCAAAATATACGGTGTACACCTTAACTAAGTGATTCAATTTAGCATCATCACGAATGGGACAGATGGACAGGGCATGCCTCCTGACATCATAGATGCCATGGGAAGGACACAGCATCACCTTCATGGTATAGTCTTGCCCCCAAACAGCCAGAATCCAATCAGACAAATCCAGATTGTGGGACATTTTACAAGACAATTTGCTGGACTCTTCAAAAAATGCCTATGTCAAAAACAACAAACAAAGTCAGGGAGACTGTACTAGATTAAAGGAAAATAAAGAGATATGACAATTATATATACTTTGTGAACCTTGATTATATCCTTTTTTTTTTTAAGGCATAAAGGATGTTTTGGGAGAATCAGAGAAATTTAAATATGTTTTACAAGCTAGTTAATATTACTGCATCAATGTTAAATTAAAAAAAATTTTTTTTAAAGATTTTATTTATTTGACAGAGAGAGACACAGAGAGAGAGGGAACACAAGCAGGGGGAGTGGGAGAGGGAGAAGCAGGCTCCCCGCGGAGCAGGGAGCCCGATGCGGGGCTCGATCCCACGACCCTGGGATCATGACCTGAGCCGAAGGCAGACGCTTAACGACTGAGCCACCCAGGCGCCCCTAAAAAAATTTTTTTTAAAGATTTATTTATTTATTTGAGGGAGAGTGTGCACGAGTGGGGGGAGGGGCAGAGGGAGAAGGAGAGAGAAAATCCTCAAGCAAATTTGTGCATGGAGCCCAACGCAGGGCTCGATCCCACGACCCTGAGATCATGACCTGAGCCGAAATCAAGAGTTGGATGCTTAACCGACAGAGCCACCCAGGCGCCCCTCAATGTTAAATTTCTTAGGTATGATGATGATATTGTGGTTATAGGAGAAATTATAGGAGGAATGTCCTGGTTCTTAAGTATTTGGGGTGAAATGTATTATCTGTGACTTTCAAATGCTTTTGCAAAAAGAAAGTGTATATATATATTTTAAATATGTATACATAATATATAAATATATGTATACTTATATATTTATATAAAGAGAGAAAAAGAAAACAAGTGGCAAAATGTTAACACTTGGTAAATCTAGATGAAAGATTTATAAGTTTGGGGAGCCTGGGTGGCTCAGTCAGTTAAGCGGCTACCTTCGGCTTGGGTCATGATCTTGGGGTCCTGGGATCGAGCCCCATGTTGAGCTTCCAGCTCAGTGGGGAGTCTGCTTCTCCCTCTCCCTCTCCCTCTATACTCTCTCTCTCACTCTCTCAAGTAAATAAATAAAATCTTAAAAAAAAATTTCTAGGTTTTCCTGTATTATCCTTTTTATTTTTCTCTACATTTGAAAATTTCCCAGTAAAGGTTGAGACTTGAGCAAGAGGTTTAAAAGAGAGGGCAAGTAACTTGCCATTAAGCACATTTATTAAATGGCAGATCCAGGGTTCAATGTATGTCACATTGCTAAGGGGAGATAGCTATATAAAGGAACCTAGAGCTGAACACTTTTTATTTATTTATTTTTTTCTTTTTTTTTTTCTTTTAGAGAGAGAGAATGTGTGCGTGAGCAAGGGAGGGGGGCAGAGGGAGAGAGAGAAAATCCTAAGCAGACTCCGCACTGAGTGTGGAGCCCGATGTGGGGCTTGATTGCACAACCCTGAGATCATGACCCAAGCTGAAATCAAGAGTCAGATGCCCAACCGACTGAGCTACCCTGAACACTTTAATAATATATAAATATCACCAGCAAATGTATTTCTTGATTGACTCCACTTTTAATCACTGGGGTAGCTTAAGAGGGGGCCCCACATAGTCCCAGGGTCTGAGGAAGCTTCTCCACTCTTGTGCAGGAATGATTCTTGCAGTGAGTTGTTCATTAGAGCTGCTTTTCCTTTGGCTATCATGTAGTCAGAATAGTTCCCTGTCCCAACCTCCAGGTTCCTAGGAGACAAAGCTCAATGTTCTTGCAGCAGCCAGGAACCCTCTTTGGCTCCATGGTTTCCATGATGCAAACAAAGCCCAGCTTTACCCACAGGAGGGACAAAGCTGGTGAGAAAAGAACCTTCAGCAAATGTGCCTGTGGGCCACCATCAGGGTCACCTGAGGTGCTTATTTAAAATGCTCTGCCTACTGAGGCTGGGGCCTGGGAACCTTCATTTTAACAAGTACCCCAGGTAATGCTGCAGCACACCAAGGTTTGAGAATCAACAGCCCAGCTTAAAATCCACGCCTCTATAGCTGGCATTCAAGGCTTTATAAAGGTTGGCTTCCCTTACTCCCCAGCATTACCTTCCCCTCTAGCCAGGCTAAAGGGTCCCCTAACCTGCTCTCCAGCCTGGGCCTTTGCTGTCCCACCCTTCCCTGGAATCTTTCTGCCCTCAATCTATGTGATGCCAACTGAGCCTCAAGACTGAATTCAAGTCCCACTTACTCCCCGGAGTCTTCCTGATCACCCCAGCCCATGTCCTAAGGGTTGCTCCCTTTCTCTGACTTCACGCAATGTTAACTTGGTGGCACCTGGTATAATACTTTATGATACAACTATCTATCATGGTTTTTCACTGGCTTTGGTTGAGTTCATGTCATTCTCCTGACCACCTGTGAAATACTTGAGAGCAGGGTTCACATCTTCTTCTCTTGCATCCTCCTCAGTACCAAGGATAAAGTTTAAGTCCTGGGTAGGTCCTTAGAACCAGGTTGCTAATAACCGAATCGAGAGAGAGACGGGAGAAGAGTAGCATAAGAGACAGGGTGGAGGGGAGAGAGAAGAGGGAGAGGATTGGCGACGGCCATGGTAGCCTTTGTGCAGGGCACAGGACCTTTTGGTTGAGTCTGGGATTCCAGGCTCTGTGGATGGGTGTTGCATCCTTCCCCTCCCCTGTAAGTATTTGCATTTGGGGCTGGGCTGCTTTGGGGTCTCTGCCTCCTCAGGACAATTTGCATCCACAAATTTACATAGAAGTGAAGGAGTTTCCTGAGAGGGGAGATAGGGCCCTGCCACCTTGCCATATTCCTCATTTGTCGTTCAAAGTCATGTATGGTGAGCCTGGGGATGGAGGTGTGGGCAGCGGAGCCAGGCTATAGGGTAGTATAGCTGTCCCTGAGGTAGTTTGCATCTCTCCCTGAGGCTCTCAGTGATAACCCTCTTATGGCTCTTTGGTGGCCTATCCTGGATTCCTCCAATGACATCTGCCCAGCTATGCTTGAAGCAGTTGAGACCAGCAAGCAGTGCTGTTGAGGGAGGAAGACACCATGGATAGTTTGTCATAAATGTAAATGACGCCTCCCTTGTAGGCCCAGGAAGGTGAAGCCTACCACATTCATGCTGTTCCCAGATCCCCTTACACTGCCCCCTCTGCCTGGAATACCCTCTCCCCAGGCCACTGCTTGACAAACTCCTCAGTGGGACCTGGCTAGATACCCAAGGTGGAATTAGACTCTGCTTGGAGGCCTCTGTGAACAACTCTGTCTCCCAAGTAAAATGGGACCATGACTACCTCCCAGAGTGGCAAAGAGAAAAGAAGATCATATTCAGGGCAAAGAAAGGGCTTGAAATTGCTTCTTTACTTCCGTCTCCCCACATTTCGCTGATAAGGCTGGCAACCCTGAGTCCCCACACCTTGGAGCACCTTGATTAGTGGGTCCCCCAGATGGTGTTGAGTGGTTGCACACTGTACAGAAGGACAGCTCAGAGCTCACTGGGATGCTTCTCAGCCATGAGTTGCCTGTCCCCACCCAGACAAAGGATGTACTCAACCATAAGGGCCATGGGACAACAAACAAGGCGGCAGATGGAAGAAGAGCTGCAAAGATAGCAGTCCTTGGAGGAGCAAGGAAAGGTCAGTGACCCTGTGAAACGTAAGCACAGTTTGGATGGGGAGAGCCAGGAACCACAGAGCAGGCTCCTAATGGGGGAAAAATGAAACGAGAAAAATCAGTGGTGCGGGAAGCTTCTCCTCACTCACATCCTTCAAATGGCTGCAGGGGGAGGGGGGCGGAGGAGCTGGAGCTGGGAATCTATTAGCCGCCTGATCATGTTACCGTGTTACCCAGGGAGTTGTGGAGTCCCAGTGCCTGGAGGCCTCTCAGGAGATGGTAGGTAATTATGGATGGGTCTCTGGTTTGATACAGCTCTGCCTCAGGGTGAGGGATGGAATATATGACCCCTTCAAGGTCCCCTTATCTGTACCAGAGCAGGTTACTGCAAAACAAAGACAATTCAGGAGGCTGTCACATAATCATTTGTGTTGCATGCTTCCTTTAGTTTTTGAGAAATCTCCTGATGAAAGTCCTGAGTGCTCAAAACCAGAATGAATTTCGGGATTTCACTACCCCCGCTCCAACTCCCTGCCATGTCTTTTATTTAAAATAATAATTAAAACTCCAATCTCCTGAAATCCTTAAGACAGAGGCTTTACAGTCAACAAGAACACGATCTTTAGCTTTCATTAGAAATGTCTGCATTTCTCTTTGGTTTTAAGGGAGGTGGGGTACATTGGAATATTAATGCGGAGCATTTACATGAGGCTCTTAATTTGAAAAGAATGTGAGAATTAATGCTTGAGTTTAATTGGAGCCTGAATCATCACAGAAGGATTTTTACCCTCTTTTCCTTAATCAATTTCACCCTAATTAATTCTTCTGTGGCTAAGTCTTGTTACATTAGATAGTCTGCTGATTATTTCCACAATCAAGAGACTGTATATTCATGCATTTTTAATAAGGAACGACTGCATCCTTTTTCATAAGTGATCCTGCTGGTTGGCAGTCGCAGCCACTAAAATAATTATAGAGCAGATTACTTACTTTTAAAGCATTGTTTGCTGTCATATTCGTCCTAGGTGACAATTTGGAAGAGCTCCGGAGGCTGCTGTAATCGGGCAGAGGAGCAGGGTATTTAATGTGGCAATTTTCAATGTCAAGTGCTGTTTATGCATAGGTCAATGCCTTTAAAAAAATAAATAAATAAAACACAGGGGTAATTTGGGCCTGCTGGCTGATGAAGCCACGTGCTATAAACTCAAAGGCCATTCTGTGCTTAGTTTAAGACCTTGACTTGTAGAAGGACTTGCTATTGAAGGCCACCTGGCACTTTCTGCCTTCAACTATGACTAGTCCAAATATGGTCATTCATGTCTGATTATTACTTATATGATGGGGTGCTCTTGTATCAGACCCCGATACCACTGCAGCCCAGAGGGCTTGAAGCAGGGGATGCAGTAATTCCAAAGCCTTAGTTGTTTTCTTTTTAGCAAAGGAAGAGGGAAAATCTACCTATGGAAAAGACTGTTTTTTGTTTTGGGAGAAACACTGGGCTTTTTGGTTATGCAGAGGAAAACTCAAGAGCTGATTCTAGAATGGACAAATTGAGACAAGAGGAAATAAATGGCTGTGCATACTAATATAGGAGGCTGTCTTTCCAGTGGGCAGACAGAGCTACCATTCACTGCAGAAGTTCTTCTAGTGTTCACTTGGTGGTGGAGAAGCTTTCCTCTTCTCTCAGGGAAAATGCAGAGCTGAGGCCTGGACTCCAGGTGGGGGAGTCTGGCCAAGGTCCCTCCTATCTGTGGGAATTAGGTTAGCTCTGCAGTCAGAGCAGGCCTGAAGGCTGTGGAAGGAGAAGGCAAGCAGGGCACCCAGGCCATGGGGCAGGGGACTCCAGGAGAGTCTATAGGCAGCCTCCAACTTAACTGTTTTTACTCTGCAATTATAACTCTCTTTTGCCAACCCCAAGCTTTTAGCAGTTTTGTTAACCTTACAGTCTTAGGAAAATAAGAAGCTATAGCCACACTTGCAACATAGTGGAGCAGCCTGTTCAAGAAAGCATGGTGGTCCTGGAGCCCGTGCGAGACACCACAGATTGGCCCTGGGGAAGGAAGAGACTCATGAGCATCCATGTGAAGATAGAGACTCAAGTTGAGGCCTTGATCTGGTGGACAGGTGCAGAAGGGGAACGAAACAAATCTCCTTCACCATATACTAGAGAGAGAGAGTCCTTCAGAAGGAGAAACTACAATGTGCAAATTACACGGGCCTGGGTGGTTGGCTAGCAGCCATCTGGGTTGCCCTTAATATACACACTGCAGTTGGCCAGAGTCTCAGAGGTTGTCCTGCCCTCCCTACTCTCCACACCAGCTGTTCAGGGACACAGCCGAACTGTAGCAGCCTCCAGCTCATTTCCCAGGAACGTCACTGGCAGCTGCTCTGCAGAGCCCTGAGCCAGGAACCAGAGGCGGCACTGAACCTTAGGTCATCGTTCCCACCCCTGCTGCAGATGAGGAAACTGAACAGTTCTGGGGCACTTAACTGTCTACAGTGAAATGATCAAAAGAGATGTCCTTAGACTACTGAAGGCGGGGAGGAGATTGGAAGGACAAGACTGAAAGGTATTGTTGGAGGGCTGAGCCAGCCCTCCAACCTCCATTTCACTGAGTGGGAACTTAGGTTCAGAGAAGTAATGTGACTTGTTCAAGGTCAGTCTGTTGATGAGGAATGGGTTCAGGACTTGGGTCTCAGGTCCACCAACTCCTAACTTAATGCTCCTTTTGGACAGCCTAATCCTCAGGTGAATTTCTTTTTAGCTAGAGACAGGGGGCCTGGCTCTCACCCCTCCATGGTATGCATGTCTAAAACACACTTAATCTTCATGGATATTTCTAAGACCTGTTTTCAGCTTTGTCTGTGAGATGTATCCCTTAGGCAAGATAAATGGTATCCACTGGAAGGTCAGCTGCTGGGGATATTGGGTTCAAGGAGCTAAGGACATAAATCACTTGATGAGTGAACTTAGAAAGGCCAAGATGTTAAACTCCAAGCCAACCAGGGTTTAATTTATTTGTTACTGAGGTCAATGCCATTTTTACTGCACACTAATAGAAGTCTGAGCTCGTTGCCAAGATTCAAGAGAAATCTTAGTTGTCATTTTTCTCTCCACTAGTAAGAAAATGGAGACTGTGAAGCCTGGAAGAAAGGGAATAAAGGAGAAAACAGAATATTTCTCCCCTCCTCCTGTCTGTTTCTGGAGTCATGTTATCTTGCTCATCAATGTCATGGCTGCTCTGGAAACAGAGGTCCCTTCCTGGGCCAACTTCCTTCCTTGGATAGCCAGTGCTTTGGGCCAGAAGGTGGGCAACTCAGTGTTTTGGCAGATGTGGAGCTCAATACAGGAGGCCTCCCCTATGTCCAGAGCCCTTGATTTCCCTATCCTCACTCATCGCAGCCATCTCTTGCCCATCCTCCTTAACTAGCAAAACCACCTCCAGCTCCACACATGCTCAGTTCACTTTAGTAAGTCGTTAAAAAAGCTTTTCTCCTCCTGGAATTTCCTTTCTAGTTCTCACTGTACTTGCCTGGGATTACAGATTGTGTGCCCTGAGACCATACTTTATAGGCCACTCCTGTGCTCTACCGACGTCCCTTAAAGAACTGATGAAGCTCACAGGCTGGTGAAGAATCATCAAAATAATATGAATAACAGCAATTAAAACTAACCATCCATTCAACAGCTATTATTTTGGGGCGAGGGGCTTCACACAGCTTCATTACCTCACAGATTCCTCATCTCCACCCTGGATCCCTGCAAGGTAGCCTTTATTATCCTCATTTTGTAGATGAGGAAACAGATACAGAGAGGTTGGATAGTTTGAATACTTTGCCCAAGCAAGATATGCAGTAGCCAACTACATGACATTAACCAATCTGGGGAAAGGACATGTGGATGGCAGGGGCAATGGAGCAGACTCTCCAGCGTTACCTCTGGGGAGCAGCCTCGATTCACAAATATCCTGGACTGGCAGAAGGCCACTGCAGCCTTCTGTGAGGTCACGACTTGGGATCACTTCCTCCCTTGCTCCCATTCAGTCTTCTGACCATAGCTCACTTCCTCGTACTGTGTGCCTGCAGGGAAAAGGTGTGCAGGCCTGCACAGGCAGGGGTCCCAGCCTGCTGGGCAGCTGTTATTCAGGACTGTGCCCACTTGCTATTCTCTTGTCTTGGAATGCCTCCCCTGCCCTCTCATCTTTGCTCTGTGGAGATGGCTTTACCTTGGCTAAGTGCCCCCCCTGCCCCCGCCATATTCCCTACACCTAACCCTAAGTTTCTTTCATGGTACTTATCTTATCATTCTCATCATTATTTATATAGATTTTTTTTTAATGCATAGACTTTATTTTTTAGAGCAACTTTAGGTTCCTAGAAAAATGGAACAGACTGTACAGAGTTCCCTCATAAGCCCTCCCCCTCCCCCAACCTCCCCCACACACTACCACCGACCAAGGACCACAGTTTATGGGAGTCATTACTTTTTGTTGTACATTTTATGGGTTTGGACAAATTTATAATGACATGTATCCATCATTATGGTATCATGCAGAGTTTTACTGCCCTCCAAATCCTCTGTGCTTTGTCTATTCATCCTTCTCTCCCCACTAACCTCTGGAAACCACTGATCTTTTTTTCTGTCTTCATAGTTTTGCCTTTCCCACAATGTCATGTAATTGGACTCATAGAGTATGGAGCCCTTTCAGATTGGCTTCTTTTACTTAGTAATATACATTTCATTTTCCTCCGTGTTTTCCACGGCTTAACAGCTCGTTTCTTTTTACTGCTGAATAATATTCCATTGTATGGATGTACCACAGTCTATTTCTATCCATTTACCTGCTGAAGGACATCTTGGTTGCTTCCAAGTTTGGCAGTTATGAATAAGGCTGCTATAAACATCTGTGTAGAGGTTTTTGTGTGAACGTAAGTTTTCAACTCCTCTGAGTAAATACCAAAGAGCACAATTGCTGGGTTGTTTGGTAAGAATATGTTTACTTTTGTAAGAAACTGCCAAACTATCTTCCAAAGTGGCTGTACCATTTTTGCATTCCCACCAGCAATGAATGGGAATTCCTATTGCCCCACATCCTTGCCAACATTTAGTGTTGTCATGTTTTGGATTCTGGCCATTCTAATAGGTAAGCAGTATAATCTCATTGTTGTTTTAATTTGCAATTCCCTAATGACACATTGTGTTGGGTATTTTCTGTGGTGAGGTATCTATCTGTTTAGATCTTGTACCCAGTTTTTTGTTTTCTTATTGTTGGGTTTTAAGAGTTCTTTGCATATTTTGCTTTAACATTCCTTTTCAGGTAGATCTTTTATAAATATTTTCTTCAGCCTGTGGCTTGTCTTTTGATTATCTTGAAAGATGTTTACTTTTTATCTCTCCAATGAGAATGCATACTCTATGAGATTGGAGACTGTGTTTTATTTATAGCTGCCCGGCACATGGTATGCATTCATTAAATATTAGGAAGAAAGAGAGAGACAGAGACAGAGAGAATTAGCATTCTGGTCTATACATCAGTGTTTTATTACTTTGGTTGATGTTAGTCTGTTCCTAAAAAGACAAATCCACCCTCAGCCTGTTGACCACATCAAGTTTGGGAGCCTGATGGGGGATAGCCCCAGACCTTGGAAAATTTATCAAGGTGTGCTATGGCCTTGGGCATCCTCTTGGAAACCAGTCGGCACCACCCTCTCTCTTGCTATGCATCTTCTTTTTAACTGATTGTATTTCCTGTAAGTGATGGTGAGTTTTCAAAACTGAGACCCTCTCCCAAGTATTCTGTCTTCTACAAAGGGGTGTGAAGTCATGTCCAGCTTTGGCAGTCCTGTGTCAGAGCACCCAAGACACTGCCCTGAGGAGACCACTAGGCCCTGGCACTGTTCTGTGGACCATTTGCATGCAGCTTACTTGGTGCCAGCCACTCAGCTCTCCCAGCTTCTGCCCTTTCCCTCCAGCAGCCTCTCAACTCCTCTGGCTGTGAGAGTTGACCTGGGTCTGGAATTTGTTACTATATCACCCTCCCAGAAGTAGGTGTCAGTTATTACTGTTAATTCCCCACAGACCCTTGATCTCTTTGCAGCTGGGAGAAAGGGTGGTTAGATGAAAAGAGATGAGTGTGGTGGTAACATTCTTGATAACGGCTAATTTCTTGAGCAGTTACCATGTGCCAGGGCCCATGCTAAGCACATTACATATATGATCTTACCTAATCCTCACAAAAACTCTATAACACAGGCATATTATTGCTGTTATCGCTGTCTTTCAGATGACCAAATGAGTTAGAGAGGGTAAGCACATTTGCCAGGGTCAGACAGCAAATGAACAGCAGAGCCAGGATTCAGACTCAGGACTCCATGCCATGCTTCTGACCACTACAACAGCCCTCCCTTTTCTTGCCCCCTATAAAAAATTATGTATCTCTTTCTTACAACTCTTCCTTACAAAACTGGCCCTTAATATCTGTGATTCAGGCTGCCCTGCTTCCTGGCAGTCTTTCCAGGGGCTGGTGCTTCCAGGCTTCCTCTCCTCCAAAGGAAACCTGCAGCTTCAAGGCAAAGGTGCCCCAGCCTCACACTCCAGTCCTCCAGTCCTCCTAGACTCTTATTAGCAGTATCTTCTCATAAGCCATTCAAGGAGACTTTGTGGGTTCCAAAATAGAGTCATTTAAATGGTTTATTGCTTCATAAACAGTGTTCTGCAAGGACACTGCAGGCCCGTGTTGATTGAAACAGTCAGTTCCTGTATTTTCAGGTTTGGATTTACCTTTCCCAGCTGCGGGTACTTCCTTATTCCGGGCAGGCTGACCTTTGGAGGAGCTTGGGGGGCGGGGGGGTTTGCGGTGGAGAAGGTTGATGTGCTGGGCTGGCAGAATGCCCCTCCTGCTTTCCCAGGCCTGTGTGATGAGGAGCCAGAGGAACATTGTTCCTCTCTCTTTCAGTCTGAGCAAGCAAGGTTTATCTGAGGGGAAGAAAGTCTCAGGAGGCAGGAGAAGGGACAGGGAGACCTACAGAATCGGGGAGTCTCCATCCTGACAACCCTAGGGTAGAGCATCACCTGGGATAACAGCAATGGGAAACCGTATGCATTATCTTGTCTGATATTCACAATTTCTAGTATCCTGCCCCTGCAATGAGGAAGTAGAGCCCAGACATTGACTACCTTGGGTTTTTATGCAGCTAACAAGTGGCTGTATCAGGCCTGTCCTGGTAGGGAGTAGGATCTGCTGAATATGCTTCAAAGGAAGGACTGCATTTAGAGAGGTGAGGGTAGGATTCGGGGACACACAAACGCTGGTGAGGCACCCAGAGATGAGCAACAGCAGGAAGCTCTGACTGCCCACAAGCCTAAAAGATCAAGGAGTGGATAGAGTGAGACCAGAGATGGGTGAGAACTGAACCATGGGGGTGGACCTAAAGTCACAGAGGGACACAGCCACTGCCAGGACCAGGCTTCAAAGCAAGAGGGAGAAGAAATACCCTGATCTTTCTTCTTTCCTGCTTTCCCATCTTTTCCATGCCTCCCATTTGCTGAACCCATCTAAAACCCAGGTGATGCCGTCTAAAGTGGTCAGTCACATGGACACAGAGCAAGATAGAAAGAGAGGGGACGGGCTGGTGGGCTGGTGGGACACAAATGAAGCATAACCAGCATAGTAGTGGAGCTGGATTTTGAGCCATGGATTTTTTTTTTTTTTAAAGATTTTTATTTATTTATTTGACAGAGAGAGGCAGTGAGAGAGGGAACACAAGCAGGGGGAGTGGGAGAGGGAGAGCAGGCTTCCCGCTGAGCAGGGAGCCCGATGTGGGGCTCAATCCCAGGACCCTAGGACCATGACCTGAGTGGTAGACAGACGCTTAATGACTGAGCCACACAGGCGCCCCTGAGCCATGGGTTCTTAAGAGCTCTTATCCCTTGCTGCGGTTCTTTCTAGGTGAGATGACTTTCCACCATGTAGCTCCCTTGACTCTGGCACAAGCCCCCTCAGAGACTGAGGCTCTGGCCTGGCTCACCTATTTATTAGTTTGAATGATCATTTTCTTCTTTCCTTCTCCCTGGTCCTGTAGGAACCTTTCCCAGGGAATGAAATTGCCTGGAGCCAGGCTTCTGGCCAACTGGATCCCACCCATAGCCCTGACTACTGGTTCAGTCTTCTTTTCTTTTTTCTTTCCCTCCCCCTTCCCCTCCCTCCTCCCCTCACCTTCCTTTCTTTTACTTTTTTTTTTTTTTTTTTTTTTTTTTTTTTATAGGAGGGGAGGGTTGTGTTTACTTGGCCCAGCAATGGATCCTGGAGAAATCTTCAATTTCTGATCAGCCATCTCTCCTCCCCATCCTCTACCCCTACCAGTTTAGTGTTTCTACCTAAGCCTTTTGCATTATTCTCTACAGATTTTGCTGCCCTTAGCAGCCTTTGGTAGCATTACCATTGCCTGTTACCATTTTTCTGGGCAGGGACTGAGTGAGTGCTCTGACCACCCAGACCAGAAAGAAGCTCAGGCTGTACTGACTCTCTCAGGTGGCACCCAGATGTAGTGTGAGCTTGATTAAACCATGAGGGGTGATTGACTGGAAAGTGTTGGAAGGTTAAAAGGTGTGCCCTGTGATATGTCAGGGAACCACATTCAGAGAGAGAGGGATGGGGAAGAGTTTATCTTCCAATGTGTCTAAGACTCACCAGCAAGGTATTGGCTAAACACTTGGGAACTTCTGGAAGGGTCCCTATGTAGTTGGTCAAACTGTATTTTCTCCACACACTTGCATCCAGGTTCATCCACTTGTCTCTCCCCTGCAGCTTTGAGACTGGCTAAACTGGGGTCTGGGCTCAGGCTGGTCAGAAGTTTGCCTCACAACATCATTCCTTTGGGTAGTGGGGCTTCTGGGTATTTCACTCAGACTTGAATTCCTGACTTCTCACCTATGCCCCTGTATCCACCCACCTGGATGAGGATCTCCACTATCTGTCTGCCTCATATTTCAATCACCACCTTTACAAATGATGATGAGGACGATAGCCAACATTTCCCATTCTTTAGCTACTGTTCCCAGTACTTTATAAATTCCAGATGATTTTGTCTTCACAACATTATTATTATCCCCATTGCACAGATGAAGAAAGCAAGGCTTTGAGAGATTACATGATTTGGCCAAAGTCACACAGCTAATAAGTCATACATAGAGCCTGAGTCCAAACCTGGTGAAATCTTGAGTCCACATTGTAGCCATGAGCCTGCATTGCCTATTGATGGGGGGGGGTGGGGGGCGGAGTCCCTTTTTACTTCTCTTTTTTTCAAAAAAGGCTTTGTTGAATTATAATTGATATACAATTAACTGTGTATATTTAAGAATATAATTTGATGAGTTCTGACATATGTATATGGCCATGAAACTGTTGCTGAAATCAAGATAATGAATAAGTCTATCACTCCCCAAAGCTTTCTTGTTCATCTCTCACTCCCCCCACTGCCACCTGTTCCTAGGCAACCAATGATCTGCTTTTGGTCCCTATAGATTAATCTGCATTTTCTAGAATTTTATATATGGAAACTGATAGCAAGTAGTCTTTTTTTTTGCCTTTTTTTATTTTGAGGTTCATCCATGTTGTTGTATGTAACAATAGTTCATTCCTTTTTACTGCTGAACAGTATTTCATTGTACAGATGCACTAAAATTTGTTTATCCATTCACCTCTTGATGGACATTTGACTTATTTCCAGTTTTGGGCTATTACAAATAAAACTACTATGAACATTCAAGTATAAGTCTTTTTGTGGACATAAGCTTACATTTCCTTAGGGTAAATAAATACCTAGGTGTGGAATGACTGGATCATGTAGTAGGTGTATGTTTAATATTACAAAAAACAACACACCATTTCCAAAATGGTTGCACCATTTCACATCCCTGCCAGCAGTGTATGAGGAGTTCTAGTTGCTCCCCTTTCTTGCCAACATTTGGTATAATTAGTCTTTTTAATTTTAGTGATTCTAGTAGGTATACAGTAGTTTTTCTCTCTCTTTTTTTTTTAAGATTTTGAGAGAGAGAGTGTGTGAGTGTTGGGGAAGGGGCAGAGGGATAGGAACAATCAGATTCTGCACTGAGTGCAGAGCCCAACTCGGGGCTCAATCCCACAACCCCGAGATCATGACCTGAGCTGAAATCGAGAGTCAGACGCTTAACTGACTGAGCCACCCTGGTGCCCAGAGTTGTAAGAGTTCTTTATACAATCTAGAACATGTCCTTTGTCAGATAAGGTTTTGTAACTTCATGTCTCACCTTTTCATTTTTATAACAGTGTCTTTTAAAGTACAAGTTTTAAATTTGGAATGGAATTTTCTTTATAGTTTGTGGGTTGTTTTTTTTTTTTAAGATTTTATTTATTTATTTGACAGAGAGAGAGAGAGCAACAGCAGGAACACAAGCAGGGGGAGTGGGAGAAGGAGAAGCAGGCCTCCCGTCGAGCAGGGAGCTCGATGCGGGGCTCGATCCCAGGACTCCGGGATCATGACCTGAGCTGAAGGCAGACGCTTAACGACGGAGCCACCCAGGTGCCCCTGTGGGTTTTTTTTTTTTTTTTTCTTAGCCATTGCCTGGAGGGAAGGTATTCTCTAATTCTTTTACACTTGATCTTAGCCAAAAGGCTGAGAAGCGATCTCTTTTTTATTATTGTGATAAAATAGACATAACATAAAAGTTACCGTTTTGACTATTTTTTTTTCATTTTGACTATTTTTAAGTATATCCACACTGTTATAGGTCATACTTTTTGAATCCTTTTAAGGGATTTTTGGCAAACTCAAGGTCACTAAGTTTTTCTCCTGTATTTTCTGTTAAAGGTTTATAGTTTTAGCCTTTGCAGATCAATTTCATGTCAAATCTGGTGTATGGAATGGTCAAGGTTCATTTTTGCATATGGTTAAAAATTTGTTTCTGTACCAGTTGTTGAACAAAATTATCCTTTCTCATTAACTTCTGTAAAAAATCAATTGGTTGTTTTTTGACCATTTTCCTGGTTTGCTTTCATCTCAACTCTTGACAGGCTGCCTTCTGATTTTCACATACTGTCTTTCTGGATAGGCTCCCCCACTGGTCACTCTGCACCAGTCTGGATCCTGACCTTCCGTCCTTGCTGGTTGACAGACTTCTAGTGGCATTTTCCAGGTCTAACCTAATCCCTTCCCTATCCCCTAATCTGCTGCATTCAGCCTTGCTCCTGCCCTCCTTGTCTGGTCTCTGTGCCTGGGACCTGTGACCTGCTGCTGCCCATAGTCCTGATACTGTCAGAGTCCTGGAGGGCAAGAGCTGCAGATGGGTCCTGCTCTAGCACAAAGGATTTCCCAGCCAGTTACTAAGGAAACCCTCAGAGATGTAGCCTTCACAGCAATGACATGGCTACCAGACCTTCTCAAGACCTCACTGGTATTTAGTATCAGCCCAGTTGTGAACCCTAGTTAGATCAGAAGAACTGAGACTTGAAGAAAAAATATTGATGGATAAAACTGAACAAGGGAAATGTAGAGCCTTGCAGATAAGTGTTCTTCCACAAGGAAAGAAAATCCTTTTTAGGATAGCACTATGGAGTCCATGTACCCTGATGACTTAGAGGCAGAGGACCACAATGGGTGATTCCTGACTCATCAGTCATAATATCTGATTAATAAAACCTGGGAGAGGCCTTGGAATGACTGCCTTACATTGTGTGGACTTCTCTACCAATTTGGATGACAGGAGAATGGCTCAGGTTTGCTGGGAGACATCACTCTGTACCTATCAGGATGGACCCAGGGAATGTTGATCTCAGCAGCGGCTGTGCAGCTTGCCTCCCAGACTGGCTCATGTTAGGGCCTCAAAGCAGCCTGTGTGAGGGGAGTATCTTTTGGAAGGATTTTATTTTTAATTCAGCTGAAAGGGGTTACTGCACAGAACATCCAAATCAAAGATGAAGCTTTATTATGTAGCAAAAACATTTTCCACAAGGAATAAAGAATCCCTGTAGTCAGCACATGCTCAGGGGAGCACCTGAGAGAAGCCGTTCCTAGCACAAATATCCCTCCACTCCCAAGAGGCTGAAAGGGCAGGCGCCATGAATGCGCATGTTGTCTTATACGGGCACTGGGCCCTGCCCTATTTTTCCAGCCACTAGCCATACTTAGGCTCTTGCCTTTGTGAGCCAATAGCTCTAGTCTGGGAGGTGGTCAGACACGGGGGCAGAAAGTTTTATTTTAGGGTTGTTCTACCCAGTTCATTCAGGGATGACCCCATTAATGCCAAGTCGTAACTAAAGTCCCTATGACCCCTAGCAGGAAGTCACACACCCACTTCCCTGGAAATGCACACAGTCTGCCTCCTTTGTGGGCTGTGTCAAATGGACAGAATGCATGGGTGTAATGGTTGGGGAAATATAGGGAAGAAACGAGGCATGGATTAGCATCATCACACTCATTAGCCCCTTGGCCATGGGATTTGTCCTAGAAGAAAGTAGACTGAGACTCATCCCTTTCCCAGGCCTGCCTGCACAGAAGCGAATCGAAGAGGCTTACGCTGACGCTCGACTCTGACATTACAGGACTTTAGGGACTTCCATGTCTTCTCAGGCTGTCACTTCCCCAACATAAGGTGCTGTGAGTACCATGTGGGAGACATAACCTCTGCTGCTGTGGAAAATGATGAGGCTTAGAAAACAGAAAAGTTTCTCATGGCAAATAAAGTCTTGTTTAAAATGAAGACTTTTAGAACATAGTTCCACATATGCCCAAGTTTCTGGCCAGACTCACAGGTTAAGCTGAGGCTTCTATGGTTTGAAATCCAAATGGTGTTATGGGAAGAACACATCTTTAGAGTTAGATATATCTGGATTTAAATTCTAGCCTTGCAGCTATCATTTGAATGAGTCTCAGAAGTCACTTGCCTTTGTTTATTCATCTATAAAATAGAATAATACCTATCTCATTGTATTGTTATGAGGGTTATTTTTTAAAAAATAATAGCTACTTTTAATCAATTATTTATTACTATGTGCCAGTTACTGTGTTAAACACTTTACATGTATTAAACCATTTAGTCTGAACTCATTATTTAAATGGTATGTTTGTAAAGTGCCCAGTACAGCATAAACTACAAAGTAGATGCTCAGGAAATGGTAGTTGCTGCTACTGCATTATTTCAGTGATACAAGGAAGGACCTCTGGCTCCTCTTGCTTCCCTCCTCCCCAGACTGTTGATGCCTAAATTTGAGAAATGTGGCTAAAAACAGAATCATCTCTGGAAACAGAGCAAACACTGGCATTGAAATGAACCCCAAAGTATAAATGACTGATTATGGAACCTTTCCAGAGAGGAAAGGGGAAGGATGTGAGGAAGGGTGAAGGGGGCAGGAGTGGGTAAATAAGATAAACTTGCTGGCCCTGCCTGAATCACCCACCTGCAATGGAGTTGGGGAGATTCAAAATGAGTTTTCACGGGCCAATAGGGGATTTCCTGTATATTTGTTTTTAAGTCTGGTTGAGTGGGGATAATAGGGGGTGTCACAGGTAGCCTAGGAGAATTCTGTGTCATTGCATTTTGAGGAGCACCTGGGATGAGGGAGATGGAAGTCCCTGAATCCAAGTGAAGCTCTATAGGGGCTGCTGGGGCAATGAGCAAAACCTATCACAGAGAGGTCTCTGGCCACTTCAGTCCACACTCATATCCTTCCATCCTGGATGATTCTAGGGTTGGGGGGGGGGGGACACTGAAACTGACAGAATTATCCAGTAGTGGAGTCCTGAAGACCTTCTGGTGGGTGTGCAGTCCCTCAGGTGCTTGCCACAGGCCACAAAGGTTGAGCTTCTCATAAAAGTATTCTGGTTGTCTGTTTTCATAACTTATAAAGCTTTTTCCAGGAAGCAAACATCTTTGAGGGTAATTACAGAAAGCTTGTAGAATTCTCCAATGTAAGGCAGTATTGAAGCAAAGTGAAACACTTCTGGGGAAGGGTTCTGGGAAATTTGTGTAATGCATCTCCAAAGATCTTATATTAAAAAAAAACTTCTTCCTGACAGCCTGCACCCCTAAGAATCCAGGCCTCACAAAGGTCATAATGTTTGAGCTTTTATCATTTTTAGGAAGATATATCCATATGTTTATGCATTTTTATTTTGGTTTGTTTGCTTCTTTTTGATTTTAAAATTACTATTATATATATATATATCTCTCTCTCTCAATAGACTTTGAGTTTCACTTCCAGAAATGAATATAAAGAACCATTCTGTACACACCTATTAAATGGTCAAAATCCAGAACACTGGCAACATCAAATGGTGGCAAGGACATGGAGAAAAAGGAACCCTCATTCATTGTTGGTGGGAATATAAAATGGTATAGCCACTTTGGAGGACTGTTTGGCAGTTTCTTAAAAAATTAAACATACTCTTACCATATAATCCAGCAATCACACTTCTTGATATTTATCCAAAGGAGTTGAAAATGTATGTCCACAAAAACTTATACATGCATGTTTACAGCAATTTTATTCCTAATTGCCAAAACTTGGAAGCAACCAAGATTTCCTTTGGTAGGTGAATGGATAAGTAAATTGTGGTACCTCCAGAAAATGGAATGATTCAGCACTTAAATTCAGCATTAAACCACAAAAAGATGTGGAGAAAACTTAAATACGTATTACTAAGTGAATGAAGCCAATCTGTAAAAGTTATATACTGAATGATTCTAACTATATGACATTTGGGAAAAGATAAAACTATGACGACAAAAAAGTAAAGTAAGAAAAAAAAAAAGTAAAAAGATCAGTGATTTCCAGGGGTTAGAGAGAGGGAGGAATGAATGGGTGGAGCACAGAGGATGTTTATGGCAGTTAAACCACTCTGTAGGATACCCTACCCTAATGGGGGCTACATTTCATTATACATTTGTCCAAACCCATAAAATGTTCAACAGCAGGAATGGACCCTACTGTAAACTATGGACTTTGGGTGATTATAATGTGCCAATGTAGGTTCATCAATTGTAACAAATGTACCACTCTGCTGGGGGAGATTGATAATGGGAGAGGCTACGCAGGTGTTGGGATAGGGAGTATATAGAAAATCTCTGTGTTTTCCTCTCAGTTTTGCTGTGAACCTGAAACTGCTCTAAAATATAAGGTCTCTTAAAAAAAAAAGTGATTCTGGTCTTCATGGCTGCAATAACAAAAAAAATAACACAAAACACACTACTTCAGTGTTAAAACCATCTGCCCAAAGTTCCACAAGTTGCTGGAAGATCTGCAGGATGGGGGTGGCAGTGATGAGAAAGGAAGAAAAAGCACCAGGCTTCCCAGTTCATATTTGATGGCTCCTTCCCTCCCTTCCTCTCTCCCTCCTCCCTCATCCATCAAATCCTTAGTAAGCATCTATTTTGTGCCATGCACTCGGCCTGGTGCTGGGGATACAGCAGTGAATAAAACAGACAGAAACCCCTGCCCTCACGGAGCTTAATTTCTAGTGAGGGAGACAGCATGGGCAGAGGGCCTAAGGCAGGAATGTGCCCTGGGTGTTGCAGCAACCCTGAGGATGCCTGTGTGGCTGGGGCAGGCGGGTCACTGGGAGAGTTGGAGAGTGATGGGGCCAGACAATGTGGGCCTGGAAGGTTACTGTCAGGGCTTGGCTTTACTCTGAGTGAGGTGGGGGAGCCCCTGGGAGGATGTGAGCAGAGGAATGACTGGGCCCATCCTACATTATAACAGTGCCTCTGGCTGCTGGGTGGAGAACAGACTTCAGGGGCATGAATGGGAGCAGTGCCTCCAGCGAGGAGGCTGCTGGAGGAGTCTGGGCCCAAAATGGTGCTGGCTGGACCAGGATGGTGGCAGCGGAGGGATGAGAAGTGTTGTTCCAGTTCAGGACATGTTTTTTGTTTTGTTTTGCTTTTAAGATTTATTTATTTATTTTAGAGAAAGAGAGACAGAGACAGAGTGGGGGGAAGGGCAGAGGGAGAGAATCTTCCAGCAGACTCCCCGCTGAGCCTGGAGCCTGATGCGGGGCTTGATCCCACAACCTATGAGACCATGACCCATGAAACCATGACCTGAGCCAAAACCAAGAGTCGGATGCTCAACTGACTGAGCCACCCAGGCACCCCAGTTCAGGATGTGTTTTGAAGGTAGTGCTGGTAAGATCTGCTGACAGAGGGAATGTGTGGTGCTACCAGGTCCTGACTTGGTTGAACTGTGTTTTCATTTAATGGGGAATATTGGACCTCTAGATTTGTATAATCCCACGTATACAAAGTTACAAATGGGTGTTTTTCTGGAAGGATGTGCAGATCACGGGGCACCTGCGTGGCTCAGTCGGTTAAGCGTCTGCCTTCAGCTCAGGTCATGATCCCAGGGTCCTGGGATCGAGTCCCACGTCGGGCTCCCAGCTCAACGGGGAATCTGCTTCTCCTTCTACCTCTGCCTGCTGCTCTGCCTACTTGTGCTCTCTCTATCTCTGTCAAATAAATAAATAAATCTTCTAAAAAAATTAAAAAAAAGGATATGCAGATCAGAAGGAACAGCTGTAGAACAAGGTTTTGAAAGCATGGGGCCTGGGATCTCAGTATAAGAAGCTATCCTTCATGTAAGGTCCTATTCATGGGTAAAGAGCTCCAGCAGCCTCAACTCAGGACTCAAATTTTAGTGACACAGCAATGAAGGCCTACCTTGGGCCACACGGTCATCAGTGGACAGAGTCACCCAGATGGATGGTGGGGGTAGATACTTACTAGAATCAAATTGGGTTCTGAGATCAAAAGAAACGGGAAAATGGGTGTTCAACAGGGAAAAATCTGAGTGGAATCAAGTGCTTACTCCTGATTCCAGCACAGAGTTTACGTGGTGAAAGGAATGGAAGCTCAGGTTTTGACTGACCAGGAAGTGGGCAGGGAAGGATCAGTTGGCTTCAGAGTGCTGGCCTGGTCTGGGCTCTGCTGCTCCCTAGCTGTGCTATTCAGGCCAGTGATTAACCTTCCTGGGCGCAGCCTCATGTGGACTACAGCAAAGGCTGTAAATCTTGTCTTTACCAAAGACCACCTAGATGGTTTCTTCAACCCCCCCTTTCCCCCCAAAACCCACATTAATTCATAGCCTTATCCTGTAGAAATGCACAATGTGCTTTAGGTTTCTTGAAATTTTGAGACCAGCTGGGGATGGGAAATGCAGACGTGGTGTCAGAGGGGTTTGGAAGCAGGGAGTGACTAAGGCAGGCAAAGTATGAGGAAGAACATAAATTACAGGGCACATAGGGAATGCAATAGCATTTCATAGGCAGGATTAAGAGAATCTTAATATTCTCTCCTACTGTTCACTTTCTGCCTTTATTAAGTCCAAAGAATCTGCATCCTCTGAAAGGTTTAATCCACCCAGCATTTTTTAAGCTTCCAGATACAGTACCAGTTGCTACACTGTCACCTTGAATTCCCTATTGGGGGTACTGCACAGGCAGGGAATTGTACTCGATTTCTCCCCAATCCACACTGAGCACTCCGTTCTCAGAGCGCTCCCCTCCTCCCCAGTACTTATGCCCACTTATATCTCATACCATCCTATTTAGCACTTGATTACATATTGCCTTGAATTGTTCTCTAGCCCACTCTGATCAGAGCCTCCCACCTCCC
Organism: Mirounga leonina; assembly: GCF_011800145.1. NCBI lineage: Eukaryota > Metazoa > Chordata > Mammalia > Carnivora > Phocidae > Mirounga > Mirounga leonina. The sequence goes on from NW_023270305.1 coordinate 64,682,705, forward strand.
AGCCCGCCCACTCCTACCTCCCAGTATGCTAGGTTTTCAACCTCCTCAAAATCTAGTCTCTCCCTTGCCATTTTCTGTCATTGTATCAAATCACCCTTCTTGGTTTCCCTCCCCATTTAGCCCAAGCTTCCTGAAGCATCTCATCACCCTCCCATCTGCCCAGTCCTGCTGCCACTCCTGTCTGACTGCACCCTAGTCTGATCAGGGCTGCTCTTCCTTCTCTGACATCTGGGCTCCTGGGCTCCTGAGCTCCACTGGAGAAAATCACAGCCCACGCAGATTGGCACTACTATGAAGTCATCATCTGCAGCCTCAGCAGGCTGCTGAGCTGCCTGGAAACCCTTCTTAGCATCACCATCAGCAAACTCACCCTTTCTTCAGAGTAGCTTTTCTAAGGATCTCCCACCCCTGGAGCTTTGCTGAGAAAATAGAGGCCATCAGGTAGGAATTCCCTCATCTTCATGTATCCACACGTCTGCCCCAGCAGGAAAAATATCTTTCCCTCCTTGTCCTTCCTTGCCTCCCCCTGTCTTGGAGGCTATGGGGTCTCCTTATCTGGGCCAAGGGAAGCCCTCCTGAGTGTTCTGCAGCCTTGGCACCACCTTGGCTTCCCCAGATCACCCCTCTCTCCTCTGCCTTCTGTCCTATCTCTTCCTGTGTCTCTTGAGTGTACAAACATGTTCCCTCTCCACCATGCTGAGATTCTTCTCCTCCCCAGCCAAAGTCCACGGAAAAGTATGCTTGCCAGGCCATAGCCCAACATGACTGCAAACATGTGCAAAAGACATGAGTGACCTTCTCATTGTCAAGTCCATGGCCACTTTTGCAGCTCATCTTACTTGACCTTGCTGAAGCTATGACACTACTGACCTTCTACTCTTCTTGTTTCTCTCCCTTCTCTGGATTGCCACCTCTGGGCTAACACTCTGTTCTCCTGCTCTGCCCCCAACCCCCATTTCAATCTTTTTTTTAATTTAATTTAATTTTATTTATTTATTTGACAGAGACACAGCGAGAGAGGGAACACAAGCAGGGGGAGCGGGAGAGGGAGAAGCAGGGGGAGCGGGAGAGGGAGAAGCAGGCCTGCCGCCGAGCAGAGAGCCCGATGCGGGGCTCGATCCCAGGACTCTGGGATCATGACCTGAGCCGAAGGCAGACGCTTAACGACCAAGCCACCCAGGCGCCCCCCCCCCCCATTTCAATCTTGTTAGACTCTGCTTCTTCCTGCTGGTGCTCTCCTGCGGATGATCCTTCAGGCACTGGTCATGGGCTCTGGGGTGAAATTCAGATTCCTCTAGATAGCAGCCAAGGGCCTCCGGCATTTGCTCCCATCTCCTCTCTCTTTCCCTATCACACGATTTATCCCCTTCTCCATGGGCCACATTCTCTCATCTTTGTACCTTCAGTGCATTTCTTTCCTTCTTTCTTTTTGCCTCAGCAGAAGAACTCCTATCTATCTTTTAGGGATCAGCTCTGGTATTGCCTCATCCCTACGTCCTTCTTTCATGATCCCACCTCATTGAAATTTCCAGAACACCCTGAGCACTTAGTCTTAGCACTTATCACATTACATTGAAATGATCTATCTGTGTCTGCTCCACTAATCTGTCAGTCCCTCAAGGCTGGGGACTGGACCTCTTAGTTCCCATATACTTGATGCCTGGCATATAATGGATGCTCAATTCATTTATGTTTGCTGAATGAGTGAATGAGTTAATGTATTAGTTTATTATTCTCAACTAGGCTACTACAGGGTAGTGAATGTGATCAATCTTCTTAGAGCAATTGACGAATATATAAGATACACACCCCCCCCCCCCACGTATAGATACAGTTGTGGTAAAACACATATAACATAAAAATTTAAAGTGTGCAACTTAGGGGACATTTAGTACCTTCACAATGTTGTGCAACCATCACACCTTCTAGTTCCAGAACATTTTTATCACCCCGAAAAGGGAGTTCCTGTACCTATTAAGCAGTCATTCTTCATTCCTGTGTCCCCCTAGCTCCTGGCAATCACTAATCTGCTTTCTGTCTCTAAGGATTTGCCTAGTCTGGATATTTCATATAAATAGAATCATAAAATGCAGTGTCTTTTGTGTCTGGCTTCTTTCACTTAGTGTAATTTTTTTTGAGGTTCATTCACATTGTAACATGTATCAGTACTTGATTCTTTTTTGTGACTAAGTAATATTCCATTACATGGTTTTACCACATTTTGTTTATCCACTCATCAACTGATGGACATGTGGGTTGTTTTTACCTCTTGGCTATGGTGAATAGTGCTGCTATGAAGATTTATGTACATGTTTTTTGTTTGAACACCTGTTTTCAATTCTTGTGGGTACATACCCAGGAGTAGAATTGTTGGGTCATACGGTAATTCTATATTTAATTTATTGAGGAACCACCAAACTGTTTTCCATAGCAACTGCACCATTTTACATTTATATTTATATTACCATTTACATTACATGAGGGTTCCAATTTCTCCACATTCTTGCCAACATTTGTTACTTTCCATTTGTTTTTTTTTAGTATAGCCATCCTAGTGGATGTGAGTGGTAGATATATTTTGAGATATATGCTCAGCTTAAATGATTTCTATCTATAAATGCCTTATTGCCATCTGTAGAGGGTGGCTTTCAACAGCTGCTTATGACTAATGGGACCCTGACCTCTGGTCATAGTTGATTGGATCAGGGATGGATTCCTGAGCCAATTTGAGCCAAAAGAGCTCCTTCGATGGGGGTTTGTGTTTGAGAGAGAGGAATGGAGAGAGAGAGAGTTGGTTCATATGAACTTAGGAGCTGTGGGTATCTGTCATTGATCCCACATGTGGACAGAGCAGAAGAGGGAGTTCTCCAGAAAAAAGATGGGCAAAACACTCAGAAAGAGCAATGAAAGATGGAGAGAACACATTTCCTTTGAGTTTCTGAAGGTCTGCAAGTTCCTAGCCGTTCTAGTCTTTCCATAAGCCAGATGTGATTCTTGCCCTTAGGGCGTATAAGTCACCCTTTCTATTGTGGATAAGCCAATGCCAGTGAATTTCTATTTCTTGCAAACAATAGCATCCAGGGCAACAACCACTCACTGGCTCTCTCACAATCTACTTGACCTAAGAGGGGACCTCAAACTGTAGGCTCAAGTAGATGTAAGGCTACTTCCATTTTTTTGTTTCTCAAAAATCATTTCTTGTGACCTCAATGACCTTACCCCTGCCCCCCCAACCCAATGTAAATTTGGAGGCAAATCCAGTGTATTAATACCATCAAATATTCATGAGGTATCCTCAAGGGCAGGGTGTCCAGCACTTTGCTACCACCTTGATGTGTCTTTTGGCATCTGTTCTAGATTTTTTCCCCTAACAGCAGAACTCTTCCTTTCAGCTCTCCAAGTGTCATGTTTTCTTGCTTAAGGTATCGCTGTAACTTTTCCCACTCTTACAGACTTTTTCAAGGGCAGAAAGGCAACGTAGTGTGGAGGAAAGGACATTCAACTGGGAGTTCTGAAGAACGAAATCCTAGACCTACTCTTGCCACTAGCTTTGCTCTGTAATGCTGAGTCAATCATGAGACTCTCCTGATCTGTTTTCCCATCTGTGGAAGTGGGAGAGAAAAATAATACTTTCTCTGCCTACTTCACAGAGATGCAAGCTAAAATTAGGTCATGGATGTGAACATTTTATGAGGCAAAGATATATAAATTGCTGTATCTGTAACGGTAATGAACTCCCTTTATTTCTATCCCACTTCCAGACACCAAGTTCAAGGTCCTCACTCAATAATTACTTGAATTTAACTCTAGCTGCTTATTTCCTTCTTAAAATGTGCCTTTGTGGGGTGCCTGGGTGGCTTAGTTGGTTAAGTGTCCGATTCTTGATTTCAGCTCAGGTCATGATCTCAAGGTTGTAAGATCAAGCACAAGTGGGCATGGAGCCTGCTTAAGATTCTCTCTCTCTCTGCCCCTCCCCCCCTAAAAAAAGTGGCTTTGTATCTTCATTCATTTCTCTTTAACACTGATAAACACTTTTTAAAATTACAAGTAGGGCACCTGGTGGTGCAGTTGGTTAAGTGTCCAACTCTTGGTTTCAGCTCAGGTTGTCATCTCAGGGTCCTGAGATCAAGCCCTGCATCCATCTCCACGCTGAGCACAAGTCTGGAGCCTGCTTGTCCTTCTGCAACCCCCCTGCTGGTGCTCTCTCTCTCTAAAATCATAAATCTTTTTTTTTTTTTAAGATTTTATTTATTTATTTGACAGAGAGACAAAGCGAGAGAGGGAACACAAGCAGGGGGAGTGGGAGAGGGAGAAGCAGGCTTCCCGCCGAGCAGGGAGCTCGATGCAGGGCTTGATCTCAGGACCCTGGGATCATGACCTGAGCTGAAGGCAGACGCTTAACGACTGAGCCACCCAGGTGCCCCATGGCTATGGTACCACATGGACTAAAACAGATAAAGGAAACATGAGACATGCATCTTGTTCTGTTTTAAGGCAGGCTAATTGCTTGCCATTTCTTAATGACTATATTTGTTTTCCTTTAACCTAACATGCCACTGCCTAACATGTCCCCACCATGCATACTGCTCATTCATTACACAGTGGTTCCCAAACTTGTCTGTACCTTGGAATCAATGAGGAGCACTGAAAATTACTAATGCCTGTGTTCCACCTTAATTGGTGTATATATGTATACACACATATACCTTAATTGATACAATTGGTCTGCAGTGTGGAGCCTGGGGCTTTGGAAGTTTTAAAAAGATCTCTAAATGATCCAAATGTGTAGCCAAGTTTGGGATCCACTGCCTTTAGGGTTCTTCTTTTATAAAAAAAAAAATCCGATTCTAATCATTTGGGGATTAATTCCTAGCTAGGCTCTCACCTGAAACGTTTCCTTTATATATTGCTATAGGAAACAACAGGGGATTAATCCTAAATTCATCTCTTCTTCCTACTGTGATTGCCTTGAACTTCATCAGGTTAATTGAAATCCCTTCTGATAAAAGCAGTGAAACCATTAATGGAGGCTTCACTTACCCACATACACATTTCCTGTTCTGCTGTGGTTTCCTCCAATAATTTAGTTATAATTTGCATGATACCTTCCACCTCTCCCCCCGGCTCCCAATTCAAATGGCCTTTCACTGTCCCTCAGTGGCTGGCTGGGTCTGTCTACCTGCTGTCTTCACTTCTGGATGGACAAAATTTCCCTCTTTCCAGTTACATTATCTCCATCTTCTGGATCTAGCCAGCCAGCTCGGTGAGTTTGTTTCATGGGTTGCTTGGGCTATAACTTAGACTGAGATATTTCACAATTTGGAGCCAGACTTGATAAAGCAATTATGCACTTCTATGTTTATCTAATCCTGCCTGACTGGGGACCAGACTGAATCTGCTGATTCTGGAATATAAGCAAACTTTACTAGAGACCCTCTGGTGGTGCTGGCTGACACCACACCAGCTTTTGTAAGGAGCTAGAGCAGATTCAAACCTGAACACAAATTTCCTTAGGCCTTTCGGGCCACTCCCTGACCCAACATGGATCTGAATTCTAAAGTAAAAGCTATGATTGCTGTTTCACCAGGGCATTCAATACTCACTCAGGAAGAGTCACTGTCTTTTACCTGCCTTGGCCCTCAGGATTTTTAACACCATCACCATCTGATTCCAGTATGTGGGGATGACAGAAGAATGAACACTGTCAGTCAAGCAAGCATTACTGAGTCCTGATCTGTTTTAGTCCAAGTGGTACCATAGCCTGTGATGGTCTTCATCTCCCTCTCTTCTTGTGGTTCACTACGTCCCCAACTGGCTAGAGCCAGAGTGTCATTCCCAACCAAGGGTTTAGAGTTCAGATTCACCCATGTCATCAATGGAAAGCCAAAAATCTCTCCCTCTCTCTTTCAAGTTTAAGAACTTCTTAATTATTTTAGCTGTTTAAATTCTTTTATTCTCTTTCTGAAGGAAGCAATTTTTATATTAAAATATAATTTGAGGTATTTCAAAGAAATTTACCATAATTTTCAATGACTGAAACGTAATGGCATTTCCCCACCTTACTACCCAAGAGAAGTCCAGAAAGGTGTGTGATGCCTGAGGCCATAGTTGCTTCTCTAGATTAAGGCAAACAAGGGTGACTTTACTTATGTATTATTAATGGAGTATCACTCTTAATAATAACTGACTACTGAGCATTTACCGAGTGCCAGATACTATGCTAAGTCCTTCCCATAATTTATTTAAATTACTCCTTGTCTCACCCTATGAATTATCTCCATTTCACATCTGAGAATATAGAAACTTAGGGAACTTAAAGCTTACACAGTTAGTAGAGGTGGGATCAGAACTTGAACCTATTCTAATCAGTGCAGAGTCCCTGCTCTTAACCTCCAGAGTCTTCTGAGGTGATCTACTTTTATGGAAATGTGCTCACATCCCAGAAACACAGCCTTTCTCTGATTTTAAAAACTAAGGCCTGTATGACTGTTGGGGTTATAAATATGAGGGATCAATAGTTTAACACACATGATAGTCACTTGAAAAATAATTATCAATAGGTTGACTGACAAACAGCATTTTATTCACCCAGATTCTGGAAAGTGTTCTGGATGGTATTAGGAAAGGATGGGAGAGGAGCCGATTTGGCCTCCTGGGGGAGGTTTGTGCAGATGGCCTCTTCAGCCATGCCTGTGTCCTGTTATTGCTCCTTCCAAGTCTACTCTAAAAAGCTCCTTATTTCAAGACCTAATATAAAAGTGATGGAGGTGGCTGACGAGGCTGAGGGCTTTGAAGGGGCTTTTGAAGGAAAAGACAACAATTTCAGAAAATGAATCCTGTGGTTTAAAAAGAAATCAGCTGAACTTATGATCATTCTGTTCTGTTCTGTTCTACTTTTTTAAAAAAAAGAAAGGAGAGAAGAGAAAAAAAGTGTGTTCTCATCACAAAGAAAACAATTTCCTTAGGCCTGGAGAATTACAGTCTATCCATGAAGACTTCAACCTTCTGAGATACCTAGATTTTTAGAGCCAAAAGGGACCTTTAAAGATAATAGCTTTTTCATCTGAGTCCTGAATTTCACAGAAAGGAAACTGAGTCCTGAGATATTGAGGCACACAACTGGTTAGTAAAAGCTCTCAGTTTTCCTCCATTCTCTATCCCATGTCTTCTTTTTTACTTTTGTTTTTTGAATGACAGGATAGTCAAAGGCCAATGAGAGAGAAAAAACAAGATAATTTCTGCCTCTTTAAGAAAGGTCAGAAGAGCTCCAAAACTTCTAGAAAGAAGAGAGCCAATTATTTAATCTAATTTCAGGAATAGTCTTGATCTTATTAGCTTAGGGACTGAATAAGGAGGCAGAGGCCCCACAAAACAAGATTTATTACTGCTTTCCATGAAAGCAGAGGGAAAATGAAAATTGGCTTAATGGGGATTTGGGCCTATAATGTAATTCTTGTCTCAGCTGAGAGAAACAATCCACAGACAAAAGGTCAACGGATCCTAGTAGTGATCTCCTTAGCTAGTAAAGAAAGGGGTCACCTGCCATTCCAGAGGCCCCTAGGATTAGAAGTTGCCTTTGCGGTAGGAAAGCCTAAAAAAGAAGAAATCCATTGAACTCGTATTGGCCTGGAAAGTGTGTTTAAAGTGCCACTGCTTCATCAAACCAGTGAAGCAATGAATAAGATTTTCTTGGAAAATCTCTAGCAAAGATGTGGCCAGTGAAACTAACATTAGCTCCTAGGGGAAGAATCAGGAGGTGAAAATGCAGAAAAGGAAGAGAGGTGGGGGAAGTATCAATTCAATAAGCATTTACTGAATGCTAACTATGTAGTAGACACCAAGAGATAAATTAAACCTTCTCTGTTCCTGGAAATGCTTGCAGATGAGTAGGAATTAGCAACCACAGAGGAACTTGTTCCCAGGAGTCAGACACCAATATGCAAAACTGTCCAGCATCCCACAATTCATTTCCACTCTGAGACTCTTGTTCTGTCACAATTATTAGGCAATACAGCTCACTCCTGGGGGTTACAAAACTCCCCAACTAATTAGCAGCTCACAGATGTTACCCTAGCAGCTGGGTGCTGGATGAGGCACACACAACCAGTCAAAGTCAGAGGATGCTTAAAAGAAGAAACAGGAATTCAGAGTCAACTGAAGCACCCAGTTCCCTTCCCCAGATGTCATCAGTGCAAATACCCAGCAGAGCCTACCCTAGTCCAGTTCAGAAATTCAGCTCTCAAAGGCCACTTTACTCTATCAAGTCTTTAGTTATTGTGGAAAGGGTCTGCTTGCTTATGCTTTAAAAAAAAAAAAAGCATTATCCATCATGGGATCTGATCCAGGCCAATGCCAGTTGGATCAATCAACCTTTAAAAAATCTTTTTAAGATAAATATTCAGCTACAGTCATGAATTAAAGATGTGAGGGAGAGAAAAATAGTACACAGCTTACAGTGGTTAACACTGGGTTTAAAACCAAAGTGTGATGCTGCATTAATTTTCTTGTTGAGGCCTCATATGAATTGAGTAAAATTTGTCTTAATCATCTCTATTCTGATAAACATTAAGGATTCTTGAACTTTATGGAAACTGAGAAGGGGAATGATTTCCATAGGAAAAGGGGAGGCAGGTCATGGCTAAATCAACCTCCAAACAACAGAATTTTCCATCAAAGCTGTATATCTGGTTGCTAAACATTAAATAAGTGCTTTACTGGCCAATTTTACTCATCTTCCTACAGATATATTTCCAAGTCATGAATCCTTGTGCACATACAGAATAGGAGATGAGGTAACTCTGTGAATCCCTACAGAATAGGAGATGAGGTAACTCTGTGAATCCCTAAGTGAACTGCCCATTGTTCCTCTGTATTTTTACAAGTCGAGTTATACCAAAGATTTTAGGAAGCAGTGGGACTGGCCTCATGTGTTACACAGGACCTCTCACTCAGAAGGGCTCCATATTTGGGGTTTGATGTATTTGCCATCTTGAAACTGTTAGTAATTTAATTTTGAATTTGTGTTCTGTAAGTGAAGTCTAATGGAACAATGGAGCATGTGCCCAGGGGCTTAGAGCCTTGACTCTCCTACAGTCCTGTCTTCCTACACCTTCCTGCCTTTTTGGGGTGGATTCTTGATCATCTGTTCCCTATCCCCTAGTGACCTGAGCCTCACCTGGCCTCCCTTTTCCCACCCCTGCCTCGTAATTGCTGCCACCCTCCACCTGGGTTGGTGACGACTTCACATCAGTGGGGGGAGGCCTGTGTGTCACTACTGCCCTCTATTCATGGCATGGATCTGGGCACAGGTGTGAGGAGGGTCAGGTTGGGTGTGCATCCCAGGGCATCTCATGGTAGGGCAAGGTGGTAGTAATTCCTGCCCCGGGCTGGCAGTGCCACAGTGAATTTGATCAGCAATTTAGGAGCATCCTCTGATCCAGGTACTGAGTGCATCCAGCATGAAGGTTAAAATCTCTCATGAAGTCACCTATTGACCATGGGTTGGTGCAGAGGGCCTATGGTAAGGGGGAGATTAATTTCTTTCCACTCCCAGCTGGGGTCCTATATTTTCATTTTGCAATAGACCCTGTTGCCAAATGGTCAACTTCAAAGACTATGGGGGTAGGGAGAAGCCTACTTCTCAGTCAATATAGTTTTTATTTGGCATTTAGCTTGATACAAAACCTGTTGGTAGATACATTACAAGAAGAAAAAAATAAGGGGCACCTGGGTGGCTCAGTTGGTTAAGCAGGGAGCCTGCTTCTCCCTCTCCATCCGCCCCTCTCCCCTGCTCATGCTCTCTCTCTCTCTCTCAAATAAATAAATAAAATCCTTAATAAAAAAAAAAGAAGAAAGAAAGAAGTTCCTGCCCTCAAGGGCTTATTATCTAGTTGGAAATTGATGAAATAGACACAGATAAAATAAATAGGTTTCATAACGGATGAGGAATTGGGAGGAGTCCCGAAAGTAGCATTCAAGTCTGGAGAGGAGGGAAGAGGATACTTGGTAAAACTGCTCCAAAATGGGGACGCGTGGGTGGCTCAGTCGGTTAAACAGCTGCCTCCGGCCCAGGTCCTGATCACAGGGTCCTAGAACTGAGTCCTGCATCGGGCTCCTTGCTCAGTGGGGAGCCTGCTTCTCCTGCCTGCCACTCCCCCTGCTCGTGGGCTCTCTCTCTCTCCCTCTGACAAATAAATAAAAAACTTAAAAAAAAAAGTGCTCCAAAATGTAGGGAGGCTAGTACAACCTTACAACGGACCGTGACTTGATGATCCTTGTATATTTTTGGTTCTAGGCCACTCACTCACAGTGTTCTTGGGGGAGCACCGTCCTGGTACAAGGGGAAGATGTGGGAATATGCATGGTTGATGTGGACGACGGAGGAGAGAATTGCAGAGCAAAGAAGAGCAAATGGGTTCAAGCCTCCCAGCTGTGTACACTGAGGTACACACAGTAGCTGCTACTATTTAACATGGCAGACCACTCAAAGTTCTTCCTAGACCAGCAAAGGCAGAACAAAGGGAGCTGACGTTATGTTTAAGCAAATGACAGAATGAAGTCAGGTTTCACAGTGAGCTCCGTTATGACGAAAAAGCAAATATTCTCTGGTGAAGGTTGACTTAATTAGCCATCTTAATAATTCATGAATCTTTAAAATGTTTGCCACAAGATTCAGAGCTCATATTCTGCTTCTGGTATTTAGTTCTGGGTTTTCTCTATCACAAATTGTGCTGCCTTATGGAGCAGTGGCAGGAGCAAGCCTGGGAATGAGCAGTTTGGTTTGGCTAGACTGTGCACAGTTCTTAACCTTAACCTTGTGGGACTTAGAACTTGTTTGAGAATCTGGTGAAAGTTCTAGACCTTTGGCCTAGGAAAACATATGTAAATTCAGGGTCTTCCAGACTCCCCAAGGTCCTCCCTTGAACTCCAGCTTAAGAATCCACAGTTTAGATGATCTCTAAGAACTCTAACATTCTTTTTAACTTATCCACAAGCTAGCCTGTCAATATGTCACCTGAAAATGTTGTGACTCTTTGGGCTTGCAGGCAAGCAGCTTCATGTGGATGTTTGCAAAGTGAGAAATGCATAATGCAACATTTGTTCATTAGGCTTCAGCAGTGCTAATGCAGAAAAGAGGACTGAATGAATCAAAAGCCAATGAGTCAGCTCCCTCCCCGCCATCTGCCAGCAAAGCAGCCTGCTGAAGCTGAGGGGTGAGCTGGGGGTCAGACAGACTGGGGCCCTCAAATCCTGGCCCAGGTACTTTCTGGCTATGACTTGGGGGACCGACTTAACCTCTCTTAGCCTCAGTTTCTTCATTTGTAAAATGGGGCCAATAAGATGTATCCTATATCCCATGTTCTGAGGAAGCACTGAGCCAACCTTTGTTAATTAGGTATAGTTCCTGGGCCACAGTCATGCTTAGTAAAGGTAGTTCATTCCCCTGGTCCCACCCACAAGGAAGAGGAGTGCTGTGAATTTAATGCTGTGGGACGGGACAGACTGAGGTGTGGCTGGGAGCTCTCTCTATGAACTCTGTGGATATGTGGTCCCTCTCCCCATCCCTTGGTCCCCATAAGACTCCCCTAAAGGCATGTGGGCTGGGTTCAGCTCAGGAGGCTGGGGAGGGAGCCTGTGTAGCAGTGTAGGTCTGGAGCAGCTCCCTGTCTTCTCCCCTCTGCCGCTGCTCAGGAGTGTGGAGGCTGCAGGAAATGATGGGGGAGATCCTGGGCTTTTTTGGGCTGCAGGCCTGACTGCAGCAGAGAAGAGAAAGAGGCGGGTGGAGGAGGCACTCTCGCTTCTGAGCAGGCAGTCTGTGTGTTATTCAAAGGCCCTCAGTGAAGCTGGGGCTGGTCCTGGGGGATATGCGGAGCTGGGCAAGACACAGCTCCTGCTCTCAAAGACTGCACAACTCTGACCCGAAATAAGACAAGTCCCAGGAAGGAGAGTGGAAGGGCTGCATTTCTGGATGCAGAGCATTCTGTCCAATATGGGGTCCGGAAGGGAGGGGGTTATGAAGGCAGGATGGTGGCAAGAACGTTTGGGCAGTGCCAGGCACCTGATGTACACTAGGTCTCACTCTCACATCACCCTCCAGAGTACGTGCTCTAATCCTTTCCTGCATGACGAGGAAACTGAAGCTCAGAGAGGTAGTGCTTCACTGACGCGACAGCTGTGACGTGGCGCCAGGGCTTTTGAATCAGGTCTGCTGCCTCTGAAATCCTTTCTCCCCGTCCCCCATCCAGGCCAGCTAGGTGAAGTGGGAAGCCTCCTTGGTCGTCGCTCGGAGGCCTGTGACGCCATTACCAGCTGTGGACAATGCCATGCGCAGAATCCAGGCTCGGTAAATATTTGCCCCTTAAACGGGAAGGAGAGAATGCTCTAGGAAGCTCTAGGCAGCTCTAGGCAGTTCACATGTACTGTTTACCTTTCTTCCCACATTCTCCCATGAGGAATCATCATCCCTCCCTTCCCTCAACTCTAAACAAAGGCAGAGTGGAATGAGTGAAGTGCCTGGATTACACACAGCCTGTCCTAGAGACTGACAGTGGACCAGGGAAAAGTAGGTCTGCAGCGGGCAGCAGCAGGGAAGCTTCGGCCCAGCTTGGGCCTCTGACGAGGAGGAACCCTGTCATCCTAGGGAATTTTCTGAGCAGAGTCTCCTGACCTGATTTGTAACTAGTGATGTGACTGCGTTACCTAAAGCCGGGTGCCAAGCAGAGAGCAAAAGGAGACCACCTCTCCATTCATTTCCAGCCACTGATTCGATGATGTTGATAAACTGTGATTTGTAAATGGAAAGGGCTCTGTCATCATGATTTTTCAATAAAATTCTAGCACAGCTCTTTATTTCCTGACCAAGGCCCTAGGGATCTGTTTTAACATGCTGGATATGACCTAATCCCTAGGGTCGGCTTTTTATTTCATTGCCATTTTAAGGATATCAGAGCATATGACTAGAATTTACCTTAAATAATAGATCTGTAGATGGTAAGAGCCTATATCATTACTTATACTTAGTAAAGTCCCTTTGGATAGTAAGAACCAACATAATATTCATTTTTCTTGCTGTCACTTGACAATATGAATTGGTTTTGTGTAAGAACCAGGAGCTCATTGGATTGAATTTAGGAAATTGGAAAAACAAATTTGACTTCAGTGGGTTTGAATGATTACAATGTAATAAATGTATAAAGGCTAGGAAGTTAATTTATCATTGCTTTCAGTTTTATTTATTTGAAACTCCTTCATGGTTGGTATAAACAGGCTTTATTCAAGATTATGAATTCAATTTCCAAATGAGTTGTAAATGGCTTTCTATAGAGAGATTACTCGATTTGTTGTTTTCCTGAATAAAACATGTTTTTGCCCAGTGGGGTTATGTAGCCCACGTATTAATATTGGAACATCATTCTGTTGAGCTTGGCATCTATGATGTGCAACATTTGATTTGTTCTCTGATCTATCTGTCTTCACTTTCTTTAATAAACACTGAGACCAAATATATAACCTCTTATGACCTGCACTTCAATGAATCATAAGAGAATGTCTGTCTGTGTGGCAGTTTATCATTTGAATGATAATTCTGGTTCCCTTTAAAAATCTTAAAGGGTCTGCTCTCAAAATAGACTGCTGTGAAAGACATGAGGGATGCTGTTGGTCACTGATGGGGAATCATAATCGACCTTAGCTTTTGTTGCATGGTAACAGACTCTCTCTGGTTATTAGATCACTGCATACTGCAGAACTATCAACACATTGCCTTCAAAGGGGAACATTTTGTATTTATAATTTAGAAAACTAGATATAGCAGACGCTTGTAGAAAGGCAGCCTGTCAGTAGAGTTGGAGCCTCTGTGGAGACGGCCCTCCAGAGCCTGCCATATACTGTAAAAGCCTTTTCAATTTCAATCCTTTCACAAAAGGACTGTGACTTTTATAGCCCAGTGCCTATTGGAATAATGCACTGCACAAATGAAAACACTGAAAAGGGAATTAGTATCCATGTGAAGTATCTCAGAATGCTGAGGCTGGGGAGAACCTTGGGAGGCCATTTATTTTCATTGTCTTAAGGCCAGTTGGCATATTTTCATATATTAAAGCGATTGTCTAAAGAGCTAGGAAAGCTAATTGCCTAAAGAGAATAGATTCTACCTCTCCCCAGGAAACCCTGTTTGTTGTTGTTGTTATTTTACTATATCATAAAACTCCAGACAGAAAGATACAGAGTTCTAGTGGAGAGGAAGTCATTACCCAATGTGACTTTTGAAAGAAAGGATTCCACCATTAATGACAGTAGTATGTTCACACCATAATTCAGCAACTTTCAAGCAGTCTCCAACAAAGAGACTTGAGTATCTTAGATCAAACTAAATTGGTTCACAGACTAAACTGATTTTAAATTTATTGCCTTTAAGATTTGAAGTCGACTCGATAATTCTGAAGACTAGCCAAGATACACAGTTAAACTATTCACTCAAAAAGGTGTAGCAACCTCAAGAATGAGTCAGTCTAGAAAAAGCAGTACAATAAAAGCAAGTCAAATTCCCATCTTGAGGGAGCCTGCCCCTTGATGTGGAGGGTGGTGAGAAGGCTGGAAGATTGCTGATCTACTTTCTAAGTTCCTACTTAAACCCCAAACTTCCTCTCCTCTTTTTAAACTACCCCAACATCCAAGGTTGTCATTTTCCACCTCCCATTGGAAGATAATTCTTTTCCCAAGATGCTTCAAATAATCCTAAAGCCCAGCCCCTTCTGATCATACCAGCAATAAGGCACTGTATGGACCCCAATCCAGCCTTACCTCTGATTGGTCTGAATGTCCTAGTTGTCCTCCTTGTCTTTGAGTCTTTCCGGTGTCCATTATTGCACCTAGCATATATAGTAGATACTCAACTTTTCCTGTGGCTGTGGGACCTGCAAATTTGACATAAATTTATGACTTTAATTCGACTCTCAGCATAAACCTACTTTCTCAACTCCGACCACTATTTTTTTTATCTGACAAGAGATTATTTCCACTATCCATCTGGAGGCCACTGTATTCTAGAAACCATGGATTGAACTCTGCCTTCAGAAAGTTTTTAGTTTATTGACATAAAAAAGAATGACTTGGAATTCCTGTATCATACATGTTGCCTTGAATTGCATTCTAGTTGTTTCTTCATATTGATAGATTTTGCATCTCCAGTTTGAACAGGGACTTCTCTTTCTTTTTATTTCACATAGTGCCTAGAATGGTGCTGGGTACTAGTAGGTACTTAGTAAGCAATGAATGGGTGAGTGACTGTAAACTGTATTCACAGGCAGATAAGCGCTGTGGATAGGTGTGGATGTCAGACAGAGATGAGTTAGAAATCTAATTCTGAGAGCTACTAGCTGCGTGACTGGGCAAATTATGTAAATCCTTTAAGCCTCAGCTATTCCATCTGTAAACTTGGATGATTGTAGAACTGACTCTATTAAGTTTGCCATGAGGATTAAATGTGATACGAAATATAAAATGGCTAGCACAGAAATTAGAATTTAGTATTTGAAAAATGTTAGTAACTACGACTATAATCAGAAGTGATAAAAACACATACAAAGAGGTGAGAAGGGTGGGAGATGGGGGTTACTGGAGTTACTATGGCTGGGTTAGAGAGCAGAATTTTAAAGAGGGTGGCGGTGGGAGTTAGTCGTGTATAGTATAGAAGGGACTAGTTTGGTAGTCAGGGAAACTGGGTTCTAGACCTGGCTCTTCCTTCAACTACATACAGGACCTTGGGCAATTCCCTCATGTTTAGGGACTAAATTTCCTCATTAGACAGTTATATTAAATGACCTGTGAAATCCCTTCCCACTCAAAACAATCTATAATTTGAGGAAAAAGATTCTGATGTTTCTCCCCTTCAACCTTTACTAAAAGGGACCTCAAAATCAAGAGATCATGTGACTAATATGCAATCTGAGGTCCAGAGAGGTTATGAAAATTACCCCAAGATCACAGAGCAGTTGATGGTGACTTGGATACAAATCCCTACCTCTGAGTCCCTGTGCAGTGATGTGTCCTCTATATGATGTCAAATGACTGGGAGACAGGAGAAGGTATAGACCAAGAGACACTGGCTGCGGTGGGGGAAGTATAATGCAGGGCTTATGGGAGATAACACCACCAGATACAGAAGGACACAGCTGAAGGAGACCTCTGGTCTAAGAGTTTTAATATTATAAAGATAATTAGAAATCACTGGTAAGTAAAATTATTCCAACTCTATTTATTACTAAAAGATATAGTAAGTCCAGACAGAATATATTCAAATAAACTTGAACATGAACCCAAGAGATAAGTTAACATGGGAGTTTCCTGTACAAGTAGTCAAAATGACAGTCCTATGGGTTCATATAATATTGGGAAGGTCTTTGGGGACCTAGAGTAATAGCTATCTCCTTTTGTCTCTCCTGACCTTGGGGGTCACTCTACCCCAAATACTGAACTCTGAGATTAAAGCAAAACTCCTGTTCTGCCCCAAGTCCTCTCTGCCTTCGGGGAAGTAAGCAGGTGTGAGGATCAGAGGGGCTACCGCGGGAAGCTGTGGCCTCTCGGCCGAGGGCACTTGCACCTGTCTCCTGCTGGCTGAAGGTCTTGCTTTTCTCTTGTCCTGGCCATGCCTATTTAGGCCTTTCACTTGCAGCTTCCAAACAAGCTTTGTGATATTATCCATTTTCCAGTCTGACTCAGTACTCACATTTTACACCTTGGGAAATATGACACAAGTATGACACCTCTGGAAAGGACTGAAGGAGCTGCTACACAGAGGAAACACAAAGAACCCAGCACTGAGAGCAAGGGTCCAGAATAATAGCTGCACTGAGAAGAAAAACTTCTGAGGATCGAGGGAAAGCCATTGAAGTGTTTACAGATAGGCTGAGTGCAACAAATACAGAATGATGACTTTTTACAAGTTTGGAATGAGACGCATTGAACTTCTCTGAGGATCCTGGAATAAAATGGCTGATTCTAGATCCAGGCAAAGAGAGTAGAAGGTGAGCCTGGAATATTTTGTGTCAGAAAGCAACAAACTACTCAAAAACTGACAGAGATAGGCCAAAGGAACCTAAGAACTGGACTAAACAGCCAATATTGGCTAAATTTGGGACAACGTGAGCACCCAAACCTAAAATAAATGTAATTTATTATACTACACTGAATTAAAAAAAAACACAATTAATAGTAATGCTTAGAAAAGGAGAGAAGAGGGAAAGAAAACTTGTTTGCAAAAAGAATACCAGCTAATACATATAGAAGGGATCATAGAATTAAAAAACCATTTGCAACCCTCAGTGTAACTATATTATCAGACAATGGGGTGCCTGGGTGGCTCAGTCGGTTAAGCGGCTGCCTTTGGCTCAGATTGTGATTCCAGGGTTCTGGGATCGAGCCCCGCATCAGGCTCCCTGCTCAGCGGGGAGCCTGCTTCTCCCTCTCCCTCTGCCTGTGTGCACTCTCTCTCTCTGTCAAATAAATAAATAAATAAATCTTAAAAAGACCAAAACTATATTATCAGACAATGATCATCAATGCATGATAAAATCATAGGTGAAGAGCTGCTAAAGAAAGGATATTTACATGCTGGCAGAGTATCACCCCACAGGTTCCTTATCGATTAAATGTGGAAAACACACCCTTACAATGGTGAGGTCTGGTAGATGCCATCTTAACTAAGTGATCAAATTTATTATCATCAAGAATGAAACAATGGCTCTTATGTGCTCTTGAAATGATATGGTATAAAATACACAATATTGCCTATGAAGTATTTTTGCCAAAAGTCTTCTACCAGAATCTTGTCAAGTCTTTAGTCCTAAATTCTAGTTCATAGGAAATAAAGGGGATAGAGCAGACTGTTAAATAATACTATGAGAAAGCAATCAGACAAATCTAGAATGTGACATTGTAAAAGAAAACTGTTCTGGATCCTTCAAAATATCAATGTCGTGAACAACAAAGGTAGGGAAACTATCTAGAGTAAAATTAGAAGTCTAAAGAGATGTCACCTTGCAAAGTGCAACCCCTGTCAGATCCTAGTTAGAAAAAATAAAACAGCTATAAATAATTTTGGAGACAATTAGGGAAATTTAAGTAGAGATTGGATCAAAGATAATATTTATAGAATTTTTTAAAAGTGTGGTACCAGTGTTGTGATTTTGTTGGAGAATATCCTTATTTGTAGGAGAAATATGCTGAAATTCAGGGCTGAAGTACTATGCCAGCAACTTTCTTTCAAATGTTTCATCCAAAAATAATTTGTAGATTGGTGTGTGTGTGTGTGTGTGTGTGTGTGTGTGTGTGTGTGTGTAGAGAGAGAGACAGAGAAAGAGAAAGCAAATGTGGCAAATGCTTGCCATTGTGGTAGTTAATCGAAGTGGATAGCATATGAATGGTTTATTGTACCATTCTTTCAACTTTTCTGTACTTTTGAAATTTTTCAAAATAAATTGAGAACTAAATTTCTTAGGAAATATTTGGCAGTTTAAAAAAAAGCTTACATCCAGGAAAAAAGCAGCTCTTTCATTCCTAATCAATCCTGTTATTGTAATAGCAGCACATCTATGTCTCTGCCACCCTACCTGCCCCCCCTCCATGAGTGGCAGGGGCTGTGACTCTTTACACTTTGGAACCAACGAAAGTGATAATGTGGCAGTAAAATAAACAATATGTTTTCCCTAATGCAACTCCCGTTTTCTCATGCAGAGGGGAAACTGACCTCCCTCCTTCCAGGAAAGACCCTGGAAAGTCACAGGGATGATAATTCCCCAGCAAGTGTACTTTCTTTTATTAATATGATTTCAGGGCATCAAAAATAAAACAAATAACATGAGGAATTTAGCAAATCCAGATACTGGATTCATAGCTTTCTAATCGAGTTCTAGTAGGGAGCATCTGATTCCATAGCCACATCAAGCTGTATACCTTCTTTACAGACTGGCCCCTGGTTCTTGGTTTCTCTACAGAAGAGAGGTTGGTGAATCTCACACAGAGAGCAAAGTGGTGGATGGGCTTCCAAAATGAAATTATTATCAAGAGTTTCATGGAAGATATAGTAGATAGTATGATTCAGAGCATACTATAAAGAAAATTGAAATATGAAAATGAAGGGAAGAAAAAAGGCAAGTAGGTAGTTAAGTTTAGAACATTTTGAAATCTTTTTTCAAAGCAGACAATGATTTACTACTACAAGGTCCATGAGCAGAACCTAGAAATATTGGCTAGATGGTTAGATGGGGAATCGGAAGAGAGGACCCCAACAGTGCCAAATTTAGAGTCTTGAGAATGGGAATCCTGATTTTTTAAACCAAAGGATAACCACAAACTAAGCTAGTATGAAAAAAATGATATTAAAATTTGAGGTACAGATCTGAGGTTAAAATTTGAGGTCGCAGAGAATTCACACCTCCATGTAGGCCCCTATGCTGTCAGTACAATACCAACCATGACATAAATCACCTCTTTTCTGTGAAACCATTCACAGTTGAAAGCACAATTTTTAAAACTTAATTATGTGGTGGTTAATTGCTTTAATTCTTATTTCATTAAGCTAACGCAGTCTGAACCATAAATTCT
This sequence comes from Mirounga leonina, assembly GCF_011800145.1. Taxonomy (NCBI): domain Eukaryota; kingdom Metazoa; phylum Chordata; class Mammalia; order Carnivora; family Phocidae; genus Mirounga; species Mirounga leonina. The sequence continues at coordinate 64,702,307 of NW_023270305.1, forward strand.
CTAAATAAGATGAGAAAAAAAATAATTTAAAAATTGCATAAACTATTATTATACAATGACATAAAAATTCCAAGTAAGATGAAAATTACATTTGATTTAATATATATTTAGTATTTTCAAATTGACTTTAAATAGTAATTTACATTAGAAGTTGAGAATTGTCCTGCTGGCTACTTTCTCTGTTTTTATTATTTATAAGACAACTTACACTTTGTAATAATCTGTTTTTTAAAAGCCATGTGAAGAGGGCATATGCAAAATGAGAGTATCTTTGTCCATTCATCTATCTATTCATTTGACAAAATGAAAAAAATAATTTACTGGGCATCAACTGTGTCCCAGCACCAAGCAAGGTGGTGAGGGTGCAAATATAATTACAGTCCCTCACGGGACTAGTCTAGTTGGCATCACCAACCTCTAAGGACATAGTACCATAAGGTGTTATAAGGTTATTTTGAGAGAGAGTGATTATTTCTCTATGAGTCAAGGGGAGAGGGCTAGTGGATTAGGAAGACATCACAGGGGATATGATACTTGGGCCAAGGATGACGGGATGTGCAGGAGGCAGTGGGAAAGGGAGAAAGAAGGTTCTAGGCAGAGGGAGCAACATGAGGAAAGATGAGGACTGGGAAAACAGCATAGTGCATGCAGATATCTGCAAGTTGTTCAGCGTGGCTTAGGTGATAGGGTAGAGGGAGGTGCTTTTCGATGAAGCCAGAATAGAGGAGAGCAGGTTGGGGTGAAAATATGATAGGTTCAGTTTGGATGTGGTTTTAAGGCCTGAGGACCTCCACAAGGAGTTGGCAGTAGGCATTTTCAGGACTGCAAGAAAAGGCCCTGGCTTAGCCTTACTTTAGAGAGCCTGGTTATGACCCTCCTTCAGATGCACCTCTACACAAAGGGCCAAGGGGACAACCTACCTAGAGCCTACATTCCCCCACCCCTTAAGACTACTCTTTGTCCCTAGGATCACAGGATTCCTTGGTCAGATAGCACTGAGGCTGCTTCCGGGGCCCGTGTAGGCTTTTTCCTCAGGTCCAGAGAGCAACTGTGTTTCCAGAGAGCACACTGTGTCTCTAGGGTGCATGTCTCTAGGCCCTGAGGGATGGATAAGAAGCAGCCATTTGTGGGGCTATTGATGGGAGCCTGCTCAGGACTAGAGTGTCCATACAAGTGAATGCAAGACCTCTCACAGTGTGGATGGAGCTGGGGATGAGAAGAGAAATGGTGGGCTGTGGGTTAAAGGATGGCTTCCTTATACTTCCACAGTTTGGTATATAAATCCAAGGTACTAAAATTGGCCATGGCCATCCAGGTTGTTATGAAAGTTTATCTGTTAAGGTAGGAGAATAGAACATATCTGTTTGTTAGCTTGATGCACAACTTTAACATTTATAACATAGGCTATATAAGCCTCAGTTTGTACTCTTGACTGAACCCATGTCATGTAAGGGCTGGCCTGAGTGATTGGAAATACTGATCAGGAGTTTAGGAAAGACTCTGGCCATCCATATTTAGAGGTCATTGGCACAGAGTCAATGCTATGGGAGTGGAGAGTTTGCCCAGGGCAGGTGTCAAAAGTCACAAGGAAGAGAGCCATGGCTTAAACCTGGAGGAACACCATCTTTTAAGCAACAGGTGAAGGAGTCAAGGAGCTTGAAAGAAACTGCCAGAGTGGTAGGAGAAGTACTAGCAAGGCGTTGTTCCCAAAGCCAAGCAAGAAGAATGTTTCAAGAGGAATGGAATGGTCAACAAATGGACCATGCATGTAAAGGGATCAGCACAGTGCCTGGTCCACCGTGAGCACCCAGTCACCAGTCACTGTGAATGTGCTAATAATGATGTCAATGATGGAGGTGGCAATGATGATGTCTCCATTCCTCTGTGCTTCTTCTCTCTGCCTCAAACATCTTTTCCTTTTTCTCCATTTCTACTCAAATTTCTATGGATCACATTCTCTAGGAAGTCCTCCCTTTGCCCATTAGGTTGTCCTCCTACATGTTTCCATGGTCTCCTGTGCTCATTCTTACCATTGCACATTCAGCAAATAATAGGCTACTGGTATTTATTGATTGAGCGGTCACAGTTTCTCGGGTGCCCAATCATCCTGGTTTGCCTGGGACTGTCTGTTTTTAGCACTGAAAGTCCTGGGTCCCAGCAAACCCTTCAGTTTTAGGCAAACCTGGATGGTCATCCTAAAATGACATCTCAAATTTTTGAATGAGTAAATGAATAAAAAGCAGAGTGTCAATATCAAAGCTAATAACCCTCAATTTTTCCTGTGTGTATATGAGCATAAGCCCATGACAGATGTTCTTTCCATACTCTTTATCCCTTATTAAACTGAGAATGCTATGGGCAAGACATTCTCATGACGTGGTTGGATTCCTGTCCCAGCTCTGTTTTGCCCCATAATCCTGGAAAAGGATAGCTTCACTTTCTCAACCAGGGCTCCTTATCCGATCCACAGAACAAGAAAATGATTTGAGTACTATTTTCTCAATTCTCTCAAAACTGACACACAACAAGTGCCATTCTAGATGCAAAGGAGAGAAGCTGATGCATACTATTGATGCCTTAAGGCATTTAGGGCTTAATTCTTTCACCTGTCAAGAATCACACAGGCCCTACAATCAAGAATGCTGGTCTGATCATCCTCTGCCCTTGTTGGTTAGCACAGGTGGGTGGCTGGAGGAGAGAAGCTATGGAAGGAAGTATCAAAGGATAGGGCTTGTGTTATCTGTGTTCTGCAAATTGAGGAACTGGGGCCTGGAGAGGAAGTGCATTCTCATTTTCCCAAGATGGACAAAGGTAGAAAGCTATGAGGTCTCACCAGTCAGGAGGGGGGCACAGAAAGACAACCAACCACCTCCTAGGCCGAGGTGTGGTGGCTGTCATCAACATTGCTTCTCAGTTGGCAATTGCCAAAGTCAGGCTGCACTGTATGTCATCTCGTGGAAGACAAATGCTCTATAAATAAATTGACTTGGAACAGTCTCAAATACACATAAACCACAATGGCTTTAAATGTTAAGTCTTGACTTTTTTCTCATTTTCGTTCTTGGAGAGGTCAGCAAGGAAGTTTCTGCAAGAGAGGCCTTACTGAAATTGAGCCTAAGAAACCAAGAACTTTACTGTAGTCTCTATAACAGGTATATTTCATTACCAAGTATTTGTTTAAAAGCTTATTGATTCAATACATACAATGCTAAGCATGCACCTGTATGTTAGACTTAAGCTTGTGCTTGTTATACATTACACATCAATCCTCTTAAAAATTCATTTTCTAGAAGAGGTGATCATTTTGTCATTCAATTTCCTATCATTAAAAATTTCATATGTAAAATCATGCATACTTATGGGGTACTGTGTGAAGAGAGAATATTTTTAGTGACTGAGAGAAAAAATTGTTGATGGCTCTTCCATCTGAGGAGGAGTCAGAGACAAATTTCTGAGGAATACCCTGGAAAGAGTTGGAAGCTACCAGAACACAAACCAGTGGAACTGTGGCCTTAGGGCTCTTGTCTCCAGCTCAGATTCTGAAGCAGAGGTACCCACTTTTAAGTAACATTGTCTATGGTATTTTATTTGTGGGATAAAGCTAATTACCTCCTCTGATCCCACCTCATTACATCACTACATTAGCAAGGACAATAGAAGCACAGGGGTCCTGAGTTTTCATTAAAGAGTCATTCACTTGAAAGGAAGGTCACAGTGCTGCCAACACTAATTGAAAGAGCACTTACTATATGTCTGATTCGCATGACTGAAAGAAAGAGGATCCATCCCTGGCCTAGGAAATACTTTCGATGGTATGAAGAAATGTCTAAATAGGCTAAAAGAGGTTAAATTCCACGGGAGCTTTCCAAGTATGTGCAGATAGCAGTTACAGAACATCTTGGTCTTGCTGGGCAACCTTCTCAGTAGGCAAGATTTCACCTTGGCCTGCTAAAAATGCTGCTCACTTAGGTTTCAAGGGTCCACACGCCTATGCTTTTTACTGGGAAATTTAGGCTTATTGTGGCCTAAGATGATTCTTTCTGGACAACAGCTCTACCAACAACCTTCTTGAGGATCTGCAGTTTGAGCATATAACCCTAGTTCCTTTCTAACTTCCCAGCAACTCTCTCCTGTGTTTGGCTGGGTCCAGTAATGCCTAATTGCTGGCAGCTCCTCCATCATGACATGCAATCGCATGTCTCTGGGCCTCTGCTCTGTTCTTTCTTTCATCTAGAACTTGCTTCTGTCTTCCTCTTTGCCTGTTGCTTGTTGCCTAGGCCATTTATCATATCAGACTCAGTTTAAGAGTTATCTTCTTTAGAAATCCTTTTGGGAACCTCCGTGCCTTGTAAACCCCCTCTATGGGTAACAATTACACTGTAGTCAAATCAAATTCACACAGGTGTTCACAATCTGCTTATTAAATATGCCTACCCTTGCTTTTCTGGGGTGGGACCGATGAGCTAGTTAAAATGTGTGTGTGTGTGATAAAATACACATAAAATTGACCATCTTAATCATTTTTAAGTGTACAGTTCAGTGGTATTAAATACATTCATAATGTTGTGCAAACATCATCATCTCATAACTCTTTTCATTTGTAGCTCTGAAACTCCATACCCACTAAACAGTAACTCCCCATTCCCCCTGTCCCAGGCCCTGGTAACCACTATCTAACAACTTACTGGTAAGCCCCTGTGGTAAACTACTATCTGTCTCTGATTTTGACTACTCTAAGTACCTCATATAAATGGAATCATACAGTATCTTTTTCTGACTAGCTTGTTTCACTTACCACATGATGTCCTCAAGGTTCATCCATGTTGCAGCATGTTGTAGTATTTCCTTTTTGAGGCTGAATAATATTCCAACGTACTTATATGCCACATTTTGCTCATCCATTTATTTACTGATGGACATTTGGGTTGCTTCCAAGTTTTAGCTACAGCGAGTAATGCTGCCTTGAATATGGGCATACCATTATCAAGATCCTGCTTTCAGTTCTTCTGGGTACATACCTAGAAGTGAAATTATTGGATCGTATGGTAATTCTCTTTTAATTTTTAAAGGAACTGCTATACTGTTTTCCACAGTGGCTGTACCATTTTACATTCCCGCCAACAGTGCACAAGGGTTCCAGTTCCAAGGAGCCAACTCTTAAACATATTTTTTTAAATGTCCACTTAAATCTGAGAGGTTAGAGATCCAAAAGGGCAAATTTGTCCTGAGGGGAAGGTATATTACAGCGACCACTTGTTGGGTGCTTACCTTGTGCCAGATACTTTAACATTTTACATTAACTCTAATCTTTATATTATCCTAATCCTTACAATAACTTTTTCAGAGAAGTATTATTATTCCATTTTCTAAATGAGGCTAAAGATGAATGACTCATCCAAGGTCACACATCTTAAGAAAGTGCACCAACCAACCCAGGTCTGACTCCAAACCAGTGACTAATCCCACCGAATTTCGGATACCGTGGTTGCTGAGTGACTTTTCTGGGAAAGTACCCCTGGTAAGAAACGAGAATGGCAAGTATAAACGGAAGGCCCTTTCGGATTCGTCTCTCAGCTAAGCAACTGCATTTATCCTCACCTAGATTTTTATTGGTTTTGTGAGGGAGTAAAATGGAAAACGTGTGGCCTCCGCAAGGCCGAGAGGCTGAGCGCGGGGCCTTTCGGCGTCAATCTTTATCTGCCTAAGGTGTTTTCGCCTACCCCCGCACAAGGGGCGGGAAAGTGTATGAGTGTGGGAGGGAAGGATGGGTGGAGGAGGCAGATTCTCAGCCAAGCGCAAGAGAAGAGACTCTGCCGCCTGGCGCAGTTGCCAGGACAGCGCGGCCAGAGCAGCAACGGCAGAAGCCGCACCGCGTCCCGGCGGCGGCTGCGAGCCCGAGTGACGCATTGCAGGTACGAACCAGCCAATCAGAGGCCGGTTCAACGATCATCGGGCACGAATCGCCACAGTGATTCTCCTCCGCGCCGCAAAGTAGCGCCCCTCAGGCGCGACTCCCCTGGCCTTTAAACGGGCTCGCTGGGGAGTGAAACCCACTTACGTCATTCGTTCGCCTACTTTCCTTTATCTCTTGCCCCGTCGGCTAAATAACAGTGGATAAAGGAGTCCCGAGAAGAGTTAGAGAGGAGGGGGTTAGCCGGGACTCGTTTGCGATGTTCCGTTATCTGGCTTGCGGCGGAGGGATCTGGCGGAGGGAGGTGTTTATGAGGCGCTGGGGGCGGAGGGGGAGAATTAGTCCGAGTGGGGCGAGCGAGCCGAGTGGTTGTGTGGTCGCTTCTTGGAGACCGGTAGCGCTTGCAGCATGGTGAGTGCGTCGCGAAGCTGCCGGCGCTTGGCCTGAGGGGGGACGAGGCTGAAGCAAATTTGTTAAAGGGAACGCTGCTCGCCCACATCCTTTAGGAGTGGTCTTCGCCAGAGGGATGGTGCGAAAGAGACTGGGGGCACCGGGGCAGTTGCGTCGCAGGTGCTCCCCCATCGTCATTCTCCTCAGGGAGGAGTCCCCCAGTGTTTCGGGGGCCGGGAGCATTGCCTGTGAGGCGCTGAAGCTCCTCAGGGGTTTGGCTGGGTGAGGTTGATGGATCCGGGGTGGGGGGCAGCCCAGCACATGGTGGAGACGAGGGAGTGGAAGGGCGGGGGAGAGCGGGAGGGCAAAAGCCTCGGGTCGGGCATCTCGAAAGGTCAGTCCCGGGGCCGGATTCAAAAGCCCAACGGACGGTTAGTGCTGGCGCCAGGAAGCGCCTTTGTCCGCTTGCGGCCGCCATGCGCCGAGGGGGCGGGAGGTAGCGCGAAGCCCGGGGCGAGCGCCAGCGCCGCCGTTAGCCCGCATCCCCCGCGTGCCGGCTGGGGGGGGGGGGCGCGGGGGGCGCGCGAGCAGGCGCGGCGCGCTGTGTGGGCTGAGCCCGCGCGGGGCGGGGAGCAGCCGGGGGGGCGGGGCCAGGGCCGCCGCCCGCTCGGCTGGGCTCGCGCTCCAGCTGCTGCGCTGGCACCTGCAGGGCTGCGGAGGTCTCGGCGGCCCGCGAAGCTGCGGGGCTGGCTGGTTGGGAATGGGTGGGGGAGGGCGACTTCGGTAGTTTCCCATCCCCCTCCGGTGGCGCGAAGGAAGCTCGGTGGATCCTGATCTTTCCACTCGATTTGGGGTCCTGGGGCCTTCTTCCACCACCCAGGCTGGACTTTAAAAAAAAAAAAAATTAAGTGGCTTTGTCGTTGGAAGTTTGGCGCACCCTCAGAGTGCGCATCTTGTTTGAGAAAGTCGTCAGCTCCAGCTTGGGTCTGAAAGGCTTTTTCTAGTCACCTACCGAAGGCAAGCTTTGGGGTGACTGACGTTCTGTTGTGAAAGTCGCTTTTATCCTGCCGTAACATTTGAAAAGGGCCAGTGTCTCTCTCCTATTCTTAAGTACTCACGTGCACTCCTAATGTTAACCATCATCACAGCATTGCCCCTGCTCCAACTCCCTTGAAAATGAGTCGTATTTCCGTACAGAAAATGCCAGACCATGGTAACGTGCAGTTCAATTCTTTTATATAGTAATGGCTGTCAAGTACTGTAGTGATAGAAAAGTATACCGGGGACAGAGGGAGCAGGGAATTTTAAAAAGCATTTTCCTGTCACTTGAGACCGGAACCCCTGTTTTTTTCCTGTTAAAAAAAAAAAAATCTAATGAGGGCGGTAATTTGCAATACCTACTTGGTGTTTTCGTCTGCCAAGTGGTAACAGCGATGGGTGTGTCCAGAAGGCAAGGTGACATCTTAAACAGGAGTTGGGAATCCTTGCCAACTGAAACCTCCAGCCTGTATGGGTGTGGGGAGAGGAATTCACCTTGGATAAAACTAGTGTTCATTTAAGTTTGATGCACTCGTTCTATTTTGATATTTTAAATTATTTTATTCTGAATTTGCACATACTAGTTGAATTTTTTACTTTTAGATGAAACAAGGTGTACATTATATGCATGTAATCAAGGTTCTGAATTGCGCAGTAAATTTTTAAAAACTTAAATGAATGGTAAAATTTTTACCTAATCAGTCTGATACTTGAGTCAGGAACTTGGATAGATTTTCTTAGTGATGCATACAGTTTGTATTTACACTTACATGGTCCTGTGCCAGTGATGATAAGCTTTTGTAGTTACTGTTTACATCATTGTTGCTTTGGGGGTTTTCAGTTAGTTTGTTCAATTTGACAGTCATTGTTACATAAAATTAACATGGAAGTTGTCCTAAGGTAACTTCATAATTATAAGACCTGGAGATTTAAAATTAGGACTCTGTCAGGTTTAAAGAATAAGAGTTTGTGTGGAAGGGGAATAAGATTGCTCACATAGCTCTTGGGTTTACATGTAGTGTTTATGCGTGCATTGAAAGAGCCAGGGATTGCTTTAAGAGGACTTGGGGCCCAGGTGATAAGAGATATGAAGAGGTAGGAAGTTTTGTGCTTGTCTGAATAATCATTATTGTATCTCAAATTGCAAGTAGATCAGTGTGTGTTACACTGAAGAACTTCGCTATGGCCCTATTAAAAATATATAGAAAGTTCTAGATTTAGGTACAATGATCAAAGTAGGCCTTTAGTGAAAGTCCTTATTTCTGTGAAATAATTTGTCCATTATAATGGTTTCTCTTTTGGTCTAAGATGCTATATAGTAAGTGCTGTTCTGTAGAATTAAGGTAACTGTTAATTCTGAAATAATTTAAAGACTGCTTTTAATATAGGTAAAACAAATATCCTGACTTCTGAAATTGTGAAAAAATTTTTACTTAATGCTTTGTAGTATCTAAATAGAACTTGGAATAAAGACGAATGATTGAAAGCTAGAAGTTTGTGTTCCATTTTAAACCTGTGGATTCATACATTTATTCAGATAAGAATTTTGGATTATTTTTAAACTGCCATTCACTAGATAAACTCCAGGAGTATCCATATATACTTTGAATGCCGTTTAGGAAATGTTTGATAGGTACATAATGCATTCACTTTTCAGGTCACACATTAGTCTAGATTAATGTTTCTCAGTGTTTACAAATCTTCAAAATGCAGATTCTAGTTCAGTAGGTCTGGTGTGGAATCTGGGAGTATACTAATGCCCGGAAGCTTTCTCTGGAGTGATGAACAGGAGGAGGAATTCTATCAATTGTTGTAGAAATAAAGGAGTAAGAACAGTCATCTCTGTAGTGGATTATTATTTACTGAGATAAACACACATGTTAATGAGCTTGAGTTTTCCCAAAAGGATAATTCTTCTAGTTCTAAAAAAATGGCACTCTCCATAGACAGAAATAAGAACCAAATTTATTTGCATGTAGTTGGAAAAGGCTTACAAATTAGAGTGCTAGGGAATGGTGTGTTTTTGTTTTTAGTAGGCCTTAATCTGAATGTTGCTGGTAAAGTTTATTTTAAAACCCTGAACTCTGGATTAGTAGTAAATAGAAAAACTTCAAGTTTCTTGAAACATTGCAACAAAATCGAGGAGCATTTTTAAGGCTGTGTGAGTAACTTAGCATTCTGTTTGATAGTTCATTCCTTGAAGTTCTTTTGTGAATTTTTTTATTTTGGGGGAGGTGGGGGAGGGGCAAAGGGAGAGAGAATCTTAAGCAGTCTCCATGCCCAGTGGGGAGGCGGGGCTTGATCACAACCCTGAGATCGTGACCTGAGCTGAAATCAAGAGTCATCGCTTAACTGACTGGGCTACCCAGGCACCCCTCCTTTGTGAATTTTTCTAAGACTGTGTCTGCCTAGAGTTGGAGAGCTGGACGAGATGGTGTGGGGCCATTACATTTGGACTTTCCAAGCAAAATCGGATAATTTTAAAGTTTTGTTTTATAGCTAGCATCCTTTTCTTCCTTCCTTCCTTCTTAGCTTTAATATAAATGCACTTTCCCAAAATCCACCCCTACCTCCCTGTTGAGAGAACAACACTGTTTCCTTTCCTGGGCATAGCAATCATTCCTTCAGCTTTCACAATACTGTGCCTTTCCATACATTCAGCTTAACTAAGTCTTTAGTCCTAAACTGATTTTCACCTGCCACATCTGTCCCTGGGCTGCACCTCGTGCTTGCAGTTTATGGAAATGTATTTTCTCAGCTTAAATCAAAGATAACATGAACAATGGTAGGTTTGCTGTTTTTTTTTTTTTTTTAAAGATGGCTAATAAATACTTATTCATGATGTTTAATTTTATATTCTGATATCTAGGAAAGACACTAGACAATGTTATGCAACGCTTAGTTGTAAATGAATGGGAAGGGTAAATTAAATAAATTTCCATGTAGCAGTAATACGTTTTAAACTTTTTTTTTTTTAAAGATTTTATTTATTTATTTGACAGAGACATAGTGAGAGTAGGAACACAAGCAGGGGGAGTGGGAGAGGGAGAAGCAGGCTTCCCACGGAGCAGGGAGCCCGATGTGGGACTCGATCCCAGGACCCTGGGATCATGACCTGAGCCGAAGGCAGATGCTTAACAACTGAGCCACCCAGGCGCCCAATACATTTTAAACTTAATAACTTCCTAGAAAGGCTAAGTTTAAAATAGGCATCTCCATATTATATGACAAGAAAAGCACACATGTGCATATGTATATTTTGGTCCCCATAAGTATTTCTTAAGAATTGATCTGGTATACAGATGACTAGGATAAAAGACAAAGTATACCAGGAAGAAAATAAACTTCAAAATGCCTGCATATAATAACAGTCTCTATGAGGGCTTTAATGTGGGCCCTGCTAGTCTCTGAAGCAAGAGGTGATGATGCCATGCATGTTTGCTGTGTGGAAGTTGAACTAGTCAGGTTCATATTTAACATTACAGATTCTTTGATTAGTTAATATATATAAAATAATTATCACTGAACTCTTTGGGTTGGCCCTTTACATAGCTTCTCACTCTGTGCAATAACCTTGTAAGGTAGGTATTAATATTGTACGACTGAAATTGACTGAGCAGTTGAGTAACCTGTCCAAGGTCACATGGCTCTTTAAGTGGCAGAGCTAGGATACTAGTATGTCCAGCATTGATTCAAAACACTAAGCTTTTTTTCCCCACTCTGCCATGTTGCCCTTTTTTCAGAAATGATAGAAGTCCTTCAAAATGGAATCAGAGTAGAAGTAAATCCTTTATAGCCTCTAACAAAGTAATATGGAGTCAGTGGATTTACCGGGTTTTGAATCTTACTCCTTAGGGAAAACAGAGGATGACTGATTTTATATCAGATGGAGGATTGGGATTTGGAAGGATAAAAGTTGATCCTTTTTTTTTTTTTTTTTTAACTCCTGCATTTGAACTTAATTATTGCCTCTTCAATTTTAAGTTACGAGGCTTTTTGCTTTTTTTCTTTTCTAAAATAGAAACAAGTTGAGTTTGCATCGAGGTCAAATCAAAATTGTTGAGCAGGGAGAGAAACTTACGCTTTCTGGGTTCCTCCCCAAATTTTCTCATGCTGTCCCCTAGAGAAATATTATGCTATTATTTTTCATTAAGGTGTTCTTTAAAAAGAATGAAACCAGGCAGTGTTTATTCTTTCATACTGATAAATGGATTAATCACAGAATGCTTGATTCCATATAGGTAGGAATATTAGAAGGTTGGGTCTGATTAGTGGTAGTACCACATAAGCAGTTGCTTCATGGGTTTATGTACTGGTAAATGGTGAAATGTCCAAAGATGAAGGCCACATAAAGAAAAAGGAGCCTTGGTATTTTGCAGATATGTTTATTGTATATTATGGTACTCTGCATTTAAAACTTACAGGCAGTGAATACATCTAACACCTTTGTGTTTAATTCTGACTTCACTAGTTACTAATTTTGTACTCCTCCCTGAAATTTAACCTGAACCTCTTTCCCTATGTGTAAGATAGGGAAGGTTAGTGTGAAGATTGAATAAAAACAATATCTATAAAGGCCTTTAGCAAATGCCTGGCCTTTTTTTTTTTTTTTTAAAGCAAAAATAGTGACTCTTTGTATGCTAAAAACATCAAAAACCTTGGGCTCACATTGGGATTTCAAAAGTGAAGAGAAAATGAATGACTTGACTTAACATTTAGTAAATGATGTAGTTCAAATGTTGGGAATCCTGGATTCTTTGCATTTGCCTGGCAGGTGAGGAGAAGTAGTAAAAACTGGTAGCTTTCATGTTGCCCCAACCGGGACAGCTTGGATTTTTATCTTTATAATAGATGGGATTTTTGCGTAGTGTTTTGAGGTTTTTTGTTTGTTTTAGGTTTGGAAAATCATTTTCATGTCCAAATGATGTGTTTAACCATTTATAGAGGTAATTTTGAATGTAGTCCTTGGACATTTTTATTTATCAGAAGAGGTGAGCTTAAGTTTAGGTATCTTAACTTTGAGAAAGTTAACAGTGTTTTTGTTGGATTCTCTCTTTGCTTTAGAAGAATAACAACTTCCTTTAAATTTTTTAGTATGCCAAATTGCTTTTTTTTTTTTCAATTTGTGTGAAATTGAGACTTTCATATGTATTCTGAAATAATACTTGGGGTTTAGGTATTAATCTTGGTCAAGACTACTTAGTTTTGAAGATAAATCTATCTACTTAATATGCATTTTCTACCTTAAAACGTATTCATTTTCTATCTATGTTTGTTGCTCATACTAAGGAGTGTTATACTAAATGTAGTTTATGGTACAAGGTGAACGCTGAAAGTTTTGAAACTTGGTTCTTTAACTTAACTGCTGATCTACATACTCTGAAGTCACTTACCTATCTCTGTGATCTCTTTATAGGCTGACCAACTGACTGAAGAGCAGATTGCAGGTAAGAAATACTTTGCTAAACGGTACCCACTGGATTTTATTATAAATTGAACAGCCAACCTCAAACTAAGATACCTTTATGAAAGAATTGACTTTGATCTATGTAGTAGATAGTAACAGACGGTATAATACAATACAGTGATTGAACCTGCTTGGCAAATGAGAAGGTACGCTTGCCTGTGAGAGATGTATGGGGGCTAACTAATGAAAGGCAAGTTTTTAGGCTATGTGGCGGCGTACTTTGGAACTTGGTGGTGGTGGTCTTTGTTTTTCTTGAAGATTATCTTTAAAACATGAATTCTGGGCAGTTCTTTTTTTTTTTTTTTTTTAAAGATTTTATTTTTATTTATTTGAGAGAGAGAGAATGAGAGACAGAGAGCATGAGAGGGAGGAGGGTCAGAGGGAGAAGCAGACTCCCTGCCAAGCAGGGAGCCCGATGCGGGACTCGATCCTGGGACTCTAGGATCATGACCTGAGCCGAAGGCAGTCGCTTAACCAACTGAGCCACCCAGGCGCCCCAGTTCTTTTTTTTTTTTAAAGATTTTATTTATTTGACAGAGAGAGACACAGCGAGAGAGGGAACACAAGCAGGGGGAGTGGGAGAGGGAGAAGCAGGCTTCCTGCCAAGCTGGGAGCCTGATGTGGGGCTCAATCCCAGGACCCCAGGATCATGACCTGAGCTGAAGGCAGACGCTTAACGACTGAGCCACCCAGGCGCCCCATCTGGGCAGTTTTTAACACTGCAACTCCAAATTACTCTTCATAAGAAAAAAAGAGCCAGGTAGTAAGTAATAGGTAACTTGAAATGTTGAATCAGAAAGGAACATTGAATTTACCCCAGTTTAAAGTAGCTAATATTTTAACCTTAGAATTGCATGTAGAATCAGTCAGGAATAACCATTATGTCTAGAGAAAAACTTAGATCCAAAAGTTACCATTCTATTTTCTAAATGTGTAGTAAGTTGAATTTTGTCTTAAGGAACAGTAATAACAGCTGTTGAAATGAGCTTTTTAAATCTTGTCTCCTTTGGTATGTCATAGAAATATGTGAAATTGTTATGTAAAACTTGATGTCATGTTGTCTTTATGCTATAACATTAAACATTGGTACTTTTGATTTTATTCTAACACTTTGAGGTGGCTGGTTAACTTCAAAATGTTGGGGAAACCTGGGGCGCCTCGGTGGCTCAGTCATGTAAGCGTCTGCCTTCGGCTCAGGTCATGATCCCAGAGTTCTGGGATCAAGCCCTGCATCGGGCTCCCTGCTCAGCGGGAAGCCTGCTTCTCCCTCTCACACTCCCCCTGCTTGTGTTCCCTCTCTTGCTGTGTCTCTCTCTGTCAAATAAATAAAATCTTAAAAAAAAAAAAATGTTGGGGAAACCTGCTAAAGGATTTTTTTTCTTTTTTAGTTCATTGTAGTGTTGAAATGCTTTTCAAACTCTTCCTTTACTCTCTTTAGGCTTTTATTAACACAAGCATCAAGCAGTTTTAACTACCATAGTTTTCCTGGCAGGCAAGAAGTTTGAAGTGTTCAAAAGCACTAAAGCTCTTTTTTTTTTTTTTTTTTTAATGCTAGAGAAAACTGAGAAGCCCAGTTGGAACTCAGCTATATATAGCCCATTTAAAGTAAGCCCCCCTCTCCACATAAACAAATTTGGGGGACCCAGAAATCACTAATCTCAGATATTCATCACAAATACTACTTGATAGGACTATATGAAGTAGGAAGCTATTAACATGAAGGACCAAATGTAAGCAGGTTTTATTTTTATTTACTGTGCGAATTTGACTTAAATCTGGGATTTGCTTTCTAGGATTGATAAATTGCATGTATTGAGTGTTGAAGTAATCAAGCAGAGCTTGGAACTAGTTTCTTTGTTCATTTATACTATTTTAAATGTATCCATGAAATATAAATTATTCTAAAACAGTTTTGTTTTGTTTTTTAAATAATGTATCCTTAGGAAGTGACAGGCTAATTCATATATCCAGCCTTAAACTCTTAACTTCTCTAATACATTTGGCCTTCCTCTCTACCTTTAATTTCTTGGTATTCCCAGTCAGGTAGTTGTCCCTGCTGTACACAGCACAGCATTTTCACTTTAAGGTAGAAAATGTATTATTTAAGGTATCTATCACATAGTTGATGCTCATACTGATCCCAAACACACATACAACTATTAAAACTGTGTGTCTTTTAAATACAAGAGGATCAGTCTTCAAAGACTGATAGCATTTTCATAAAGAATACTAGTAGTAGTTCACTGGAACATTTACTTTAAGATAAATTTGGTCTTTTTGTTGGCTTTCATTATATAATTAAATTTCCAGTGGGGATGGGAGAAAATCTATTCTAGATTCTCTCCCTATCCTGTGTTTTCTTAGGCTTTTAAAACCAGTCCTTGTACCCCAGGTTTTAGTGAACCTTTAAAGGAGTCAAAGCTTTTATACTGTTAAAGTAAAACCCTGTGAGATTGGGGACCTTTTTGTTGCCTCTTGTATCCCCTGTGACTCCCACATAGTTAAGCACTCAAGAATGGATACACTTCTTTTCAGAGGTGTGTGACAACAAAAAATGTTCCAGAATACTACCTACCCTATCCTAAGAATTATTCTGCCTCCTTCCGAAATCCCTTCCTTCTAAATTTGATTATGTTTCAATGTCCACCTTTGAAGGGGAAACAAATTATTTTCTTTATCCTGATAAATTGTAATTGGTGGTAATCAGTAACATCTTAGAGTCTTTACCAAAAAAAGTTTACAAACTCCGTGCGTAAATCAACATTGAATATACTAAGGTTCTTTTTAAGCTATTTTAACTTTATATGATAACCATTACTACTTCAGATTTGTTTAGAAAGTCTTTTTTTTTTTTTTTTTAAGATTTTATTTATTTATTCATGAGAGACAGAGAGAGAGAGGCAGAGGGAGAAGCAGGCTCCCAAGGAGCAGGGAGCCCGATGCGGGACTCGATCCCAGGACTCTGGGATCATGACCTGAGCCGAAGGCAGACGCTTAACCATCTGAGCCACCCAGGCGCCCCATTGTTTAGAAAGTCTTCTAACAGCAAATAGAAAAAGCATGTTTAGATGAAGTTACTAGAATTGTTTACATTACCTAGTCTTAAAGAGCAATCCAAAAGTGTTCATTGTGACATCACTAACTAGTTAATTTTGTTGATGATTCTGCCATGATGTCATTAGTTGTTGGCATTTGACACTTCAGGGACTAATAGGAAAATCCTACAAGAATTTTTCTTTTTTAAAGGTCAGTGTAGGGGTAAAACTTAATTTGATGAAAGATAGTAAGCTTATTCAGTTTATATAGTGCCAACAAAAGTCTGATACAAGCCCTTTAAGAGATTATTAAGTTCAGAATTTTCTAAATAAATGGAAGTTGGTAAATAGGCACTTGATTCAAGTCATTCCTGGGAATTACAGTTTAGAATGGCATGCTTCTATACATAAAGATTATACTAGTTATGAAGTAAGGTAGTGAGCTGTAAGGGCAGGTGAATTTAAATGGTACTTTTGAGTTTATTTTTATTTCAAGGAGTTTTACAGGTATTTCTGGCTCGAGTGTAAAAATACAAATAAAAATTGGGAATAAATCTTGCCATTTGTTCCTTTCTTGTATCCATAAACTGGTAGTTATAGCATAGATATGGTCTTATTTTCTGTTTTTCACTTACTCCAGCAAGCATTTTATTTTATTTTATTTTTAAGATTTTATGTATTTGACAGAGACACAGCGAGAGAAGGAACACAAGCAGGGGGAGTAGGAGAGGGAGAGGGAGAAGCAGGCTTCCCGCCAAGCAGGGAGTCCAATGCAAGGCTCGATCCCTGGGCAGACACTTAATGACTGAGCCACCCAGGTGCCCCTCCAGCAAGCATTTTAAAATTAATGTACTTTAGGGGCACCTGGGTAGCTCAGTGGGTTAAGCATCCGACTCTTGATTTCAGCTCAGGTCTTAATCTCTCAGGGTTGAGTTCAAGCCCTGCGTGGGGCCCCATGCTGGATGTGGAGCCTGTTTTTAAAAAAAGTTAATATACTTTAAAACTCCTTGAAAATAAGAACACACACATACAAACTTACTATACATCTTAATAATTAAGTCATACAGTAAAATGATTATAGTTAGTTACACATTGGAAGCCTTTGCACGTAATGATAGTGTTAATATCTGTAGCTAAGTATTATAGCAGCAAATGTAATGTAAATAAAATCCTGTTTCTAAGCTTTAATTTTCTTGTAGCCTAAGTTATTAGGTGATAAATGCCATGTGTTCAAACCCTAATAGTTTATGCATTTCTAGACAGTATTTCTACATCCTGTTAAAAAAAAAAACAAAAAACCCTGAGTAAAATGGAAATGTCTTCGTCACATTCTGTTTGTGGGATTTATTTATCTATTTTTGTCATTGAGTCAATCTAGTTAGTCTACTGTAGGCTAATTTCATAAAATCAGTTTGCTACTAAGCTTGTGATACCAGGGGAGTTCTCTGAAAACAATTTCAAATGGAACGGAACTATGTTAATACTGAATGTAGTAAACTGCCAACTAGTCAGTGATAACCTGGTCTAAAAGGTAAGTAAGTAGTTAATAGATTTTAAACAGAAGAAAGTAATGTGGTAATCTAAAAAGGTAATATGACCCGGGTAGTTGTGTGGGTAATTTTAAATAAAGAACCCAGTTAGAAGGCTATTGTAATAGTCTAGGCAAAAGATGACGGGGCGTGAAACAAGATACTGCTTGTAGAGATGAAAAAAGAATCAGGCAATATTGACATGGGAGAATTCAAAAGGACTTGTTGACAGATTTCACAAGGGGAGAGTTAAAGTGTCTTTTGCTTGCATTCCTAGGGTTGCTGGGGAATATAGAATTGATTTTCGTAAGTCTTGCTTGGGGTCAGCCCAGGGGACATGTCCTGTAGGAAGTCAGAAATAAAGGTACAGTAGCCCCTCCCATCTGTGGTGGGAAGGATACATTCTAAGACCCCAGTGGATGCCGGAAACCACTGACAGTACCAAATTCTGGTTTTTCTTATACACATATATGTATGATAGAGTTTAATTTATGAATTAGGTGCAGTAGGAGATGAACAACAATAACATAATTATAACAATATACTGTAATGTAAGTTATATGAGTGTGGTCTCTTATATACTGTACTCACCCTTTTTGTGATGATGTGAGATGGTAAAATGCCTATGTGATGAGATGAAGTGAGGTGAATGATGTAGGCATTGTGATGTAGTGTTAGGCTGCTATTGACCTGATGGTATGCCAGAAGGATCCTCTGCTTCCGGACTGCAGTTGACTATGGGTAACTGAAATGGCAGAAAGCGAAACTGTGGATAAGGGTGGGGAATTACTGCATTATGTTGAGAGAGATGAGCAGACTAAAGAAGCCTTCATTATGAGTAGGCATAGATGAGATGGTCAGAAAGAGGAAAGGGGATAAGAAAATTGGTTACATTTACGTGTGAGAGATAAATAGGAGCAAGAGCCTTTGGCAGTGTAAGGTAGGTAAACTGAGGTACTGTTGTGAAACCCAAGGGAAGTTTAGAGTTTCTCAGTGTAGTTTTGGATGCTGTAGGAAAACGAGATCATCTTTTTCTTGACACTTAACTACTTGCCAGATATAGTTCTAAGTGCTTTATGCTTACTAATTAATGAAGTTTATAAACTTAAGTAGATAGTTATTCCAGTTAACAAAAATGAGGAGGCTGAGGTGGAAAAGGTTTAGTAACTTAACTTGCCTAGGTTACATTACTAGTAAGTAGCAGAGCTGGGATTATTTAACCCAAGCAGTTGAGTTCCAAAGTCTGCTTTTAGTTTCTATGCTATATGGCCTCATGTACTTAAACACACTTGTTTGATTGGGCAACTAGGTCGTTACTGGTAAATTTGGCATTTTCAACTGATGAGTTGGAGCTGGAAGTAATTTTAATAGTGGATTGGTAGAAGAAAGGGATACGAGTAATGGTGCTTCCCAAGATTTGGGGAGAGATAAGGGCAGGCATGCAAGAAAAAACAGAAGGTTTGAATTTAGTTTTAAGCTAAGAGACATGATACGTGTTAATGGCGAATCAGTGGAAGAGTAGTTGAGTCCAGAGAAGAGATTATGATGGATTGAAACTGGGATGTATAAATTGGAGCAAGGATAGAAAGGCAGGGGGGAATAAATAGCCTTGGACGATATAAGAGGAAGCAAACTATTAAACATGTCAGGTATGTATTTTCAAATGCATAGAAACGTTGAGGGAACTTAGCCCTGTGAACTTTGGAACTGCCTTTGGATTTGCTTGCGAAGAGGGTCTGATAGCATTTAAAAAGTACCCTACCAGAAAATACTGCCTTTTTGTTATTAGTTCATTTATATGACCTTGCACTACCAAATTCAATCTCTGCTTTAGTTTATGAAATAAATGGGGAAGCCAGGTATTCTAGACTGTTGCTTCAACAGCTTTCCATGTAATCTAGTGGTGAGTTAAAAGGAACATAATTTCACAAGATGATTTTTAAGATGTTAGGTAATAATATTCTAAAGAAAGGTCTAAATTATCTTTGTTGTCAGTGATACAATACTTAGCTAAAACTGGCCATTCATATCTTGATCATCCCATTGTTAATATCATTATAGATTTTTGGTGCTAGTTCCTTATATCTCAGAAAAGGAAACTGGCCTATTGCATATTGTTCTGAAGTTTAGAGGGTTTGTTGTTGTTGTTCTTAAATTAGTAGGGTTTTTTTTTTAAGATTTTATTTATTTGCAAGAGAGTGAACAAGAGAGAGAGCTCGAGCAGAGGGAGAGGGAGAAGCAGACTCCCTGTTGAGTAGGGAGCCCAACATGGAGCTCAATCCCAGGACTCTGTTAATATGACCTGAGCTGAAGGCAGACCTGTAACCGACTGAGCCACCAGGTGCCCCTTAAATTAGTAGGTTTTAAGAGACTTAATTTTAACTTTCGAGGATTACTCTGAATATAATGCATATAGTTGTTATAGAAACACATGTTGGGTACCAGCAGTCTTATTTTTATATTCTGAGCTTTAATAGAAAATAGAGAAGCCACTCATTTGGGGCTTTGATTCTTTGCCTCCTTCAACCCAGAATAATTTTGACTTTTATCTGGTCTAGATATTGGAGTTTTTTGTAAGATTTTAGGTGAAAGAACTTGCTGATAGGTCAATATGAATATATATTGGTATGATTAGCTAAAGATGTTTGAAATATCACAAGATTTTCCCACCTAATTCTTGAGGAATCAAAAGCTGATTTCAGGTGTTAACCTCCATATATACCTTTGCTTTAAGAGTTAATACATGTCATTTAGGAGGTTACTTTTTATTGTTAACCTGTATGTTTGGATTGTGGTCTCTCTTTAAAACAGAATTCAAAGAAGCTTTTTCACTATTTGACAAGGATGGTGATGGAACTATAACAACGAAGGAATTGGGAACTGTAATGAGGTCTCTTGGGCAAAATCCCACAGAAGCAGAGTTACAGGACATGATTAATGAAGTAGATGCTGATGGTAAGTTTTTTTAAATTGGGGCTCTGGGGAGGGGGAATTAAAGGGGGACATTTAAATTCTTTAGTACTATTTCAACTAAACTATTTCAGGTAATGGCACAATTGACTTCCCGGAATTTCTGACAATGATGGCAAGAAAAATGAAAGACACAGACAGTGAAGAAGAAATTAGAGAAGCATTCCGTGTGTTTGATAAGGTAGGTGTTCACGGATTGGATTTGTTAAATTTTGAGGATGAATCTTGGCAAAGGAGGCATCACTGACTTTAGAACTAAGAAACAGATTTTATTTTATTTAAGATTTTATTTGAGAGAGCGCGAGCGCATGAGCAGTGGGGAGGGGCAGTGAGAGAAGCAGACTCCCCACTGAGCAGGGAGCCAGACCTGGGGCTCCATCCCAGGACCCTGGGATCATGACCTGAGCCGAAGGCAGACGCTTAACTGAGCCACCGAGGCGCCCAGAAACAGTGATTTTAATGTATGATACCCTGCTTTGTTCTCCGTGACAATTTATTGGTCTGCTATAGATTGGTTTTGGTTGGTATGTATTTCTAAAGTATATTTTTCTCCCTAATGTGAAGTTTAGTGTAAACTTACTAAACTTTCATTCCAACTCTGAGTCTCTAATTTTACTTAGGTATCTTACTAAATTTTTTTCTAGGATGGCAATGGCTATATTAGTGCAGCAGAGCTTCGCCATGTGATGACAAACCTGGGAGAGAAGTTAACAGATGAAGAGGTTGATGAAATGATCAGGGAAGCAGATATTGATGGTGATGGTCAAGTAAACTATGAAGGTAAATCTTTCACTACCTCATTCTGTGCGTTGATTTTAAGTTACAGGTATTTGTTGTATATCTCATAGGTCAAAATTAGTGACTCCTCCCCCCCCCCCCACTCCCCTCCCCGCGCCAAATGAAGATGCTAAAACAGTTTTTATATTTACAAACCTTTTCCTATTCAGAGTATTTTCTACAGACTAGGCAAAAATCACAATCACCTGACAACTTTTTAGAACTGTTTACTGTCGGGTTCTACCATATACGTAGAATCTCTTCATTTTAACAAAATTGCTGGACAATTTCATATGCACATTAAAGTTTGAGAAGCACTGTACTTGAGACTGTGCTAAAACAATCTTTTTATAATGATTGTGGAACAATTTGAAAAGCTTTAAACTTATTTCAGGATCCTCAAAGTGAAAGGTGATTTTCCTTCCTTCATTGGATGTATTATCCCTCTAATTAGCTTTAGTCTGAAACTGTTTACTTATGCTTCAATTCAAAATTATCATGTTATACTAAAGAGCAAAAATGCTTAAATAGCTTGTCTAAAGCATTAATTTGGTTTATTGATTAATAATCCTAAATAATTTTGGTTTATGAAGTTCCAGCCTTGACAAAGCTTGACAACTCTAGCCTAAACTAGCATTCCTTTGTACTGTAAATTTTTGAGGAAAGAAAGGGGAATTGGAGACTGCTCAGAGATTGAGTAATGTGATTGGTTTTGCCAGTCTTTTGCCATTGACGCAACTTTTTGTGTACTTCTTCTTTTTCAGAGTTTGTACAAATGATGACAGCAAAGTGAAGACATTGTACAGAATGTGTTAAATTTCTTGTACAAAATTGTTTATTTGCCTTTTCTTTGTTTGTAACTTATCTGTAAAAGGTTCCCCCTGCTGTCAAAAAATATGCATGTATAGTAATTAGGACTTCATTCCTCCATGTTTTCTTCCCTTATCTTACTGTCATTGTCCTGAAACCTTATTTTAGAAAATTGATCAAGTAACATGTTGCATGTGGCTTACTCTGGATATATCTAAGCCCTTCTGCACATCTAAACTTAGATGGAGTTGGTCAAATGAGGGAACATCTGGGTTATGCCTTTTTTTTTAAGTAGTTTTCTTTAGGAACTGTCAGCATGTTGTTGTTGAAGTGTGGAGTTGTAACTCTGCGTGGACTATGGACAGTCAACAATATGTACTTAAAAGTTGCACTATTGCAAAACGGGTGTATTATCCAGGTACTCGTACACTATTTTTTTGTACTGCTGGTCCTGTACCAGAAACATTTTCTTTTATTGTTACTTGCTTTTTAAACTTTGTTTAGCCACGTAAAGAAAATCTGCTTATGGCACAATTTGCCTCAAATCCATTCCAAGTTGTATATTTGTTTTCCAATAAAAAAATTACAATTTACCCAACTGTTGCTCTGAATCTGAGTCCTTTAATTAACTTGAGGTCGAACAATTCTGAGAATCATATATGGGGGTGGTTTTTACTTGGTGTAATTTAGATAAGTTTTTGTTGGTATTGTTGTTTTACTGCCTAGATTGTGTTTAGTTTTTAAATTATGATATACTTCCTTCAAAAAGTTTAAGTGGAAGATTAAAAAACCTTTTATAAGTGTACCTAGCATGGGAGCTGACATAATGTAGGTGTTTATTGTTTCCAGTCTTTTTTACATATTTTTCAACTTTGGCATATCCATTTGTCCATATTAACTTTAGCCAGGCAATGATTTTTAGAAATATTTCTGTTACAAACAATCCAAAGGAGGGGGGGTGTCATTATGTTCTTACTTCTGTTTGCTAAATGTTTTATTCATAGTGCTTTTTCCTTTTTCATAAAGCAAGGGAGAATTTTCAGTTGTTCTGCGTGTCCAGGACATGCTTTATAAAAAAAAGGTATCTTTAGGAGTGGATTGGCAGTAACTAAACCTTGTTTTAGTTTTTGCTTGCTTCTAAACCATTGCTTTCTCTATAATTTTAAGCTACTCAAAAAGTGCTTATCTGGTTTTTTTGTTTTGTAGCTACCTTTTAAATACTTAATGAAAGATTCCATAGCAAACGAGAGCCAAGATTAAAACATTAAGTATAATTGTTACCTGATTATTATAGCCACAAGGTTTATCTTCCCAGGGAGCAATCCATTTGGCAGGTTACTGCCCATCTTGGACTATTTTTAATACCATTGTTAATTCTACCAGAAAATAAAAAATTGGTTATTGAAGAACAAGAGAAATAGGGAAGTTACAGGCATTGATAGGGAATGATAGTTTTAAAGGGAAGTTACAGGCATTGATAATCCTAATGGGGTATTATATTATTACATATTAGGCAGGCAGTCAAATAGGAAGAACTTCATTACATGTAACTGTTAGTCAAAAGGAAGGCCAGCAAGATATTTGGTGGGAGAAGATAAATGTGTCTGGCTACTGAGGCACAATAGTCTGCAGTGTATTAAACATGGGCTTTGGAGTTTTATTTCAACAGTGCTCAGATCACTGCTGTGGATAAACTTAAAGAGGTCAATATTATCTTAAGCTTCAGTTATGTTACCTGCAAAATGGGTATGATTTACCAACTTGGCTTTTACAATAGTGAAGGTTAAAGCACTTAGCATAGTCCTTGGCATTTGCAATAAGTGTTCAGTTGATGTTACTATGCTGTTAGGCCAATTATGACTCTGTAATATAAGGGAATTTAGTCAAAGTTATCTTTACCACTTCGGTAGTTCTTCCGATTCCTACATTTTCAAGTTTAAGTTAAGGTGAAAGGGAGCACACTATTTTGGGGTGCTTTTGTACCTCACATTAATTGCTGATTTTTATATTCACAAAAGTCACAAAGTTGGCATTATTTTGATTTTATAGGAAATCGAAGGATACAGCAGGGTTTTTTTTTTTTTTTAAGATTTATTTTTGAGAGAGTGGGGTGGTTTGGGGAGGAGGGGCAGAAGGAGCTGGAGAGAGAAACTCAAGCAGAGTCCTTGCTGAGCATGGGATCATGAGATCACGACCTGAGCTGAAACCAAGAGTCAGATGCTTAACCGACTGCACCACACACAGGCACCCCTGAATTGTATAGAGCAGTTTTATATAATTTAACTGGTCATATTGGGCACATACTGAGCTAAATTCTTACCTCAATTCTACTTACTACAACAGTCTTTTTTAATTTATTTTTTTAAAAATTTTTAAAATTTGACAGCGAGAGAGGGAACACAGCCGGGGGAGTGGGAGAGGGAGAAGCAGGCTTCCCACTGAGCAGGGAGCCCGATGCGGGGCTCGATCCCAGGACTCCGGGATCATGACCTGAGCCACAGGCAGACGCTTAACAACTGAGCCACCCAGGCGCCCCTTATTACAACAGTCTTACTGGAACTCAGGACTAGTCCTATCTTCACATCTTAACCATATTGCCTGTTTTGTTTTAGCAGGATTGTGGTAATTGATAATTCTTAACTCAGTACTGTGCAGCATGTTTGCTCTCAGATAATTCTAACAAAAATCATCACTACAGTTAAAAATCCATATTTTAGGATGTATTTTACAGAGTTTTATTAAAGATCTGATGCATAGAGAGGCACTGTTGGCCTCTACTTAGTGTAGTCCCAGAGAGAAATGCCTACCCCCCCTTTTAAAACTGCTGTTAATGATAACCTGAAAATCTTAAATTTTTCTCAGTGATACTGTACAAGACTGTGTTTTCTTAAGAGGACATTTTGTTTATCCTACATGCTTTGTCTGTCTTATTGGTAAAGTCCTTGAAGTCATTGACCTGTGCTGTTTCTATTTTTGAGATACTGAAACTTTTCTCATCTAGATGTTCTTTCTATTTCACATCTTGTATGGGTTTCTAGACTTCTCTGTACCTTTCATAGTTCTTTAGTCTCTAGGGTACCAGTCCCTAGTCGGCTGAGCCACTTTTACAGGCTCAGCCAAAATAAGAAAGTGAAATGAGGAACAGTGATGGACTTGATTGAATCTCTTACGTTTGTGAAAACTCTGGCTATTAGCCTCTTGGCCTTATAATTTCAGTTGTGATTTCAAACTTCGTGTCTGTTTGGGTTTTTTTTTTTCCCCCTCGTATTTTTTTTTTTTTTAAGGCTGTGTTAAATTTAGAATCCCATTAAGAGAAATGAAATGGAGTCTTCTAGTCTCTCACTACTCAAAAAATCACCTACAGAATCTTAGGCCCTGCCTCAGAATCCGAATCTGTATTTTCATAAGATCCCCAAATGTTTTGTATGTACATTAATTTTTGAAAAGCACTGTGCTAGTCCATTGTCTAAACTGGTCAGTCATTCAAATATTTTAATCACTCCGGTGTTCAGAAGACTCAGAATTAAGACAAAAACCTGTGTTTGGGACGTGTTTAAAAATTAAGGGAGAAATGATTTGTCCAAGTGAATCCTCCCATAAAGATAGGCACAGGGTCCTTAGGGCTACAAGAGATTAGGCCAAGGAGGACTTCTCAGAGGAGCTGACTTTTGAGGTTTGCCAGGCTGTCGAAGAAGGGAATAGCATTTTAGCATTTTAGCTAGGGAAGCCCACTGTGTCTAGTGCTCGCTCCTAAAATGAGAGGCAGAAGAGACACCCCAAAATTTCCCTCCGGAGGAGCTTAGAAACCACCTTAGAAAGTGGGCGCTAAGGCTGATTTTTGGCGCTAAAGCGAAGTATGCCTACGAAGCATACCGTCTACCTGCTTGGGGGGGGAGTAGGGTGGGGGTAACTTGGAAAAGGCCGGTGGGGATTATGGTGCGCTCTGCCTCCCACAAACCGTCTTTCAGGAGCCTCCCTTGTGGCAGCCACCCACCCCGGGCTCCGCCACGCCTCCAGAGCCCTAGACTTCTCGCCGCAGGTGTGCGTGATGGCGCCTGACGATTTCCCGTGCGCGGGGCGTGGCGCGGGGCCTCGGCGCGCCCGCCTCCCTTCCCGCACCCCTGGACACCAAGCTGGCGGGTCCCCTGCGCACGCTCGGCAGCCCGCGGCCCCGGGCGTCTCCTGGCAACCAGACGCCATCCCAGGCTGAGGGAGCGAGGAGGCCGCAATGGACCAACCAGTCATCGCCATCACCTCCAATTCCCTGAGGGAAGACCTGGGACCTGGCAGTTTGGTAGCCACCTCCTCGGTACAGACACCCTCCCCCAGCTCCCACTACCCACTGCCGTCCCCTGCCCCGGCTCCCCTGGCCGAACTCCCACTTTCTCTAACGCTGGGCCTTGGCGCCCCTTGGTTTGCTCTTCGCACCTCTCCCTGCCCTCCTACCTACCCTGCAGTCCAGTCGTCCTGATCGTTATCTGAGTCTACTTGGTTTTATTTCCGCTTCCCTTGCTCTCCCTCATCCTTCCATTCGTCCTTTATTTTCTGTATTTTCTTTCCTTCTTCCGTACTACCATCTGCGCAGGGCAACTGCTTTGATTTCCCCCTTTGCCGAGAGGATGGGTTTTTCCTTAGTCGAACGCACATGTTTTTGCCCCTGCCTCTTATTTTAGTATTTATAAAATATCTTAAATACCTTCGTTTAGTTTTTTTTTTTTTTAAAGATTTTATTTATTTATTCATAAGAGACAGAGAGAGAGAGAGGCAGAGGGAGAAGCAGGCTCCCTGCCGAGCAGGGAGCCCGATGCGGGACTTGATCCAGGGACTCGATCCCGGGACTCCAGGATCATGACCTGAGCCGAAGGCAGACGCTTAACCGACTGAGCCACCCAGGCGCCCCTTCGTTTAGTTTTTAAATATATTTGGGCGAAGGATGTTTAGTCTATCTTTTGTAAAGTGATTCACCCCTAAAATGAATTTGAAGTGATAGGTGGGTGGAGTTTAGATCGCCGCCTGGGGCAAAACAAAACAGCGGCTGCCAATCACCTTCCTTTAGAAGTGCGGTGTTTACTTCTCCCTTCTTGCCGCTTGATTTTCCTGGTCCTAGGTAGAGGTGGGAGACTTGCCTTGATCTGCCTGACAAAGTTTGATTTCTGTGACTATAAATGTGCAACACAGAAGATTCAACATAAATCTAATAAAGGGAACGTATAGGAAGAAATTCAGACTTAGCAATGTGTATGAAACCGTGGTTTTTTTTTTTAGAGAAATGCACATTTCATAGTAAAACTAAAGCTCTACTCATAAGTAGAGTGGATATAAGTTGCTAAAAAGGAAGAATGAATTATATCAGTTTTACTGATTAGTTTATTATCTCTAATGCACTGTTGCTTGAAATAACCTATATTTTGTAGTAGTAACAAAAGCATTATAAATGGAAGTACAATTCAATGATTTAATGACTTCACCTAGTCAAAGTAGCACAAAAGGAAAAAACTGAACAACCGTGTTCTGTTGGTGGTGAGGCTGAAACAAATGTGGGATAATAATAAATGGGTATAGGGTACTTACTGTAGAAACCAAGAGCGTCCTTGGAAACTAAGGAATACCAAAATCATCTGCTTTTTAACTTGGCAGGTGAGGGGTTAAAAATAAAAGGTACCGTTTATTGAGCCCTGGTTGTGGGTACAAGTCTTTAAATGTATAATGGCTTATTCTCATGCCAGCCTTGTTATGCCTTACTTTTATACTCCTAAGAGGGAGTTGAGACTCATAAGGGTTAAGTAACTTATGTAGTGCTCCTAGTTAGTAAGTGGCAGAGCTGGAGTTCAAGCCCAAGTCTGTCTGGGTCCTCTATCGTTCTGCCTCTTTAGTGTAACAGCTGGCTGGACAAGCTGAGAGAACTAGCTGTATCATATTTGTATGATACATAATAGTATATATAAAAACAGGAAAGGGCAGTTTTTAACATTTGCCATATCACTGGGAATTGGTATCCCAATATCACATTAATTTGATGACTATACACTTCTACCTTGAACTCCCAGCACAGCACCTGAACCATAAATCTATTATAATACAATTTTGGATTGTATTATAATACAATTATTATAATACACTCTGTCCTTCCTAGGAACACCAAATTTTGTGACATCTAATTTTCCTTACGACATCTCTTGTGAAATGAGGATGTTTATTACTCTCATTTTTCCAAAGGGAATTTAGATGGGAATTTAGAAGCACTTCAAGTCGTAAAATAGCAATTTAGGGGAATATGTTAGGCAAAATTTATCATTATGTAGCTTTTATTTTAATTCAGGCTGACCAATTTGATACAGGTATTGATTTCTTCAAGCAAATGTTTTATAAAATATATTTAACTTCCAGGGATCACCTCTCAAATGAATAAGCACGTTTTATGTTTGTTAATAGAAACCAACCCGAAAGACATCATCTGTTGAAAGAGAAGGATGGTGGAGAATAGCATTAACAGTATGTGTGTTTTTATTCTTTCTATTCAAGTGATTCATATTTCCGTTGATATTTTAATCAGCCTTACCTTTTAAGTCACTAACAATTGTTAAGAAAACAGTGGACCTCATTTCCTGTTTATAATTTTAGTATCATTAAATTTTAGATGCAGTATAAACTAAAACAACTCTAGGAATCTAGGTGCTTTACAGGATATCTAGATAAGGTCAATATAGCTTAAGATCTCGGTGAGATTACAGAAGAAAATGCCTCCATTCTATAAAAGGAGTTTGGGTTTCAGTTTGTATCTTAGATGGCATAGAGCTTGTGATAAGTTCTGTTAACATGGTCAGTGTAGGAAAGCAAGGTGGTAATAATGAAAGAAAAAAAGACCAGAAGATCCCCGTTCAAGAGACATCATTTCTATATTGTAGAAATATTTTCTGTCCACACCCTTCAATAATAGAGTGGCCCGTGGGCCAAAGCCTTCTTGAAGTGGAATTTTAATGGTGGAACCGAGCCGGGTGCTCAGTGGAAATTCGTCCACAAAAGCAGCAGTGACTAAACTTTCAGGTCTGGCCATTCAGCCACACTGCTTGTGATTTGAAAGAACCAAACCTCCTATTGGGCTGATGAGACCACATGCTCTGCCAGTTCATCCTCAGCCTCATGTTCTTATTTTTTAGCTGCTCTTTGAGGGCTAGAGAGAAATGTGTAGTATCTACCTAGCAGAAGTAGGCTAACTTTTTTTTTAGTCAAGAACTGTCCTGAGTGGTCTCAAGAGAGACCTGACATTTATAGGTCCAACTGCATCTCAAGTTTTAGTATCTCTGAAGTTACCTTTTAAAAAGTCAAAACTTCCAACTATGGCCGCAACCCATTTGCTATAATTCAGCAATTGTCTCAGAAAGGAAATAATTATGATTCTCTCGAAATATTGTTCTGTCGGGAGTGTTTACTATATTTGATAAAATTTTATTAAACCTTAAAACAGAAAGAAATGCTCCTTAAGAGTGACCCTTTTAAGAATGATGCTTTAGGAGATGTTACCAGTTTGCACACTGATCTGAAAAATGATGTCAATTTTCCACAGAACACTCCTATCCCTGGCACTTACCACTTGAAAACTTTCATTGAAGAATCCTCATTAAATCCAGTGATACCAACCTACAATTTTAAAAACGAAGGAAGGAAAAAACCACCTCTTGTGCAAAGAAACGATCCGGTACTAAATGACCTTCCCCTATATGCGCCTCCTGACTTCTTGGACTTACTTAAGAAGCAAATGGCCACTTACTCATTTAGAGACAAACCGCGGTCAAGCCCCAGCAAGCTGGTTTACAAAGATCAGGTAAAGTGCTACTAGCCGCCGGGTTTTTGTGGGAAAGCTACCAAGAGCCCCTGAGGAAAGTACCCTGTGTACTTTGAGTGCATCTTCCCCAGGAGAAATTGAAAACCTTTCGATGCCTTATTGCCTATAGCAATCAAACAAAGGCTCCCTGATTTGCAAGTATGTCCAGCAGGATTTTCCCTTGTGAGGCCTCCTTAACCTAAGGAGAGTACCTCTCCAGGCACTCTTGGCAGGATTCCCCTGATGTGGGGAGCTTCTGGAATCTTATCTGTGATTGGGCCATACTTCTGTTCCCTCAAGCAGTTTATACAGTGTACCCTCTTCTTTTAAAGAGAAAATTTTTCCAGTCAGTAGTGTCCTTTAATTAGAGTGTGAATATAACTGGATACCATAAGGAAAGCTTTTAAAAAATGTCTTATAGAAGTGAACACGGTGGTACCAGGAAGGCCAGATTCTACTCTCTGCTCTGTCGGTTCATTCATAACATTGGTAATAGAGAGAGCAGTGCTTGCTTACAGTCTCGGGCTAGGTTCTGTGCAGGGAAGATGTTCCTGACTGGGGAGTATTTGAGTAACAATACAAGAGCAAATATATCAAGGGCTAAGATAAATAGCATGGCAGGAAATGCCAGGGGGAGTTCAGTGTAGGCTGGGTTGAAAAGCTGGAAGGCTCCCTGGCTTAAGTAAGACCCAAGCCAGACCTTGAATAATACATGACATTTATGTGGCTCTTAATGGCTTACTGTGAGTTTCCACACGTATTCTCTTAGTTGTTCTTCCCCAGCATTCTGAAATAGGCGCAACAGATGTTATCCCCATTTTATATGTGAAAACCAAGGTGAGTAGATACTAAGTCACTTGTTCAGAGGCATGGAACTGATAGGTAGGTGAGGCAACACTTTTAACTGAGGGTTTCTGAGCCCAAATTTGGTGCTTTTTCCAGTGTGCCTCTGGCTACAAACGAGGGGCAGAGTTTGGATGTGTGGTCCAGAGTAGGTGTTTCAAGGGAGGGGCATGACCTTCTGGAAGGCCTGTTCCAGGCTGGCAGAGGTAGACTCGGGACTTGGCCTTTGGGACTTGGGACGTTAGGCCTCCCATTTATTAAAGATTTTATTTATTTATTTATTTGAGAGAGAGGGAGAGAGCATGAGTGGGGGAGGGTCAGAGAGAGAAGCAGGCTCCCCGCTGAGCCGGGAGCCTGATGCGGGGCTTGATCCCGGGTCTCTGGGATCATGACCTCAGCCGAAGGCAGACACTTAACCAACTGAGCCACCAGGCACCCAAAGATTTTTTTCTTTTTTTAATTCATGAGAGAGACAGAGAGCACACAAGCAGGGGGGAGGATCAGAGAGAGAGGGGTGCTTGACTCGGGGCTCCATCCCAGGACCCCAGGATCATGACCTGAGCCGAAGGCAGACGCATAGCTGACTGAGCCACCCAGGTACCCCTGGGCCTCCCATTTATAAAGAAGCCAGTAACAGTATCAACCTCTACAACTTTATCAGGATATTGTTGTGATAACCTGAGAAGAAATGCATTGTAACTGGAAGTTGAATGAAATACAAGGGCTGTGGTTATGAAGATGGACAAGAAATTTTCAGCAGGATGAGCACATCATAGCCAACACGGAAACCCTTCCTACTGCTCTGCAAATTATAGCTTTGAAACAGGACGGAGTGATAAATGTTCATTGGGTAAATCTTACCCTGTTTGCTTCAGTGGATGAATACAAACACTAAATTATGCTGAGACTTTTATGGCTTGGTATCGGGTAACCATGCTACATGTGAAATCATTCTGGCCACCTCCAGTGCAAAATCATTCTTCCTCATTCTGCACCACTGTTTACTGCCCTTCTACTTCCTCTCTTCTTGCTTTTAGGGGTTGTTGAGGGTAGGCCAAGTAGAAAGTAGAAAGAATTAAATGTTTTCCTAATTTTCTGTTTCAAAGGGTATACGATAATGTTCTCAGGAGGAGAGAGATTCAGATGTAACATTGTTTACTCACCAATAAAACTCACAATTCTGGTTTTTTAAAAGCAGAGCTCAGTAAAATAATAATTTGAATCTGAGGTAGATAGAGTATACATTGTTGTTATTTATTAACACAGAATAACATTCTCCAGCTTCACAATTTTTAAAAAAATTTATTTTTATTTTAGAGAGAGAGAGAGAGAGTGGGGGTGGGGAGGGAGAGGGAAAGAGAATCCCAAGCAGACTCTGCTGAGTGCAGAGCCCGATGTAGGGCTCGATCTCACAACCCTGAGATCATGACCTGAACTGAAATCAGAGTCAGATGCTCAACCGACTAAGCCACCCAGCACCCCCAAAGGATCCATTTTAATGTGTTCAAAAGACATCCTTGAACAGCCGATTGGGAGACTGAGGTTGAGAAAATCTGGCTGATTCCTTGATCATTGGTAGCTGTGTTTATAGCTGTGATGATGATGTCTCTGAACACATGTTAATTTGAAAAGCCTTCCATGGTAAAAATAATGGCTGGTGGAATTTTCAACGGAATGGTTTTGCATTGAGCAAAGTATCAATAGAGAGAAACCTTGTGCCCAAGGAGGGACTGGCAAGTAATATTGTAGGGAACTCAAGACTTCAATGTAGGGATAATGAAACACAAAATGTAGATGGAACAATTAATTGTGCATTTTTAAAAAGATTTATTTATTTATTTTAGAGAGAGAGGGCAAGCACGTGAGCAGGGGGGAGGGGCAGAGGGAGAGAGAATCTCAGGCTGACTCCTCACTGAGCACGGAGCCTGTGGTCGGGCTCCATCTTACGACCCTGTGATCGTGACCGGAACTGAAATCAAGAGTCGGTCACTCAACTGGCTGGGCCACCCAGGCCGCCCCACATCATGCGCTTAAATAAAAAACATGGCAGCCCTCAGAGTTGGCTCATTTTGCAAATAGTTTTTGAGGTTGAGCTCTCAAAGAGTACCTGCAAGGCAAAGTAATACTTGTCACATGCAAATAGGTCAAGAGAGTGGCCAGTGAAAATGAATTTTGAAAAATGGATTCACAGAACTTGTCTCAGGGACTGGGACCCACTGATAATTCTTAGTTCATTTGGAGCTGATGAAAAGTACATAGTATTGGCAAAATTAAGGACAATATCATTGCTAGTATGAGGCACGCATCTTTTTGAGAAAGTCCTGTGTCCTCTATTTCTCAGACCCAAGTGTGAGTAGTGAATCAGTGATACTTTCATATGACATAAGATACTTTACTTCTCAGAGAGAAGGTACATTTGATGAAATTTCTACCGATAGTGCCTAAAAATATTGCACCTACCAGCCCATTCGCTGCATTCACCTTGTGATTATTCTGCTAGGGCTTCTAAAGGGATGAAAATCTGTTTCCTTCCGTCCCACCTATTTATGGATCCAGGTTTTCAAAATATTGTCATACCCAGGACTTAATAAGGAGAGTTGGATGTTTTCACTTATTCCAGTTTTCTGACATTGAGGGCTCTGGTACTGAATTAAGTGTCTGCACTGATATCATCCTGCCGTATTTTATGACTCCAAGGTATTGCAAGATTTCTGAATGCCTAGTCAACTCGGACTGAAACAATTAGCTAGGGTCAGGTATTATTATGGGCACATTGTCTAGATTCTCTGAGCCTTACATTACAAATAAAGAATTAAGAAGCATATATAGGACTTAGGAAGTGTGTGTGTGTGTGTGTGTATGTGTGCATGCACATATGCATCTACATATATACACACGCATATATACATTCTTTTTCATTCATTCTCATATATATATATATGTATATATATATATTCCATTAAACCCAACCACACAGTTTGCAACAAGTTCAGCAATGTGCAAAGAAACAGTCTCTTATGTGAATCTCTATTTAAGACTGTGGAAAAAAATCAGCCCTCTCAGCTATATTAAATAGCAAAGAATGGCCAATGCAAGTAAAGTAGGACAAATAGAAAAGCTTTGGGTAATCAGTATTCCTTTCTAGATTAATGCTGTCTAAGAGTTTTTCCATGAGTACTTTATTACATAAATCTTTTGTGATTGCTGAGCATAGAACAAACAGCAGCTTAAGGGTTTTTTTTCCCCTCACTTTTCACTTCTCTTTCTTATTTCTTCTCCTGTGTATGTGTGTGTATGTGCACGAGAGAGGGAGAGTACAAGAGCAATGAGCATAAAGCATATAGCCACAGTTTAAATAGAAAGCAAATATCCATGTAACCATCATCAAAATCAAGAAATAAAATGCTATGGCCCCTAAGAAAGCCACTTGCTTAAAATACATTCCTGTGCTGCCATGGTATGATTAAACAAACTCATGTTTCCTTGGTGTTTATTATGTCAAGTGAGCAATTAACAAGCACGGTTGCATCAGAACAATGTATGTATTTCATCATAAAGTCTGTATTTACTGTTATTATCACTGTATCCATGAAAAGCTGCCTCTGCAATCAAAATTATATTAATATGTGAAGACAGCTGTGGGGTAAAATATAATAGCTGAACTTCCATGTGGCAGATAATGCCAGGATATGGATGTCTCATTTTCAGCAAAGGCAGTATTGTATCTTTAAATCTGATTTTAAAATAATAGGGGTTGGGGGAGATTGTTCACTTAAGGAAGGCTTCTTCCCAGGATTTTGTAACCCAACTCCACCCTGCCAGCTCCTTCAACATAGGAAGTTCTGGAGATCGGGTCTGTCTTCTTTTCCCTGGCTTCTAGTTCTCCTTCCTTCTCTTCCTCCCCTGTCACACATTCCACTCTCTGTGCGTGCTGGTTCCTGACACTCCCTTACCGTCACATACTCCTGGGCTAATATCTATAGATCCAGAGACAGTGGAGCTTCCCAGGTACTTTGCAACAAGTTTGGCAGTGGGCAGAGAGAGAGAGAGACAGTCTCTTCTGCAACATTCCTCAAAATATCCTCCGTGGCCCCCTTGCAGAAGTCCTGCCTTCCCTAAAACCCCACTCAAATTTCAGTCTGTGCCATCTTTAAACCACTCAGGTGGATTTAGTTATTCAATTATTTCCCCCTGGCTTTATTGAGGTATAATTGACAAGTAAAATTGTATATATTTAAGGTGTACATGATGATTTTATATTTGTATGCATTGTGTGGGGCGCCTGGGTGGCTCAGGCAGTTAAGTGTCAGACTCTTGATTTCAGCTCAGGTCATGATCTCAGGGTTGTGGGATGGAGCCCCGCAGTGGGCTCTCCCTCTCCCTCTGTCCCTCCCTCACCTCCCCCCAAAAAAGAAACTATATTTGTATGTATTGTGAAATGGTTATGACATCAGGTTAATTAACACATCCATCACTTCTCATAGCTACTATTTTGTGTGTGTGTGGTGAGAACACATAAGATCTACTCTCAACAGTTTTCAAGCATCCAGTACAGTATTAACTATAGTCAACATGCTGTCCATTATATCCCCAGAACTTATTCATATAATAACTGAAAGTTTGTACCCTTTGACAATCATCTCCCCATTTCCCCACCCCCAGCCCCTGGCAACCACCATTCTATTCTGTTTCTATGAATACCCTCTTTTTTTTTTTTCTAAAGATTTTATTTTTAAGCAATCTCTACATCCAGTGTGGGGCTCAAACTCACAACCCGAAGATCAAGAGTCACATGCTCCACCAACTGAGACAGCCAGGTGCCCCTATGAGTACCCTTTTAGGTCCCATGTATGAGTGATACAAAACTGTATTTGCCTTTCATGGCTTATTGCACTTAGCATAATGTGCTCCAGGTTCATCCATGTTGTGGCAAATGGCAGGATTCCTTTTTTCACAGTTAAATAATATTCCTGTGAGATATATATATATATACACACACACTTATACATACACACATATGATCATACACATATATATAGCATTTATATCATATATATATTCATTATTCACTCATCCATTAGTGGACACTTAGGTTGTTTCCATAGCTTGGCTATTTGTGATTACTGCTTCAGTGAACATGGCAGTATAGATATCTCTTCTAGATATTGATTTTGTTTCCTTTGGATATATACCCAGAAATAGGATTTCTAGATCATATGGTAGTTCTATTTTTTAATTTTTTGAGGAACCTCCATACTGTTTTCCATAGTGGCTGCACCACTTCACATTCCTACCAACAGTGCATGAGGGTTTCCTTTTTTCCATATCCTGACCAACACTTACCTCTTATCTTTTTGATAATAGCCTTCCTAACAGGTGTGAGGTGATAGTTCATTATGGTTCTGATTTGTATTTCCCTGATGATTAGTGATGTTGAGCACATTTTCATTTACATGTTAGCCTTTGGTATGTCTTCTTTAGAAAAATGTCTATCTAGGTCTTTTGCCCATTTTTAATCAGATTTATTATTATTATTATTATTGGCTGCTGGGTTGTCTGAGTTCCTTCTATATTTTGGATATTACCAGCTTATCAAAAAAATCCCAAAAAATCAATGATCAAACCACTGTCAAGGAGTTTTCCCCTATGTTGTCTGCTAGGAGTCTTATGGCTTCAGGTCTTACATTTAAGTATTCAGTCCATTTTGAATTAATTTTTGTGAGTGGTGTAAGATAAGGGTCTAGTTTCATTCTTTTGCATGTGGATATCCAGTTTCTCTAATACCATTTATTGAAGAGGCTATCCTTTACCCATTGTGTATTCTTGGTGCTCTTGTCAAATATTAGTTGACAACGTATGTATGGGTTTATTTCTGGGCTCTCTACTTTATTCCTTTGGTCTATGTGTCTGTTTTTATTCTAGTACCACACTGTTTTGATTACTATAACTTTGTAATATGGCTTGAAATCAGGACGTGTGATGCCTCCAGCTTTGTTATTTCTCAAGATTGCTTTGACTATTTGGAGTCTTTTGTGATTCCGTATCAATACTAGGATTTTTTTCTACATGTATGAGAAATGCAATTGGAATTTTGGTGGGGATTGCTTTGGATCTGTGGATTGCCTTGAGTAGTATGGATATTTTAACAATATTAATTCTTCTGATCCATGAACACAGGATAACTTTGCACTTATTTGTGCCTTCTTTAATTTCTTTTATCAGTGTCTTATAGTTTACAGTTTATAGATCTTTCACCTCCCTAGTTAAATTTATTCCTAAGAATATACTGTTTCTTATGCTATTGTAAATGAGATTGTTTTCTTAATTTTTTTTCAGATTGTTCATTGTTAGTCTGTGGAAACTCAACTGATTGTTGTATTTGTTTTGGTATCCTGTAAATTTACTAATTTTGTTTATTTTAACAGTTTTTTGGTGGAGTCTTTAGGGTATTTTTATGTATAAGATCATGTCATCTGGGGCACCTGGGTGGCTCAGTCAGTTAAGTGTCTGCCTTTGGCTCGGGTCATGATCCCAGAGTCCCGAGATTGGGCCCCGCATTGGGCTCCCTGCTCGGCAGGAAGCCTGCTTCTCCCTCTCCCACTCCCCCTGCTTGTGTTCCCTCTCTCACTATCTCTCTCTTTCAAATAAATAAATAAAATCTTAAAAAAACAAACAAGATCATGTCATCTGCCTACTAGGACAGTTTTGCTTCTTCTTCTTCCTTTTTTTTATCTTATTTATTTATTTGTCAGAGAGACAGAGCACAAGCAGGGGGAGCTGCAGACAGAGGGGGAAGCAGGCTCCCCACTAAGCAAAAAGCCTGATGTGGGACTTGATCCCAGGGCTCTGGGATCATGACCAGAGCTGAAGGCAGACGCTTAACTGACTGAGCCACCCAGGCATCCCTCAGTTTTGCTTCTTTCTTTACAATTTGATTGCCTTTTATTTCTTCTTCTTGCCTAATTATTCTGGCTAGAGCTTCTAATACTATGTTGAATAGGAATGGAGAAAGTGGGCACCCTTGTCCTATTCCTGACCTTAGGGTAAAAGCTTTTAGCTTTCTACGATTGAGTATGTGATTAGCTGTGGGTCACTCAGTTGGATTTAATCTCTCCCGACCCTCAAGTCTCCAATCTGTCTTTTATAATTTTATTTATAGTATTTTATATTAGAATAGTTTATGTACGTGCCTTCTCATTCCTGCGGGCCAGGGGCCATATCTCTCTCACCATTGTATTCCCCACCACACCCAGCAGTACTTTACTCACAGAGCAGGCTCACCAAATGGTAGGTGAATGGATTTGTTGAATTTAGTACATTTAAAATATGATCAATTGTACAGCATTTTTCTATGCATCATCTCAGGCACACTATCATAAAATGTACCGTGAAAAGGGAATATTTGTTGAATGTTTTGAAGCTCCATCTTTGAAAATGTAACTTTTCCACTATTAAGATCAAGAAAAAATTACATAATGCTGTATGGTCATAAAATAAAGGATTATGAATGACAGGTGATAAGATAAAGTGAGCTTAAGACCTGTATTAATCTATTTTTGGTGTCCTTGTCCATTCTATGTAGTCAGTTAAGCTTTCACCAGGGCAATATGATCTCCTTCCTGCACCGGTTCCCAAGCACGCTTCCAGGTAATTATATACTTATTAAATTGCTTTTAATAATTTCACTCATGCCTTTTTATTTACATACTTAACCAATACTAATGGCTTTTAACCTTATTTATGCCCATCATATCTAGAATAGCATTTTTAAAAATTTAATGAGAGATAGGGAATAAGTTAACAAAGTTCCCACATTAAAAAATAGATTTAGTACATCGTCTTTTTTTTTTTTTATATAGGAGCTTCGTATTTCGTTCTACAGTTCAAAGATTTCCAACAAGCTGCTTCACTCCTGTAAGTATATTGTAGACAATTAACTCATGATGAATTTGATGTTTAAAATATGCAGTGGTTCATTTTGATATATCAAAATTGACATTTTGATCACTGTAGTAGATAAGCAATGAATGATTAATGTAATTGATTTAAGATATACTTGAAGTATATCTGAAGATATACCAGGGATTTCAAGACAAGTAACCCATTTGTGTCAAGTTATAGAAGAAAAGTAAAACCTCCTTTCCTTTCTGTAGGTCTTGACTCATATCACCTTCTCAGTGAAGTCATCCCTAGTCACTTGTTCAGAATTTCCTGTGCCCTCTTCCTTGGTTTATTTTTCTCTGTAATGCTCATCACTGTCTGATACACTACACTCAGACATTAATCTGTCCTGTTTTATCTGTCTCCCCGCAGTGGAATATATGCTTCATGAAGGTGGAGACTTTTACCCGGTTTTGTCCTGTATACATAACACCTAGAAAAATGGCTGCCACATGGTATTTATTGATTTAATTAATAAAATCCTCAGAGATACTCGATAGATCATTGTATTAACAACAAGAAGGAAAAGTATCTCTGGTTTCTTTCAAAAATGTGAAAATGCCTTCCTGTTTCTACAAATTTCCAAGTATATGATGTGTTTTGATAAAATGAACTCCTTTAGGTAATTAACTAACTGATAGGATGCCAAAAAACAAATAATTATATAAACATTTTGAAGGATTAAGACAAGATGAAATTATTTTAGGGTGGTTTGATGGACTTGAGTTACCTATTTGTAACTAGAAACCCAGATGGAGAAAGACATGTTCAGTGAACATTTGAAAGAGGAATTTAGATAAGAGTTCAGAAACAGACCCTAGACTATATAAGATTTTTATATTTAATAAAGATGGTATGACAAATCAGTAGGGAAAGGAAGAGAATATTTTATGCTGGGCAATTGATTAACTTAGAAATTAAGTTAGATTCTTCCTACCACATCTTAAAATAAATTCCATATTGATAAAAGAATTAAATGAAGCATAAAACCAGAAGAAAATATATTAGCCTCTATCTAATTTTAGGATTTTCTGAGATCAGAGCAGTGGGTGAACTGCAAAGGAGAAGTATTTGATTTGACCACACAACATTTAACATTTCTTGTATATTAGAAGACAAACTGTAAACAAAGCTAACAGGCAAGTGCAAATTCGGAAAAAAGTATTTTCAACATATATGGCAGATAAAGGGCTAATGGCCTTATTTAAACTCTTAACAATCTAGAGGAAAAACATCAATAGAAAAGTAAAACAGATGAAGGCTAGGAGTGGACCATTCATGTAACAAGAAGTTCAGATACACAACAAAGGTGAAAAAATTTTGATCCCACTAACAAATGTGAGAAACTAAAAGGCTGACTGAAAACTTTCTGTATGTGGGTGGTGTGCTGGGCTGAATAATAGCCCCAGAGATGTGGCCATGTCCTAATTGGTAGAACCTGTGAATGTTCCCTTGCGTGGCAGGAACCGTCCTGCCCACTTGATTACGTGAAGGATCTTGAGATGGGGAGATTGTTCTGGATTCTCTGTTGGGCTCACATGCACACACAAGTGTCCTTATATGAGGGAGGCAGGGGGAGATTTGAGAAGGGGGAGGAAGCAGTGTGGTCACAGAGGCAGAGGTTGGAGTGATGCGACCACAAGCCAAGGAAGGTGGCTGTCACCAGAAGCTGGAAGAGGCAAGGACAGACTCTCCCCCAGAGCCTCCAGAGGGAGCAGCACCCAGCCAACACCCTGAGTTTCGCCCAGTGACACTGATTTCAGACTTCTGGCCTCCAGAATGATGAGAGAATAAAATTCTGTTGTTTTAAACCACCAAATTTGTGGTAATTTGTCACAGCAGGCACAGGACATTAATACAGGTGGGGAGTATGTCCAGTGGATTTCACAGTTGATTGACGAGAGGAGGACATGGTTTTGGTTTTTCCTTTGGCTATCCCTAGGCCTTTTCTCTTGCACATGTCAGAAGCTTGGGGTACAGCCAGCTGCCAGTGTTCTGGGAGCTGAGTCAGGGAAGAGGCTGGGGGGTCTCACCGTTTGGTGTGTGGAGAAGTTCACTTAATTTCTGTTTTTGGTAAAGGCTCCTGTCCTTAGAGTTCCTGGGGCTCCTGCGTCCAGTTGTCTGGTACAGTCTCCCCAGAAATACACCCCCTGCCCCGCCTGGGATGCACGAGTGGGGGTAGGTGGAGGGACCTGGAGAGAAGAGGTCTACCAGTCCTCTTACTTTCAGCCCCCCCCTTTCCATTCCCACCTCACAGGGGTCTCATGCCTAAAATTCCTGACCTTCTCTTGGGTTCTGTGGAGCAAATCAGCCTGCTCCCCTGGCAGTTTCAGCGGTCTCCACTGTGCTCCATCAGGTCCCATTCCTCCAGGGTGCTTCACGTCCTCCCACAATACGTTCTCTCCGTTGGCTCTTGTCTCTTCTCTTGGCTCTGTGTGTGTGTGTGTGTGTGTGTGTCTAGAATGGGAGGTGGATCATTATTTGATGGGAAGAAGGGAAATAGATGCATATGTAAGTTGGCTTTGGCAGCAAGCAGTCAAGACAACTGGGTTTTTTTCGCTGGGTAATAACTCTGTCTCCCTTGAACTATATGTTTTAAATGAATGCTGCGAGCTAATAATGATTTGTTTACTACCAGTAAGGAGGGACTCAGTCAAAAATAATTGGATTTTAGTTCAGGTTAGGCGTCCTGGACGAGCAGCCTGGGATGTGAAATAGCACAAGCCAGTTGATTCGGACAGTTTTTGCTTTTGTTCTCATTGCTTTGACGGAGAGAAGATTTTTCGAGATCCTTATTCTGCCATTTTCATTGAAGTCACCTCATCCCTTCTATTTTATAAATAAAAGTGATTCACTGATTTGGAACATCCTGTCCTTCAACAAAGTGAAAAGAATACTTTCATGAAAAATGTTCTAAGACAAAGAAATAGCCCAGGGCTGTGATTCATGTCTGTCCTAAACATGCATTCCCAGAGCAGAATGTGGGCTTGGTTTAGATCTACAAACTTGTAAACTGTAGAAAACAAATTCCGTTGATCCCAACA
This sequence comes from Mirounga leonina, assembly GCF_011800145.1. Taxonomy (NCBI): domain Eukaryota; kingdom Metazoa; phylum Chordata; class Mammalia; order Carnivora; family Phocidae; genus Mirounga; species Mirounga leonina. Next base: position 64,743,884 of record NW_023270305.1, read on the forward strand.
GTGGGAGATGGTGGTGCACTGTGTGAGTATGGCACAGAAATACTGCTTACCATTCTCAAAACTTTTTGAGATAAATGCAGTAATCTTCAGGCCATTATAATATGGCCACTTAACCTTTATCTGAAAAATCTCATTGGGTTGATTTTATCCTTTAGTCTCGTTGTTCTAGAAATTAACATTATAATCACAGAACTGTTAAGGACTCTTAGAACTGGAAGAACCTATCAATGAGCTACTGTGGACTCTTGAACAGCATGGATTTGAACTGTGGGGGCCCACATATATGTAGGTTTTTTCCAGTAAACGCAGTATAGTACTGTAAATGTATTTTCTCTTTTCTTATGATCCTCTTCATGTTTTTTCTATAGCTTACCTTAGTGTAAGAATACAGTATATAATCCATGCAACATACAAAATACATGCTAATCCACTATATATGTTATGGGTAAGGCTTTCAGTCAACAGTAGGCTAGTAGTAGTTAATTTTTGGGGGAGTGTGAAGTTATACATGGATTTTCCACTGCTTGGGGGCCGGCAGCCTTAACCCCCACGCTGTGCAAGGGTCAACTGTACTCTGTTAGGGTTGGCTTTGATGATGAGGGCCACCATCATTCATTGAGTATTTTCTGGTGCAGGTGCATTTAATCCTCACAGCAACTCGGTGGGTTAGTATTTCACCTCTACTCCACAGGTCAGGAAATGGAAGTTAGTTTACAGAGGTCACACGGTTATTTAGGAAGCGGAGCCATGACTTAGACCCCATCTCTAAACCTGGTGACCTCAAAACCTGGGCTGTAAGCTGTGCTGCCTAGTGCATGAGCATGAGCAAGTGACTTGCTTAGTGCCTTTGGACATTTAGAGCTGGTCTGGGGTCAAATCCAAGTGGCAGACTTTGTGTTGTCTCTGGCGTCACCATTCCTCACTGATGACTAAGGCTTGTTCATGGGCCCAGGTTGGCCTGCTTGACCGTTTTTGCAGTAGGATGAGTTCACATGCAGGAGACTTCTGTCTCCTGGGAGGGCCATCTACCAGCCCGCCTGTTAGGCCCTGAGCATCTAAGGTCCTTACAATGGATGGAGGCAGCTTAGGCTCCAGCTAGGAGCCTTGCTACACTGGCTTTTCTTAATTGGCCGTATTTTTTCCCTGGGACACCTTTAGGATGTTAGAACTTCCAGTCTTTTCTCAGCAAAGTCTCTTTGTAAAAAGCTGGGCTCAACTGAGTCTAGCTGACTTCAATAGAAGTTCTTTCATCTGCTCTACATATCTTTTTTGGGCGGCTGTGTGTGTGAAGCCCTAAGCCAGGTAGCTATTGTTGAGTATTCAGTGGCAAATGGGACATTTTATCAGTGCTCTCCCTTCCCTCTTGAAGGGCAAGGACACACTGAGGTCAATACCCCAACCAAGGTGTACCCATACAGGCACACAGAAACTTACACAGATGAAATGAGAGTCCGGGGATTCACAATGCATGTGTCTGACTAGTGTGAGACCAAATGGCTTGGCACACAAAACTTGAAACGTGGCACCCAAAATTAGACACTGATGACTCAAGTTTAATATTATCTGTTGATAGAAGCACATGTACCTTCTTCCTTCTGAGAGCCATCTCCAGAATCTTCTGATACATTCACTTGTAAGCTTCTTAGCAATTGCTGACTCCAGGCTGAGGAAGGAGGTAAGGGCAGGAGTGAAGAAAAGGCTTGAACAAGGAAAGGGACACCCATCCTTGTCCCTTCAGAGCCTGTATCCGAAGCCAAACTCAAAGAAATCAAAGGGCTAGTTGTCCTGTCAGGCTTTGGATCCAAAGGCTTTTCCACAAGGCATTTATTAGTTGCTGGGTCCAGAAGGGAAATCTGGATTTATACTTCCCCACCCACTGCAGCAATGCCTGAAACTCCATAGTAGGGATCTTTTTTAAAAAGATTTTATTTTCAAGGAATCTCTAGACCCAATGTGGGGCTTGAACTTACAACCCCTGAAATCAAGAGTTGCATGCTCTACCAACTGAGCCAGCCAGGGGCCCCCATAGTAAGGATTTTGATATGAGAGCCTAAGATCTGAGGCATGAGACATGTGCCACTCTTGATTTAATTGTAGAAAAATCTTTTGGAGGGATTTCTCCTTTTCACATGTCTTCTTTTAAATGCAAAAGTCTTAGAAGGAGAAATATATTGATCCAATTCATACTAAGGAATTAGTGACTTATTAGATTCTCCCTACCGCCCCCCCATCCTCGAGGAATATAGATGAGATGACAAGAATTAGGGTACCTGGGATAAAGGAAAGGAAATGAAGGGGTGCCTGAGTGGCTTAGTTCTTAAGCGTCTGCCTTTGACTCAGGTCATGATCCCAGGGTCCTGGGATCAAGCCCCGTGTTGGGCTCCCTGCTCGGCGGAGAGCCTGCTTCTCCCTCTCCCACTCCCCCTACTTGTGTTCCCTCTCTCTCTGTGTCTCTCTCTGTCACATGGATCAAATCTTAAAAACAAAACAAAACAAAGGAACTGTAAAGAGGGAGAATTATAAGAAAGAGTTCCAGTTTTTAGTTACTTATATCATTAACTATTTTGTGCACAAAACATGTGTTACAGTTTTTGATGTTAACTCAAGATAATTCCATAAAAGAATCTACAAAATAAAGAAAAATAAAATTCACAAAGAGTTGCTGTGTTGGGAATTTTTATAGACATTTTCCTTAGATAAGTCTGTTGATTCTTTTTTTTCTTTTTTAAGATTTTATTTATTTATTTGAGAGAGAGCACATGAGAGCGGGGAGGGTCAGAGGGAGAAGCAGACTCCCTGCCGAGCAGGGAGCCCGATGCGGGACTCAATCTAGGGACTCCAGGATCATGACCTGAGCCGAAGGCAGTTGCTTAACCAACTGAGCCACCCAGGTGCCCAAGTCTGTTGATTCTTACGAGAGGATGCAACTTTGACATAACTGAAGTAGCAAGCCTCAGAACAAATCTACAAGAATTAATATTAAATAGGGGTGCCTGGGTGGCTCAGTCAGTTAAGCGTCTGCCTCTGGCTCAGGTCATGATCCCAGGGTCCTGGGATCGAGCCCCACATCATTGGGGTCCCCCCGCTCAGCGGGAAGCCTGCTTCTCGCTCTCCCTCTGCCTGCCACTCCCCATGCTTGTGCTCTCTCTCTGTCAAATAAATAAATAAATTCTTAAAAAAAAAAGAATGAATGTTAAATAGATTGAATTCCTGTTTATGTGGAATATTTGAATATCAATTTGAATATCCTTGTTTTATGTAATTATGGTCATAATAGCTATTTGAATTTAAAGTTTATATTTTCAATTCTAAAAGTAATGCATGATTTCCTGCTCAGTATGGCAAATTGGCCATACATCAATCTCTTCTCACTCTCAAATCCCAATAAAATGGTAGTAAAAGAATAAATAAATCGACATGGTTAAACAGAAAAGAAGGGAAACATTGGCAGACAAAAGATTTCAACAATTTTTGGACGAAGTAGAGGAAGCCACGGGCTAAAAAAGCAGGCAGGGGGTCGTGCAGAAGAGAAGGGATTCTGTTTGTCCCTTAGAACTGCAGGGAGTTTCTGGCCTTGGGGGGAAGGTAAGGTGAGGCATAGGGAATTAGTTGAACACCAGGGAATTAATTGAAACTGTACATACAGAGTAATTTAAGTCTGGGGCTCCCTTTCTTCTCCTAATGTAAAATGCTGGCCTTTGGACATTTGCCCCTCAAGCAAAAAAATAGTAGAATTTATCCTCTAGAAAAACTCAATGAGCTTAGAGGAAAGAGAACCACATCCTGATATTTAGGGAACCCCAGGAAAAAGACTGGCTCACCATTCAGTTGCCTGATCTCCACATATCCTAGCCATATAACCAAGCTTCCACCAGGCAAGTGTGAAAAGCCTGTAACATGAATGAGAGATGGAAGTAAACACACAGAAGGATGGAAACCTGGGTGAAAAACAGAATGCAGGGAATAGAGGGAAGATTTTTTAAAAATCCAGTTAGCATGCATAGACAGAGGAAAAAGGGAAAATTATTTTCAACTTAGAAATCTGTGTTCAGCCAAACAATCAATTGTGAAGACAAAATAAAGACATTTTCCAACATGCAAGAACTCATAAAACTTGCCTTCTGAATACCCTTTTTAAAGATGCCACTGGTGATAAAATACCGCAAAACAAAGGAATAAATCCAAAAGGAGGGAGGCATGGGATTTAGGACAAAGTGGGTCCACACTGGGAGAGCAGTTAAAAGATGTCCCAGGCGGACCACTGTGCAGCAGGCTGAGAGAGAAGCCAATCAGATTGAGAAAGAAAAGAATGAACTCCGGAAGGAATGTTTTTAAGGGAAAAAAGATTTAAGAACAGCTGATATGATGGGAAAAATTAAAAAAATATGTATAGCAAAATGTGCAAGTGAAAAAATAAGGCACATAATTAACCGCAGATAAAGCAAAAGACTGTCTAAGCAAAGGAATTCTATTATGTAACCTGGCTCTGCAAGGAATATATTTTTTAATTTTTTTAAATTTTTTTTACTTATTTATTTTTTTAAAAGATTTATTTATTTGACAGAAACACAGCGAGAGAGGGAACACAAGCAGAGGGAGTGGGAGAGGGAGAAGCAGGCTTCCCGCCGAACAGGGAGCCTGATGTGGGGCTGGATCCCAGGACCCTGGGACCATGACCGGAGCCAAAGGCAGACGCTTAACGACTGAACCACCCAGGCGCCCCAGGAATATATTTTTTTAATAAACATTGCTTAGGGATTTAAAATGCTACTTTGGGGGCACCTGGGTGGCTCAGTTGGTTAAGCATCCATCCGGCTCTCGATTTCGGCTCAGGTCATGATCTCAGGGTCCTGGGATCGAGCCCTGAGTCAGGCTCTGCACTCAACGGGGAGTCTGCTTGAGGATTCTCTCTCTTCCTCTGCCTCTTCCCCTGCTTGCACTCTCTCTTTCCCTCTCTCTAAAATAAATAAATAAATCTTTAAAAACAATTAAAATGCTACTTGAAAAAAAGGAAAAGAAAATGCTACTTCAGATGAGGAGAGAGGAATATTGGACAGGGCAAATGCCGTATCTTCATTCATTCCAGGAGGCCACCAATAGATAATTTCTAAAATACAAATTAAGAAATAACAATATGAACATACCATTTAGTGATAAGGTAACTTTTTTTTAAATATTTTATTTATTTATTTGAGAGAGAGAGCATGAGTGGAGGGTAGAGGGAGAGGCAGAGAGAGAAGCAGACTCCCCGCTGAGCAGGGAGCCTGACATTGGGCTTAACCCCAGGACCCTGGGATCATGACCTGAGCCGAAGGCAGATGCTTAACTGACTGACCCACCCAGGCACCTCAAGATAACTTCTGTAAGAGCAGTTAAGAGTTAAAAATAGTTGTCTTCGGCTCTTTTTTTTTTTTTTAAAGAAGGTACGGCAGAGAGGGGGCAGAGAGAATCTTAAGCAGGGTCCATGCCCAGCGTGGAGCCCCACACGGGGCTGGATCTCACAGCCCTGAGATCATGACCTGAGCTGAAATCAAGAGTTGGTAGCCTAGGGGCACCTGGGTGGCTCAGTTGTTAAGCGTCTGCCTTCAGCTCAGGTCATGATCCCAGGGTCCTGGGATCGAGCCCAGCATCGGGCTCCCTGCTCCGCATGAAGCCTGCTTCTCCCTCTCCCACTCCCCCTGCTTGTGTGCCCTCTCTGTGTCTTTCTCTGTCAAATAAATAAATAAATAATCTTAAAAAAAAAAAGTTGGTAGCTTAACCAACTGAGCCACCCAAAGATTTTATTTATTTGACACACAGAGAGAGGAAGCACAAGCAGGGGAAGAGGGAGAAGCAGACTCTCTGCTGAGCAGGGAGCCCAACGCAGGGCTCCTTCTCAGGACCCTGGGATCATGACCTGAGCCGAAGGCAGACACTTAACCGACTTAGTCACCCAGGCACCCCAGTTCCAATTGATTTTTAAAACTATATTTCTCTATAAATTTAATAAAATGTCTTGAAATTTAAGTAAAAAATATATAAAAATTTAAAATTAGAGTAAAAATAAATGAATAAATTATAGATAACTTGGAAAATATAGAAAATTATGTTTAAAAATTTTGTTATTGCTCATATGCAGCCATTAATGTTAATTTTAATTTTTCTCTGCAATCTTAAAAATAGTTGTGATCATGGTGCACAATAATTTATATCCTTTTTTTTTTACTTAGCACGTTTTACTTTCATATTATTACAAATCCCTTTAAAGTTTATTTTCGCTAGGTAAATAATCAAGTTATCAAATCATAATTTATTCAACCATCCCCCTCTTTTTTTGTTTTTTTAAGTAGGCTCCACTGGACCCAGCATGGAGCCCAATGTGGGGTTTGAACTCACAACCCTGAGATCAAGACCCTGAGATCAAAAGTCAGACATTTAACCGACCCAGGTGCCCCTCAACCATTCCTCTCTTGATGGTTAATCTTGTTTTCAGTTATTCCATATACAGGGGTCTTCAGTATCCAAGTATAACTTGATCCACAAAAAAGACCTATTAAAGTGAACCCACTTCAAGTAGAATCAAAATCTCAAAGTAGTCAACCAAGTTTGATTTGGTCTTTACTTAAAAAAAAAATTGAACTAAAAATTAGGAAAATATCCTATAATTGCAACTACGTATTAATTCCTAAATTAAAAAGGAGGCTGTGTTGAGTTTAGTTTTTCTGACAATATCTTATGATAGTATAGTGACATCCTTCGCGTCATATTGTTAGCTAATTTAACTTTGTTGGATCCTCACTGGGCAATGAAAGGCTTTTCCTGTGATTTAGGCACTTTTCCATCATTTTCATCAACTTCATGAAATCCTGCATTTTTGGATAAAATTTTCATTTTCATTTGCAATTGGATTTGCATTTCATTTGCAATGTATTATTAAATATCATTTAATGATGACAGAGAAAAACTGACTTACAAAGACACCGATCTGTCTGCAATGGTGGATGCCAGTGTTAAGCAGGGAGAGATGCTTGAATAGGATATAATTTTGTAAGAGGTCAGTTTATTGGAGAACTCTTCTATATTATGACAACTTTGTTTACATTCACAACTTTGTTACGTAAGGATAATGGTACCAAATACTCAGATCAAGAGATTAATGCTAACATAAAACTCAATGCATAAAATCTTTTCTAAGTTTTGGCATCATTTTTTATGGATTATCACAAGTGATATTTACTAGAGATGATATACGGCTTCTTCATCTAGATTGCCAAACCTTTTAAAAAAGTATTACATTCATTTATCTTCAAGTGAGTGACCATTTCATAAAATTTGTATAAATTTTATTTATCTTTAATTTAAAAAAATTTGTTGACTTGATAGTAAAAGAATGGTATCTCATTATTCTAATTTAATCTGTAGGATCTGAGACTGTACATTCTAATTATTTGTTAATCAGGGATTTGTGGTTCTTCCTGCATACTTTCTGGTCATAGTCTTTACCCCTATTGGGTGGAGTTTTAACATTCTTTTTTGTTGATTTGTACAAACTCTACAGTGAAAAGATATTAGCACTTGTACTTGCTGAAGCTTTTCGGGGATTTTGCCTTTTACTTTTGTGTGTTTATATAGAGAGAAGTTTAAAGTGTAAAATATTTATGTCATCAAATTAGAGAGTTTGTCATCACCTTCTGGAATGTAAGTTCCATGAAAGGGGGACTGTCTTATTCATCAATGCCCAGAGCCGAGTACAGTGCTCAGAAAATGTGTTGAATGAATGAATGAAATCTATCTTTTCCACCACTTAAAAAATTCCCTCCAGAGATATGTTCACTTTAATTTTCTTTCATGTATTTGGCATTTTGATTTTTTTACAATTCTTTGGTTCTTCTGAAATGTGTTTGTGTACAGTTGCACGGTAAGGTTGTGGTGTCATTTGAGCCCGACTGGCGTAGGACATGTTGCCTCATTGCTGGTATACCTGAAACCTACAGTCACCCGAAATCTGACCTGTAGATCTGGTGCCATATAGGACGACCTATAGACACCCACTGAGTCACTTGAAACCTTTTGAGAATGAGGCAAGTAATAAAAGATGGTTCCATATAGGTGTGCCTCTCCTCCTCCTTTCTTTCCATCATCTGTGAAAAGTAGCCCGTGGAAATGTGTTAACCATTCACACATAAAATCTCCAGGAGCAGCCAGTTAAAAGACAAATAAATGACCATGTGAATGCATATCAGATCAGTACATGATTTTTTAGTTCTAAAAAGTACATTAACTTTGGATTTGAAGATCCTCTAGGATTGTAAGTGTCTGAAGGCCTCTCAGTGTGGAGAAGCTGTTCTCCCTTGTTAAAAAAACACAGCCTCTTGGGTGCTCAGTGGGTGGCTCAGTGGGTTAAGCGTCTGACTCTTGATTTCCGCTCAGGTCATGATCTCAGAGTCATGATCTCCGGGTTGTGAGATCAAGCCCTGCATCAGGCTCCATGCTCAGCAGGGAGTCTGCTTGGGATTCTCCCTCTCTCTCTCCCTCTGTCCCTCCCCCCACCATGTGCATGCTCTGTCTCTCAAATAAAGAAATAAATCTTAAAAAAATAAACAAAAACCCAAACCAAACCAAACCAACAACAATAGTAAAAACCCACAGTCTTCTTGTTTGTGTCAGGGATTCAGTTGGTGAATTACATTTTGTCCCCAAAGTGTAGGTAGCTCTCAAGAGAAGCTGTTGGTAAGGGATTTGTTGGGTTGGAAAATGGTTTTTAATCTTCAGATTACCAGTGTAAGGTTGTATACTCATTGGCTATTTCAGTTATTGTTGAAGTAATAATAATTGGTTATGGATCGGCACAATTGTTTTGTCCATAGTTAAGATTGTGAGGAGGATATTTATGTGAGCATTTTGGGATTGATGCCAGGAGACATGGTCTACCATTAATAAAAAGGACCTTTTTGCACCCATAAAAAGAATTGTATTGGCAACTTCTGCCACCTTTTAGCATCTTGATAATAATGACCAAGCTCCACAAATCCCAAGCCCTAAAGGTACAGTTGCTTCATAGTGGGATTGTTTTAAAGAGGAGAAAACTGCAACAAATCCTGGTCATTCTTAATCAAGGGAATTGGACAAAGTAAAACTTGTCATTTGTGGTTTCTCCTCCCCTTACCCTTCCCTTTAATTGATTTAATTGCTCTCATAAATGACCCAAATAAATCTCTTGACCTACCAAAAAATTGCATGGATTTTGTTCCCTCTTGAGTGTGTTTCCAAGTGTGGGCATTAAGGATATCAGAGATTCTGCACAACTTCTTTGAACATATTGGGGACACGGATGACTTTATTTAATACTCCCATTAGGGTAAAGAGGACTAAGGAAGATTCTATTTTTCCAGGTCTTTTTCCCCCAGTATCTTTTTCCCCCAGTATCTTTTTCCCCCAGTATCTTTTTCCCCCAGTATCTACTTGGCATGTGGTCCGTACAGACCCAGTGCTTCTCTTGTCTATTGCTGGCAGCAGCACATACTAATACAACCCCTTGAAAGGCAGTTGGGCAGTGTGTTATCTCATGGCCTGCTGATTCCATTTTGAGAAAACCCTCCTAAAGTAATAATCTTTTTTTTTTTTTTTTTAAGATTTTATTTATTTATCTGACAGAGAGAGACACAGCGAGAGAGGGAACACAAGCAGGGGGAGTGGGAGAGGGAGAAGCAGGCTCCCCGCAGAGCAGGGAGCCCGATGCGGGACTCGATCCCGGGACTCCAGGATCATGACCCGAGCCGAAGGCAGTCGTCCAACCAACTGAGCCACCCAGGCGCCCTAAAGTAATAATCTTATGTACAGAAATATTCATCTATACAAAGATATCATGAAGGGATTACTTATAATAACAAGATGACAACAGCAGTGATGTAGGAAAAATTATGTGTATAGAAACCAGGAAATGCACCAAAATCCGTTTAGTGGTAGTGGCTATGCTGAGGTGTTGTGATTAAGGGTGGTTGTTTACTTCCTTTCTTTTCCATTGCTTTTATAGTTTTTCAAAATATAAGTTCTAGAAGTCAGAAAAGAGGCAGGGTACTTGCGTGGCTCGGTTGGTTGAGCGATGGATTTTTGATTTTGGCTCAGGTCATAATCTCAACGTGGTGAGAATGAGCCTGGCATCGGGCTGGCGCTCAGCGTGGAGCCTCCTTGGGATTCTCTCTCTCTCTCCCTCTCCCTCTGCCGGCCGCCCCCCTCATGCTCACACCCTCTTTCTCTCTAAAAAAAAAAAAAAAAAGTCAGAAAAGAGACCGTGTTTAAAAAAAGAAAAAAGAAAAAGAAAGAAAAGAGGTAGTAGTGTTTGAGGAAAAGAGCCATCAAAATGGTCAACATAAAAATATTTTGTTACTGGGACGCCTGGGTGGCTCAGTCGGTTAAGCGGCTGCCTTCGGCCCGGGTCATGATCCCAGGGTCCTGGGATCGAGTCCCACATCAGGCTCCTTGTTCAGCAGGGAGCCTGCTTCTCTGTCTCTCTCCTTCTGCTTGTGCTCTCTCTGTCAAATAAATAAAAATCTTAAAAAAAAAAAACAAAAAACTTTGTTACTTAAATAAAAATAGCGCCACTCACTACTACTTAATTAGGACTCAGTCATTCCCATGATTTGGGGCTTCCAGTGATTTGCTGAGCAGATTCTTTACAGTTATTAATTCTCACAGTTGTATATAAAGTGAAAAACAAGACATGCACACCTTTCCTGACAGTAGAAATAAAATCTTACAGTGTCAAACGAAAATGAGTTTCTTTTATTTGATGTCAGAAATATTTCAAGATGTTTCTGTATTTTTTAAAACCTGACAAGCCTATAAAGAATAAGGAAAGGATTAGATAAACAGGAAAGAGTCTGTACAGATAGGAGTGAGCGTTATATGATTTGTCTGTTTTAGTCACATTTAATAGTAGTTTGAAAAGGGGATAGCAGATCTGTGCCATACTCTCTGCATTAAAACTAGCACTCTGAAAGTATGCTGAATCATCCCAGCTGCTTTTGCATTTACGAAATTAGTTCAATTAAAAACTAAGCTGATAGTTTGAAATTCCACGAGGAACAGAATAATTAGTAAACATGGTCAGACTGAATCAAGCCAAACAGAAATTGATTTCTGCTTGAATGGAATCTGAAATATGATTAATGCAGGTCCCAGTCTCAATCTCCTCAAAGATGAGTTCACTTGTAAGTAACATTTCTGGAAAAATATAACCTTTTAAATATAGCTACAGATGTACTAGGATTTTTTATTTTTTTTTTTATTTTTTATTTTTTATGAAAAGATATCCTGGCAGTCTTTCTTTTTAAAAAATTTGTGCAAATTTTCCAGTGGTATTAACACCAGCAGAGTCCTATATCCCTGTTTGGCTGCGAGGGTAAAGAATTTCCTGCTCTCCTTTCTTATAACAATATCTTGACTGGGAACAGGAACGAGAATGTAATCGGTAGGATTTTTTTTTCAGTTGCAAGTGACAGAAGCCCATCCTGGCGTAAGCAAACAATTAGAACATAAAAGTGGCATGGAATTCCCTGGCGCACACAGCCTCTGGGACTTTTACCACTGATTTACCTTCCTCCGGCCTTTACGCATGCTCTGTTTATGAGCTGAGCAAGAGCGGCCACGAGCAGTCCCAGGCGCACACCTGCCAGCCGAGCCACCTGAGTGTGAAAATGCAGGCTCTTCGGATTGGCCAGGCGACAGTCACGTGTCTGCCCTGGGCCAATCGCCGTGACCAGGAGTGGCTAGCTCAGCTGAAGTTCCTGCGCTCAAGTACCGCCTGAGGTTTCTAAGGCTGGTGGGTCTCCGGGGTCATCCAGAAAAGGGAGGATGGGCCAGTGAACACCTGCAGCAATGCTGAATTGCCTGGGCGTCCCCGGCAGGTGCATTCCTGCAAAAGCTGCCTTTTTTACGGTGGGCAGGTTGGTGATCACTCAGTGTTGCCCGCTCATCGGGCCCCTCCTGGGAACCCCAGACTGCCGTGGTTTCTCTCCCAGCAGGAATAAACAGTACTGAGCTACACTTAAGAGGTACGGTCAGTTCCTAATTTAGCAAATGTGACTAACTTTTGCCCTGAAAATTTTGCATCTACCCTACTCAACAGCACGCATGTCTCCCTTCTTTCTTTCTCCTGTGAACTTGTAGACCAACAGTTACCGAATTCTAGAGTTGAGGACGCTCTGCTGGCAGGCCTCCTCCTGAATTCCCAGAGAGGCAGCTCCAGCTTGTCTCTGTGCCCACCTCCACACAGGATTCTACTGTCCCTGCTGGGGCACCTGTTGTCTTTTTTGGGCAATGTATTCCAGCTATTACACACATGTCACCAAATTGGGGGGAGATCCTTTTTACCACCCCATCTAATAATTTCTGTTTATGCTGCTTATTGTGTTATACATGTGTATAGATAGATATTTGGGGCCATACATTTTATTTCTGACCTTTTCTCTCTTCAAGTATGATTCACTGAAAGTTGTGCCTAGGATCAATGGGGACAGACTATGTGCTTTTCCTAGGTTCCCTTTAGCTTTGTGGTTTTAAAGAAAGATAGCTTAGAACTGAGCAGTGAGGCCTCCCAGTAGTGAGAGGCAAGGTCAGTAACTGGCTCTGGATCCCACAGCCCAGGCGCTCAAGCATTTGTTTGTAGCCCTCACCCAGCCTCACTTTCTCGGGTTACATGGAGGTGATAGGTTGTGAGCATCGGGTGACCAGAGTGGGTACTGGGCTAGAGACGGCACAGGGCTGGGCAGCTGCCCTGGCAGTGGCGAGGGACCAGGGGAGTTCTCAGTGGGCAGCCGTGGAGCCTGCTGCACCTGCTGCAGACCAGGCTGGAGAGGTGCCCTGAAACCTGCAAACCGGAGGCGGACGGCTTGCAGAGATTGGAAATACAAGGGTGACATTCAGCATTTTACACCTGCAGTTAAAACCATTCTTAGTGTTAATACACGTGTAAAAAATAATGAAGTGGTAACTGTCTGGAGAAAGTTGAATTTCAGGTCCCTATTTTTTTTTTGGACGGGAGCCTATGCACATTTTATTTTATTTCTTCAATGCACTGAATTTGTCTGAATGGTTAAAATGAATGGCATTTTCCTCCCTAGGTGGCTTTCCCTAACCTTTCCTGTTACTGCTTCTGTACAGACCCTTCCTCCAGCCTCTTTGCCTGAAAACTCCACCCCCTCCTTACTCCTTAGGTCTTAGCTCATCTGTACTTCCTTAAGAGCTTCTCAGGCCCTCAGACCAGATCAGTGTACCCTCTTTCATGCTCTCCCATAGCATCCTGTATGTCCTTTTGTGTCATATGCCACACATTTGTCATGCTTTTTGCATGGCACATATATATATTCCCTGCTAGAATGTGAGCCCCATGGGAGTAAGGAACATGTCTATCTTGTCAATTAAGACTGAGTTCTGCTGCTAGGAACAGAGACCCCAAATAACAATCTTATAAATGAGAGAAGAACATATTTCTGTCTTGCATAAATTTCCTGCAGTAGGCAGTTTAGGGCTGGTGGGCCAATCCAGCAGCACCACATTTCTGCGTGCAGCTCTGCTAAGCATGGCTTCCATTCCCATGACCCCAGAGAGCTGAGAACATGGGACCAACCAACCGGGGGGAGGGATGAATAAGCTGCCCTCTCCATAAGGATGCTCTGGAATTTGTACATACCTCTTCACCTCTGTCCTGTTAGCCAAAAAATTAGTCACACCTAGCTTCAGAGGAAGCTGGGAAATGTAGCCTTTATGCTGGGTAGACATGTGCCCAGTTTAAAATTGTTCTCATACTAAGGGATAGAATGGATATTGGGAGACAGTCGTATACCACTCTATTCCCAACTCCCAGCATGCTGTGTGGTGCACTGTATATTGGCCGAATGAAGAAATGAGCTGAGCACTTATGTATCCGTTTGCTAGGGCTGCCATTACAAAGTACTACAAACTGAGTGGCTTAAACAACAGAAATTTATTGTCTCACGGTTCTAGAGGAAGTCCAAGAGGGAGGTGCAAGCAGTGTTCGTTCCTTCTTATTGCCGTGAGGGAAAATCTGTTCCGTTCCTCTCTCCTAGCTTCTGGTGGTACACTGACAATCTTTGGCCTCTCTTGGTTTGTAGACCCCTGCCTTCGTCTTTGTATGGTGTTTTCCCTGTGTGCGTGTCTCTGTGCCCTAAATTCCCCTTTTGATAAAGGATAGCATTCATATAGGATTAGGGCCCATCCTAATGATCTCATCTTAACAATTACACCTGCAAGGACCTTATATCCATAGAGGGTCACATTCTGAGGTACTAGTAATTCAGAATTCACAGGAGCTATGAATTTTGGGGGGACACCATTCAACACAATAAAAATGTGTAGGGTTTGTGAATTTTGAGGGGATCACAATTCAACACATAATAACGTGGGATCATTTCATCTACCCTCACACAGTCTTTCCAAGGTACCTGGCATTTTGCTGCTCGGGGATGCCCCCGAGTGATACACCCTTTAGTTCCAGAGCAGTGTGGTGTAGCTTAGCCAGTCCCACTCTCCCAGCTCCGGAGGAGAAGTGTGTTACATGGAGGCACGGCAGGGCTTACCAAAGGCCTACAGTGGTACTGAGCGTTACTGCCCATTGGGAAGCTCCTTCATGGTATGACAGGGTCCCAGGAGCACTCCAGAAAAGTCAGTAGGGCCCATGCATTCTTAGCCCTTTGTAGTAAGTGGAAAGTGGCCGCTCTTGGCACCCTCCCGTGGCCCACTGACATCACACTTAGCACTTGGCACAGGCCAGAGACAGCAGGGCCTCGCGTAGAACCTTGAAGCCAGGCAGTTAGCTCAGCCCTCCCTCAGCACCGTCCTCACTCCTCACACCTTTTGGGATAAAAAGTATCCCAAAAGGGATAAACTCCTCTGAGGTTGAATCTAGTATTTTATTCATTTGTGCTGTCCCTACAGCTCCCATCGATTAAAGTGGCTCTTGAGTAGAAACTCAATGACGTTTTCAAAGAGAAGAGAAAGTTATTATCATCTTGTCAGGAGATGATAATAGTTGAGATGTAATCACGCCCCAAAGCAGAAGAATGGGTAACTCTGAAAGTTTTCCTGTAGTTTATTTTGGCAGCAGGTCCTGGGACCCTAGGAATGTGACCGTTCTGTTGGCTCTTGGCATCGAATGTCAGTGGTCTTTGAAAGGCGTAGCTTTGGGAAACCCAGAGCTGCCAAATCATGACCCTGACAAAAACAAGGGTTAAGAAATGGCTCATCTGATTTGTGTGAGAGGTGCTTAGGCCTGCCTGATGAACCTGGGTGCCGCCCCTCACCCATGCATCCCACATAATGTGAACCAAAGCTCCAAGTCATGCTCATTGATCCCCAGTAATTGAGGGAGCAGCCCTAAGCATTCCTATGTTCTTGTTTTAAACACCCTCCCGTCGAACTGGATCCATTATCTCAACCCACATTCCGAGCCATGCTGCCCCCTTCCCTCCATTCCTGCTCTGCCCACTCGCATTGTCCTCCGAAGTAGGGACTCTGCTGGGGCTGCTGCCCGCCCATTGCAGGATGTTGGCCCAATCATTACTTCTCACTTGGAACATTCCTGTGGCTTCTGGAATATGAATTTGGGCGTGTATCCACTTCCCTAATGTTGCCTTTTTAAAAGATTCCATCGGACACGTGTGGGGCAATTAGCATGTAGTCATTTCTTTCTGCCCCAAGTCGTAGACCCTTTGACTTAGATGACCAAGCCCCCAAGCCCAAATAGGGAGGCTCTGCATAGCACAGGCCTACATCAGTGCTTCGCCAAGCCTGGCGCCTGGACTCCCGAGGAGCTCCTGATTTGGAAACTCAGAAAGGGAAGCCACATCAGGCTTGGGGGAAAGGGCGCATGTGGGAGCATTTCTCCGCCGTCCTGCAAGTGGCTCATGTAGGCAAGGAGTCAACGGTGGCACATGTGGCAGCATCTTTTGCCCCAGCTACCACTGTGGCGTGAAAGTACGGCATTTACCATGGCCAACCCCACGGGGGGTTTGTTGCTTACACTGTTCCCATCGGATTCCCCTGGATTTCTATGCTTTGGTTTTTATGGCAGCTCAGATTGCTCCAGTGGGAGCATAGAGGTCACTCCATACAGAGATCCTCACCCTTGTAGCGATCTTTGTCCCACGTATGTATCAGTTTCAAAGCATTACTGTTTTCATCTCTCTGCAGTGAGTTGTAGAACTAGGAGGTGCATCCATCCCTTGATTTTCAGACTTGCGCTTGACTGTTAATAACAGATTCCATTCATGGAGGAGTAATGGAGAATAGCAGCCCGAACGACACAGCTTTGCCACCCACAGGAGGGAACAAGGGAAAGTCCTGCTCTGAAATCCCTCGGAGGGTCTGCAGTTGGGCACCTGTTCTGCCGCATCTGATGGGCTCATTTGCAGCCCAGCCTTACCTATGAGAAAGATCTCACAGGATACAGTTCTCTGTTCTAACCTTTTTGTTAATTTTATCTTTTTTCTCCTTTGCTCATTTTTCACGTTCATTTATCTATACAGTAGGTACAATTTTTTTTTTCATATCTCAAGAGCGCTCAAGTCCATTGTAGAAAAATTAGAAAATGCAGATAAGAAAAACAAAATTCTTTTTACACAACATGCTGCCACCTAGGGAAAACAGTCCGTGAACATTCCATTCCCTGTGTTTTTAGGCACATTTTTTTTTTAAGCTTGCATTTGCCCTTAACAGTACTTGGGAGGGGCGCCTGGGTGGCTCAGTCGTTAAGCATCTGCCTTCGGCTCAGGTCATGATCCCAGGGTCCTGGGATCGAGCCCCGCATCGGGCTCCCTGTTTGGCGGGAAGCCTGCTTCTCCCTCTCCCACTCCCCCTGCTTGTGTTCCCTCTCTCGCTGTGTCTCTCTCTGTCAAATAAATAAATAAAATCTTAAAAAAAAAAACAAACAGTATTTGGGAGTAGCTTTATGTCTGTAAAAATTCATCACTAGACAGCTGGATGGAAGAATCGCGATGTATTTAGACAGCCACACATTACTGGTCATTTAGTTGATTTCCAGTTTTCAATATTTAGAATCAGCAGTTGTGGCCAAATACTTGCACCCATTCTCAATTGTTTTCTTAGGATGAATTCCTAAATGTGGACTTGCTGGGTCAGAATAATAAACATACATCCTCTCTAACTTTGTATTGTAAAAACTTTAGACGTATATACCACACAGACACAATACTCCAGCGAACCCCTGTGCACCCATTCAACAATTGTAGCTTCTGATCAGTGTGTACTCCCACCCACTTCCCCTCGTCCCTGCATGATTCAGGAACAGATCCGAGACATTATGCCAGAAAGACTCATTTCTATCAAATAGCACAGGTATTTGAAAATGGGAGAGAAAAAGTGAACTGCTAGAAAAAAAAAATAAGAAGTTAACATCTTGTCCAGATTATCCACTGTGATGTTTGGGCCCTTTCCATTTTCCCTGCTGTATGTGGGCTCAGGACTCTCCATTTGTCTTCAGATTCCTGAAGCAATCTGGTAACTAGCCTCCTTTCTCTCCCTCTGGATAGGTGTAGACATTTACAAGCCATTTCGTGTCTTGCCAAATTGCCCTCTAAAAAGGCTGATCAGGGCGCCTGGGTGGCTCAGATGGTTAAGCGTCTGCCTTCGGCTCAGGTCATGATCCCAGGGTCCTGGGATCGAGTCCCGCATCAGGCTCCCTGCTAGGCGGGGAGCCTGCTTCTCCCTCTGCCTCTGCGTCTCTCTCTGACTCTCATGAATAAATAAATAAAATATTAAAAAAAAAATAAAAAAATAAAAAGGCTGATCAAATTTATACTTGCACCAGAATCGTAGAGAAGTGTCCATGATGGTGGTTAACGTTTTGGATCTTTCTCTTCTTTTTTCTTTTCTTTTCTTTTCTTTCCTTTTCCTTTTCCTTTTCCTTTTCTTTTCTTTTTCCCCTCTTTCCTTCCCCCTTCTTCCTTTCTTCTTTCTTCATGAATTTTTAGACCCTGAAACAAGAATCATATCCTTGTTTTAATTAGAACTTATTTGGTTATTAGTGAGGTTAAAACTCCGCCCCCCCGCCACCGTTTCCCATATGAACAGTTGTAT
Source organism: Mirounga leonina (assembly GCF_011800145.1). Taxonomy (NCBI): domain Eukaryota; kingdom Metazoa; phylum Chordata; class Mammalia; order Carnivora; family Phocidae; genus Mirounga; species Mirounga leonina. The sequence continues at coordinate 64,761,977 of NW_023270305.1, forward strand.
TTCCTCTTTGTGAATTGCCTTTTACTAATTTTTCTATTAGGATGATTGTCTTTTAAAAATTGTGTTCATTTTATGTTGATGTCATAGTGTTGTGCTTTTGTCAGTGAATTGCTGTGAAGAGTTGTTTGGACTAAGGTAACACATACTATACTCATGGGAAAGAATATGTGCGCTTTATAAAGCTAACAGCTCAATGTAGCAGTCATTAACAGTCTGAAGGACAGGTATGGAGTGAGGCGCACCAGTGTGGGGCGGCGGGTCCAGGCAGGACCGAGGGGGAATTTTACAGGTCATTTAATCTTCAGTCTGAGACACCCACAAGGCAGGTAAAGCAGGTAAAGCAGGTATCGTTCCCACTTCACAATGGCTTGTGCAAGGGCACACCTTCATATCTTCCAAGCAAGGGATTTTTCTACCATTTCACAAGTGATCTGTGCGTTTATTTGTGGAAGGCAAATAAAGCATTAAAATATAACAAACATTAGTGATTATAAAAAACTCTTTTTCTCCCCTATAGCATGAAGGCCCAGGACCAGGTCATTATGACTTGAAAATACCTCCAGTAAATTCTGTTACTTCCTGTTTTCAATCCAAAGTACCTCGATTCCTGCCCACTTGTTCTGTAAGTACTCTAAAAGATGATGGTTGTAGGTTTTGTGACTGGAGTGGGGAGGGCAGTGGGGGTTGGATTAGAGTTCTAGACAATTCTAGTGTGTATGTATGTATCTAATTGCTTGTCGAGGTGGGAAAGAGCACAGAGCTAAAAAATCTGGCAAGCCCCCAGCCTGTTTCATGCTCGGAGTGACTCCAGACCCAAAGGTGGTGGCAGAATTTTGGGTCCAGTTGACAACATCCAGCATAGTAATTAGCCATCAGTGTTATGACCTGGGTGCTCTGTGGGAAAACATGTTTAATGAACTGAGGCAAGCACTGGGCAGTGGCTGGCCCCATCCATCTGCTGTTCATTGTGTATGTGGCTTCCGGGGGTGTGTGTGGCTTCAGAGCAGAAACATTGGACCAAAGGGGACCATGAAGGCATGAGCCACCATCCTGCCCCCAAGAACTCAGGATAGACAGCAAAGGGGGTCAAGTCCCTGGAGAGACACAGGTACATCGGGGGAGCGCTTGAGCCTCAGAGGCCTAGAGAGGACCAAGAAAAATTGCAAAAGCACAACATGGAGCTTATGAACAGTGGCTATTTTTGTAAAAAAAAAAAAAAAATGCTGACAGTTTTTATTCCCATGGCCTTGTTGTTCCCAGTCTGCACCCCAGTTTGAGAGTCCCCAGAACTCACTGGTATGTAGCCTTATTTGAGGTGGTTGGGGAGACAGAAATACAAGTTCTGCCCATCCCGGGGGTTCAAGGAAGGGTGGGTGTTCCAGGCCGGCGTCTTGAGGATCTCGCTCCAGAGCTACCAACTCTGGTGGCGGGTAGTGTGGTCTTTATCTGGAGGAATACTGGGGAGTCCCTGTTAGTAAAATTAAAAACAGACCCAACAGCAGGAGGTGGTGAGTCCCTCCTGCAGGTCCTCGCACCCTAGTGGCATTAGCATGATCCAGACACAGATTTCTGTCCAAGCTCACAGGGCTGAGCATCCTCAGGAAGTTGGAATTATGCTAACCAAACTCCCAGGAAGCTGATAGAGAAGCCAGAAGTTGTAGTTTTGGTTTTTTTTTTTTTTTTTAAAGAATTTATTTATTTATTTGACAGAGAGAGACACAGCGAGAGAGGGAACACAAGCAGGGGGAGTGGGAGAGGGAGAAGCAGGCTCCCCGCAGAGCAGGGAGCCCGATGCGGGACTCGATCCCAGGACCCTGGGATCATGACCTGAGCTGAAGGCAGTCGCTTAACCAACTGAGCCACCCAGGCGCCCCAGAAGTTGTAGTTTATAAGTAATTTACAAGTGTCCAGTAAGGGGGCTGGTGTGTGGAGCCACTGCTCTATGGGGTGTCTCCCCTTATAAGAAACTCTTCATCGGAGCCAAGGACAATCCCAAGTTTGCTCAGTGACAGTGAAATCAGGGCCGGGGGATGGAGCCAGATGTTCTCAAGGTCTGAGAACCACCACCGGTAGCCTCCTGAGGGGTAGCCTTGTGAGACCGAGGCCCACAGACCTCCTGTTCTGTGGGCTGACTTTCCAGGACTCCACATGCATGTTGCTTCCTCATTAATAGCACTAATAAAGGCGTCAGCTTCCTTTGACATCTGGCCAGGACTTGATTAGATTTCCAGGGTGCTCCTCTGCTTTTGGCAAGGGAAACATCCTGTCATTTACAGCAGCTTCGGTAGGCAGCTGACTTCATCCACTCTGGGCTGTCCACTTGGTCCCACTCTCAGGGTAATCCTATTTCCACTGTCTCCGTCTCCGGGAGAGATAACACACTGCAAAGAAGGATGGAAATGACAAGCCCATGATAATAGGGAATAATAACAGCCCTGGTAGCTAACGTGCCGAGCTGTGTCTGCCGGCCTGGGGCTCTCTGTCCGGGAGGGTCTCCAGCAAGCCTCATCGCCTCATCTGTCGGGTGAGGCTGAGGAGGCCCAGGGCCCAGGGTCACACCCAGCCGTTGGCAGTGGGACGGTCACAACCCTTCCCTGAGCCACATGCTCAGACACCGATGCTTCAACAGACCCAAGATAAAATCCCTTCAGGCTTCAAGAACATGTCCGTGGCCCCCAGCATGGGAAATGCTGACCTAAGAAATCGAAGTCTTTGTCTGAGTCTATGAAAATGACATTCAGTTGAATTTGATCACTATAGAAGCTTCATTGACATCACTGGCAAATTTTCTCAAGAATTTCATCCAAAGGAAAACATGACTTTTATTTTTTATTTTATTTTTTTTTAAAGATTTTATTTATTTATTCATGAGAGACAGAGAGAGAGAGAGAGAGGCAGAGGGAGAAGCAGGCTCCCAAGGAGCAGGGAGCCCGATGTGGGACTCGATCCCAGGACCCTGGGATCATGACCTGAGCCGAAGGCAGACGCTTAACCATCTGAGCCACCCAGGCGCCTGGAAAACATGACTTTTAAAAATGGGAACTCGTAGATCCCTTGAGACTACTTTGGACCCCGGGGTCCCTTGAGGTACAGAAACCTGAGTTGAGGCTTGTGAGGTCAATCATCCAGGTTCAGAATGCATTTTCTGCAACCCCTTACCACTAGACTAACTACTGAGGTGGCTAGAGGGGAGGACAGTGGCATTCCCAAGGACAGGAGCTGTCTGGGCAGAGTGCCCGCTGAGAAAGTGTGCCTGGAGGGGCAGCTGGGATGTGAGCCCGCTGCCCCGCAGGCCCCGTGGGCCTAGGCCGGAGTTTGCTCGTCGGCCCTTCTCGTGGCACCTCTGGAGCCCTGGGGAAAGCCGCGGACAGGAGCAGGCCTCAGCTCCAGGGACGTGCTCCAAGTCGAGGGTGCTCTAGGCCGCAGCGCAGTCAGGCGTGGCCCTCGTCTTCCCAGTGGGGATTTGCCAGCCACGGCTGAGCCCACGGCCGGGCTCAGGGGGCTCCAGAGTGTTGGTGTCCCAGTCTCATCAGTCCCTGTTTTCTGTTCTGTTTTCAGAAAACCCCCGGCCCAGGAGCATACAAGTCTTCAGTGCAATTCCCCAAGCAGCCCCCCACCATAGCCAAAATGGGCCGGGAGAATAGCCTTTTCTTCAACAACACAATTGGCTTTTAAAATAAAGCCATCTTGGCCCTAAGCTATTTTGAGTTTAGCAAGTTCTTCTGTTTAGAAAACTCTATTTTCTGTTCTTTAGGAGGGTTTGACTACGGAACATCATCAATTGCCCAGGCGACCCTCCTGCCCGCCTCTCTGGAATAGTCCCAGCATAATTTCCAGTTCACTCTCAAAAGTGTCCTGGTTTGAATTATAAACTGGGCTCACTCTGTTTATTGTCAAAGGATGTGTTCCAAGACACTGCCCCTGGGCTGCCCTTGGGGCCGCTTGGACAGGCCCTGATACGTCCGGGCTGTGCTCTGCGTGGCCATGGGCTCTCCAGCTGGGCCCCGATTGCATGAGGGCTATAATGCCTCCCAGCCTCATGGAGGTGTCCTTGGGGGTCAGCATTCAAGGCCAAGCTGAGTGTGCCAGGATCCCAGCAGGTGGTTTTTTCTCTCTCTCGATTCCCTGAAAAGAATAATATTGATTCAACCCAATGGGTGTTTGTGGTTTTAAGTCAACAAAAATATTTGAGTATTTGCTCTGTGCCAGGTGTGTGCTGGGGTTGGGGAGTTGGGGGGGGGGGAATGAGTAAGGCATGTGACTGAGTTTGGGGAGGGTTATAGGGGAGACAGGCCAGAAAGGGAATTTGGAGTAGTCCCTGGCTCCAGGAAGTCTTCTGTGCCATGTGGCTCCTTCCGGTCACCTTGTGTCTGAAGCTCAGGGGCTGCCCTCACATGATGGCAGTTCTACTGGGAAGACAGGCCCTCGTGTCAGGAAGCTGTGAAGTCACTGCTCCTGATTTGCAAAGGAGGCCACAAGCAGGCAGAGCAGGGATGAGGCCGCACGGCCATGAGCGGGGAAGGACAGCCGCATGCAAGGGACCTGGAGGCTGAGATGCGCAGAAAGGAGAGGGAAGAAGGTCAAGGGCAAGGCCCCCGTGTGGGTGAATGGCAGGAATAAACATTTGCTGGAGAGGGACTGAGGGGGCCTGGCCCAACGAGGAGGGGTTGCCATGAAGGTGGGAGGGAGTTGGGTGGGGCTTGGTCAGAAGCCGGGGCCCCAGGCAGCCCCGCGTGCAGGGAAGACCTGCTCAGGGAGCCCCAGCTAGAAACACCCCCACCCATGACAGCGGGTATCTGGTTGGAGAGATTTCAGGATCATTAATAAATGAAGGGGATCTTTTTTTTTAATTAAAAAAACTTAAATGAATATAAATGCTTATATTTTGTGTGTTTTTTTTTAAAGATTTTATTTATTTGATAGAGAGGGACAGCGAGAGAGGGAACACAAGCAGGAGGAGCGGGAGAGGGAGAAGCAGGCTCCCCGCCGAGCAGGGAGCCCCGCATGGGGCCCGATCCCAGGACCCCAGGATCGTGACCCGAGCTGAAGGCAGATGCCCAATGGACTGAGCCACCCAGGTGCCCCTATTTTGTTGTATTTTAAAAAGGGAACCATGCCCCCATCTCTCTTCCCTAGCCTTACATAATTATAAGCCTTATAAAAGGGGTGTTGGAGGCAAGAAAAGGAAGGTTGTCATCTCAGTGAATTTATTCAAGTTTCTCATTTGTTGGTGAAACTCCCCGTGTTGTGTTCTTTCAGAATAGAGAAGAGCTACTTGGAAGATCAGACATGTCTCAGGGGTGGTGGCTGATCTTGTCCCACTTTGATCAGAAGATGGCTGCAGGGCAGCTAGTTCCAAATTTTATTCTCCAATTGGGTCAGAGTCCCCTGCAGGGTCAGAAAGTAACAGTGGGCAGTTCTGAGAGGGGGTTTTCTCTAGGAAGCGGTGGCTCAGGTTGCCCCTGGTGCTCAGGGAAGCAGTGGGTTCTAGAAAGCGAGAGGCAAGAGGTGGTCATGTCTGTCTGGGGGCTCATGGATGGAAAGTGAGAGGAACCTCTCATACCAGCAAGAGGTGTAAGTATGTAGGGGTACCTCCCTGACAAGAGTGGGAGCCAGGGGCTGCCTCGGTCTCCCCACTGCTTCTCTCTCAAGCCTGCTTCTGTTCCCTTGGAGGGCCAACCTTTGCTGCCTCTTCACATGTATAGGACCTATGTGGCTACCTCAGCCCCTCCACAGTCATTTCCCGAGCCAACACCCTGAAAGAATGTCAGCAGCCCCTCTTGGTTCCAGGATCTGGTTCCCAGGGGAGAGACTCCAGGTGGCCAGCTTGGATCAGGGGTCTGCCCCTGGGCCCTTCTGCTGTGGCCAAGAGGGTCGGGGACCCTTGGTGTGGACACAGCTGAGGGGCCCAGCTGTGTGGAGTGTGTGTAATTGGGGTGGAGGGCAGTTCTTTGGATTCTAGAAGGGAATGAAGACCCTTTGAGAATAAGGAAGGGAGGGTCTTTACCCACCTGCAGGAAGGGGGTTGGAGAGGCTTACAGAGACTTCCCCTGGAGGTAAAACCACTGGAGAACATTCTGCAGGGCCATCTGGACCCCCTTGTGTTTCTTTTCCATTCGCCAAGCTTTGCCTTTGGCTCCCGTGACTGTCTTTCTGGAGCTGGGGCTACCTCAGCCAGCTGCCTGTAAAGCAACACTCACCCTCCTTTGTGATTCTAGATGATAAGACAGTGACTCTGCCCTGGGATATTAGCAGAGGGGCTGGTGGGAGCAAGGTGGCGGGAAAGGCAATGTTTTACTTCTTTGGTGTATTCCAGTATTTTTTACCGTATTTCCTACGAGGAGGCAGAGGCTTTCCCAAAGAGACTAGAGGAATTCTGGATGGCTTTTTCCTGCCACAAGCCCGAAACTGAGACAGTATCTGAAGAGCAGGGCCTCCTTCTGTTCTTTCCAAGACGGAGAGACTGGACAGACCTGGGTTGACTTTGAGCTTGACCTCTGAGATGGGGATATTCACACCTAGCAACGAGGGCTGTTGTGTGCATCAAATGACATTTCCAGAAGGGCTTAGAAAAGCCTAGAGCGCCGCAGATGGAGGGGACCGTGGTGTCTATCCTAAGCCCCCCCCCCCCCCCCGTCGACTGCTGTGACACAGCTTCTCGAGGCCCCTGTCCTGGCTTGCCTGACCGTTCTCTGTTCCTCTCCCCTCCCACCAACCCACCCGCAACTGCCCTCTGAATTTGGCTTCAGCCAGAGGGCATGGCTCTTCGTGGCTGCAAATACCTTCTGCTGTTTCCATGTGAAATTCTCTCTCCATTAAGTCAGAGCATGTCAGAAGTCACAGCACTGGTGGGGACAGCTTGTCCTCCTCTGTCTGCTCTCCTTCCCTTATTCCTCACCCGCACTGCTCTCTGAGCCTACAGGGGACACCTTACAGACCTGGAGGCCAAGGGCCACAGGTTGCTTGGGAGCCAGGCCCCGCCTCCAGCACCATCTCTCACCTGACCTAGGCACCACAGAGCCGCCTGGACTCGGGGCCCCAGGCCTGGATTGTTTTGAAAGCCCTGTTCTCTTGAAAACATAGTTCAAAATCTGTAAGTTCAGAATCAGTGCTTCTAAGCTGCATTTTAGAATCCCCTGGGGAACTTTAAAAAAACTCCTGGTGCTGGGCAGCTCCCAGACAGATCACATGGAACTCTCTGGGGGTAGGACTTAGGCCCAGTATTTTTTTTTTAAATGCTTCCCCCCTCCGCCCCCCTGCCAACCCCAGGTGACTCTGATGAGCGGCCGAAGTTGAGGACTACCGCTCAGATGGTATGAAGGCACCATCACCAGTAACTCTGTGTGGGGCAAGGGTAGTCTTCCCAGCCCTAGAGCTTTAAGAGGAAGAGATTGACCCATATTAGCATCTGGCTGAGGCCTGAGGGAAGAGGATGGCACAGGGCTGGTCATTCTGGGAGAAGCTAGTACCCAGAGTGTCATTAGGTAGAGCTTGTTCTGGGTAGAAAGGAGCACAGGAGCCTTGAACCCAGGCACCTCTCACCAGCCTGACTCTCGGCGGGGCTCCTCACAGACCTTTTGTTTTGGCCAAGGGCAAGGCTGCAGGCGTGCAGAGCCCGTGGGGCCCAAAGGGCGGGGTTTGGGCTCTAGATTCAGGACCGCAGGGGCTGGGTGGGCTTGTGGGGGCCAGTGCCAGAGACGCAGAGCCTGGTCCGGCTTACCTGCAGCCTCCCCAGAGAAGAGACGACCCGGTTGGCAGGAGGAGCCAAGTCTGCACCCGTGGAGGCCGGGAGGTTGGGGGTGGTGAGTTAGCAAGGGAGGGGAGAGAGCTGAGACACAGAAGTTGGGAAGGAGGGGTAGCCAGAGATAGGGGAGGCGCAGGGGGCGGACACGAGGAGAATCGTCTCCCAGTGGGTGCTTCTCGTGGCCTTGTTAACCATACCCTTGGGCAAATCAGTGCCAGGGAAAAGGTGTTACCCTTCGGGAGAGCTGTAGGGGCTCAGAGAGGCCCAACCAGCAGCCGGGGAGGTAGCAACGTGGCTGCTTTGGGTGGGAATGTGGCTTAGTACCTGAGAACTGTAGGCAGGACGGTGGGCTCAGGCCCACCTTAGTACCTGAGAACTATAGGCAGGACGGTGGGCTCAGACCCACTGACGCTGCATCTCTGGTCAGCAGAGCAGGCTAGGCAGGGACAGGAGGCAGGGATTGACCAGGCATTCCATTCAGTTCACCCCGGTGGAACTGAGAGGCCCGGGATGGGGGCAGGGTGGGACAACAAGGCAGTGTGCTGAGAGATGTTTGGGTCACAGATGGAGCTCAGGCTGGCCATTGCTCCCTCGTCCTTCTTCTGAGGTTCTGCCTGGCAACTGAGGGCCATCAAGGAGAAAGGAAGACGCTGGAGATTCCCGTGTTCAACAGGGCCGGAGGGGACACTTGGAAACATGCCAGGCAGGGTCACGCCTGTTGAGGCTTCGAATCCCCACCCCCTCCTGGGCTGGGCATGGGAGCTGGACCGCACAGTACCCCTGAGCCCATGTGCCCAACCCTGGGCCTGGGGGAGCCTTCACCAAACTGTTTCGTTTCCTGTGCCTTTTCCCATAGACTTTGTTGCTTCAAACCACACAGACTTACTGTCTTATGGTTCTGGAGGTGAGACGTCTCCACATCAGTCTCCCTGGGCTCAAGTCAGGGTGTTGGCAAGGTTGGTTCCCTTCAGAGGAAGCTCTGGGGGAAAATCTGTGTCCTTGTCTTTTTTCGCTTCTAGAGACCACCCACCTTCCTTTGCTCATGGCTTCTTCCTCAAATTTTACTCCAAACTCCCGTTCCCAGCACACCTACTCCTGACTCTGACCCTCCTGCTTTCCTCTCGTAAGGATCCCTGTGATTGTATCAGATTCACCTGGATAATCCAGACAATCTCCCCTTCTCAGGATCCTTAACTTAATCATGTTTGCAAAGTCCCTTTACCACGTAGGAGAATAGGGTACCTGGCTGGCTCACTCCGTAGAGCATGGGGCTCTTGATCTTGGGGTTGTGAATTCAAGCCCCATGTTGGGTGTAGGGATTACTTAAATAAATAAACTTAAAGAAAATCTTTAAAAAAAAAACAAAACCATGTAGAACATATTCCCAGGTTCTGGGGATTAGGACACAGACACCTTTGTGGGGGATATTATTCATACCTTCACACCATCTGTCTAACCTGTAGCTGGGATAAGGAGTGAGGCATCCTTCTGCCAGAAATACTCCCCGCACCCCACCCTTGGTGTGCTAACTCCAAGCACCCTCTCCCATCTTCCTGAGGCTGGTTGGGTGCCCTCTCATAAATGCCCCGGCAGTTCCCAAATACTGGCCTGAGGCCAACGTTGGACTGTAGGCTCCTACTGGGGCATCAGTGAATTTCCCAGTGCCTGGAACAGCATTAACACATAGTAGATGCTCACTGAATACTACATATGCTCCAAGATACACAATTATCCTTTAGGAAACGGACAAGTTTTGCATAAAATGTTATGGAAGTTCCTTTGATTATTTTGGACCACAAAGAATTATTTAGCGAATGGCTGTTAGCCTGAATAACCTTAGATGTTGCTGGTGTTGGGTGCTGACAGAAATCATCTGATGAAGTAAGTTTTTAAAAAGAGGAGGTAAAGAAATTGAGTACTGATTTAGAAGTCCTTCCTGGAGGTATGATCACAAGGTTGCAGGTGGTAGACGTTATAAACAAGCTCTGGCTAGATCACTTAAGAGGTAATTGTGTTAAAAGTTGCACTATGAGGGGGCGCCTGGGTGGCTCGGTCGTTAGGCGTCTGCCTTCGGCTCAGGTCATGATCCCGGGGTCCTGGGATCGAGCCCCGCATCGGGCTCCCTGCTCTACTCCCCCTGCTTGTGTTCCCTCTCTCGCTGTCTCTCTCTGTCAAATAAATAAATAAAATCTTAAAAAAAAAAAGTTGCATTATGGGAAGTGGGGTTGGGCAGAGGGGGTAGTCTCCCCTAGTGTTTTACAGAAGGTACTTCTAGCTCCAGATAAAATTTCCAGTGGCCACATTATTCCAGGATTTTAAAAGCGCCCTCTTATTATTGTTTTAATTCTAGTATAATGTACAGTGTTATGTTAGTTTCAGGTATAGTAAAAGTACCCTGTCTTAAATAACTTACATGGAAATGAAAATGAAGCTTCTGGAAAACTGTGTCCAATGACCCACGTATCTACAGTGTAGGTGAAGATCCTAATGGTGAAGATGCATATTTCTACGCTAATTTATAGAGTAGGATTAAATACACGTGTAACTTTATTAAGAAGATAAAATGGATTGGGCCCAACTGCAGGCCCTTGAGCAGCCATAGGAGACTCAGGAGGCCTGTGGCCCTTTGCGGAGCCCCTGCCTTAGCCACCCCCAGGATAAAGTGCTGGGATGGCATGGGGGTCGGGTGAGAGGGAAGGCTGTCAGCCTGTGGGTGGGGACAAGGTGGCCTTGCTCTGCATTTGTAGCCCAAGCCTCCCAGGGGCAGGAGAGCCTCCCTAGAGCCCAGCTGGTCCCGTTCATGAGGGCACGAGTAGGTGTAGCCGAGGCCAAGTGTGGGGGATGCAGGGGCTGCACTCAGGAAGAAGAATCCACTGGGCCCGTGCTTGCCTGGGTGTTCTGACAAAGTGTAAGTGTCCCCTAAGAGGATGGTGGGAGGTGGGTAGTGGGGAAGGAGGGAGAGATACTTCGGGAAGGTGTGGGAATTGGGTCCTGAAGAATGAGGGACATGGAGTGAGCCCCAACAGGAATTCGGGGAAGAGGCCCTTCAGGGGTGGATCTTTGAGGCCACAGGAAACCTGGCAGAGGCATAGGAGGAAGAAAAAGGAGGAGAAAGAAAGAGAGCAAGGCCCCAGGAGAGTGCTACTCCCAGCTGAGAAGAGGAGCTGTCTGGATGCAGGACGGTGCCCTGGCCCCAGCCCAGCCTCCGTGGGCACACCCCCAGCTTGCACTGGGCCAGGCCCCTGAAGACCCTGCACTCTTGGCGGGGTGCTCTCAGGGTGGAGGGGGGAGTGTGAGCCATATGGGAGGCCACCACCCACAGCCACTGAGCCCTGGGCCTTGTTGGGGGGTGGGGTAGTGAGCTGTAAGCCCCTGGGCAGAAGACAAAAGTGCGAGGGAACCCAGAACCCAAGAGGTTCTTGACCTCTTCCTCTGGGCCCCCGGGCCGAAGCAATTGAGATTACAGTTACAGATGGGGCGTCTTGACCTCAGAGTCAGGCTGCAAGGGCTAGAAAGGTTGCTCTGGAGAGAACGGAGCTCTAGGGCCTCCACCGTCTTTTGGCCCCTCGGAGAGGGGGCGTCTCTCTTCTTTTAATCTGAGAGCTCTGTTTTTGCGGAGATTCATCTGCTCCTAACTTCCTGCCCTTAGCACCCTGCTGCCCTCCTTTCCGTCTGCCCCGCGGCTTCTGCTCTTTCCAGCTTCTGCTCCATCACCGGCTGCTTCCCCCGTCCTCGGTGCCACACTCCTGCCGCAGAGGCCAGACCCTCGGCGGCCTTTAGCAATGTCACTGTCACGAAAGGCAAAGAGAGGCGAAACGAAATGAAAGAGACAGGACAACCAAGTGGAGTGCGTGCTCTGGGGCTGGAGGAAAGCGCCAAAGAACACGAGCGACCAACTGGCCTATGCACGGGACGGGGGGTAAACTAGCGGGTCAGCGTTGAATCTCATTTGTTAACCGTGCTGTGCTTCCCTAAGACAGTGACCTTTGTTCTTTGCAAACACACTGAAGTATTAAGGGGTAGAGGGGCATGATTTAAGCAACCTATGCTCAGACGGTTCAGAAAAAAAAAAATAACAATACATGTTTTTAAAAGAAGTCCCCAAATGGGGGCCCCTGGGTGGCTTCAGTCGTTAAGCGTCTGCCTTCCGCTCGGGTCATGATCCCGGGGTCCTGGGATCGAGTCTCGCATCGGGCTTCCTGCTCGGTGGGGAGCCTGCTTCTCCCTCCCCCTCTATCTACCCTTCCCCCCTGCTCTCATGTTCTCTCTCTCCCTCTCTCAAATAAATAAAATCTTAAAAAAAAAAAAGTCCACAATGACAGTTAGGGAGGAAGAGAATAAGAGGGGGAGAGAGTGAGAGAGAACGGGAGAACGGTGACAGCACCAGTCTGGGGGCCCCCCGCCGTGTCCCAGGCTGTGGGCCCATCCACAGACGACGAGCCTGGGTGGTGGAGCCCACCCATGGTCCCGTCAGCCGGCAGGCAGGGCAGTGGCGTCACAGGGCCCAACACACAGCTCCTGTGGTGAGCCTGTCATGTTTCCGGGCTGCCTGGCATCTTCTGAACCCCCCTGCTAGCTGGGGACCTTCCAGCCTCTTGAGTGACCTTCACTTAAGGCATGTCCTCTACGGCCGCAGCTCTGAGCATCACCCATTCCTCCTCACCGAAGCCAGGGCCCAGGCCTCCAGCCAGTGGGGTGTCGCTGCGGCACCCCCGGACCTGCGTGTCGCCCCCCGGTGATGCGCGTTCCGTGCACCGCAGAGGGGCCAGGGCGCTGCCGCGGCGACGGGCACTGCCGGTGGCTCTCTGCACGGCCGGCGAGCGGGCGCTGTGCCGGGTCCTCGGGGCCGGGGGGGCGGTGGCCGGCGCGCGGGCTGTCCCCAAGGACCTAGGTTCTCAGGCACCGTGACCTCTCCACCTTTCATGGGGACCAAGCCCACCTGCCAGGGCTGTTGACTACCAAAGGGGCAACGTGACAAGCGTGCACATTGTGGAGCGCAGGCAGAACACTGCTAACGGCTGCCCCGTCCATGCTAAGAGATGAGCCAGTTCGCGGGAGAGCTGCGCCTTGGAGCCCGGGCTGGCTGCTGATTTCCGTCTGAGAAGCCAGATTGTGGCTGCTTTGGCCCCAGGTCCATGCCCTGCAGCTACTGCTCTCGGGCCCTGGAAGCTCCCCGGCCCTGGAAGCTCCCCCTTGTCTCTCTCCTGGAGCTACCTCCAGTGGTCGCTGTCCTTTGTAACTGTTAAGAGTCTGATAAAAACTCCGAGGAGTTTCTGGCCGGGGACAGACCGTATACTGTCTCCATCACTGCCTTCCTGGCCTCCACATCCTTCAGATCAGTATCATGGGGGCTGGTCCCACAGGTTGCTTGTGTGTGAGGCCCCTTGATTATGGGCTGGCAGCGTGGGCTGGGGGGGGGTGGTTCGTTTAGCTGGAAGCTTCCCAAGGCCCAGAAATATTTGCATGGTGATGACATCTGAGCGCCCAGTGGGGGAGCAAATGCAACAATGAGCACTTTGGTATCAGAAAGGAGTCTGGGTGTTGGTGGCTGAAATTCCATTCATATTTATGCCTGTAGATAAACACTATTAATACTGAAGGGCTGTGTCCTAGAGCGTGCCGGGGGTGCTGGAGGTCCATGGGGGCAACAGAGCAACCCTGAGTCTTGTCTCCAGACCCCAGCCCTTGTTCTGGCACCATGGATCGGACACGGGGTGTGTGAACAAGGGGTGTCTGCAGACGGGAACTGGGGGTCAGGAAACGCCTGGGTCTCCCCTACTGCCTGACTCTCCAACGTCTGACCAAGGTCAGCTCGTGTCTGGAGGAGGAAGGCCTCCCCCTCCCTTCCTCCATTCTCGTCTTTGTAGGGTGAGCACACCAGCTGACACCACCTATGGCCTCAGGCAGTCTTTGTCAGGGCACGGGTCCTCGAGCTGGGGGTAAGGGTGAGAAAGAAGTACTGTGATACTAAGTGTTAAATCACTACAGACTGTGTTTTCCTAAGGCATCACAGTAAAAGGGGAGCTGGGCCCCCACCAGCTCCAAAAAAGGCCCTTCCTCCCTGGAACAGCAAGGGCATCCCCCCAAGAATAGGGCTGAGGGTGCGGGTGGAGGCGGCCAGACCCCCAAGAGGCCATGGGAGTGGGAAGTTCTTGCGGGGGGCCAGGCCAAGCCCTCGGGGAAGCCTCTAGAACAGCTCTCTTCCAAGTGGGTAGGGCTGCAGCTCTGGGGGGTGCACCCGATGATCTCTTGGGGCACAAGAAGAAAACAGAGCTGCACACTTCAGTCATCCTTCAAACCTGTGATGCCTGTTTATATGATATGGAGTAGACTGGAATGGGTGTGACCTGTTTTGGGAGCGTAGTGGTGTGGACTTCACAGCGAGGCGGCTGATCAGGATGCAGGTGGCGGGCATCCTCACCACGCAGCTCCCCCCCCCCCCCGCCTCCTTCCGCCCGCCTCTGGGCTTCAGCACCTGCCTAACCCTCTGCTCCCCCCTGCTCCCCCCAGTCTGTTCCTGGGCCCCTCCCCCCTTTCTCCTCCCCACCCCTCCCCACTTGTGGGGCTTGCCCCAGTGACTTCTCAGGCCTCTCTTCCTGCAACACTCCCTCTTCACTAGGTGCTCAAGGCCTGTTCTGGGGTACCTGTTGGAGGAAATGAACATGCCATATTCCTTCCAAGGGTCTCTTTATTCAAGGCCTTTATTTCAAACTGGCCACAACTTGGCCCAACCCTCTGAGGCTTCCTCCAGCCGAACGCGTTTGGTGCCTGTCCTCTTACAAATAACTGACTACCCATCTTTGGGCACCCCGACGCAAATCAACAGCATTTGCTTTTCTCGTTTAGTTTTTTCCTAACAGAATTTCAGAATAAAAATAGATCTTTATCATATATCTCTATTTATACACACACACATCGAGGCAGAGATCCTTCAACCAAGCGGTGAAGGATCTGGTGTCATCTGCAGTGTCCCTTGCGATGGGGGAAGGCCAGGAGGGGGCAGGCCCTCTCTGGGAGGCACCCGGGGGTGCGCAGTGCTGAGCCAGTGTGGCCGAGGAGGGTGGGTCTCCAACAGCCCCTTCTCCCTGAGGAGCAGACTGGGCAATGATGAGCCAAGGCAGCCCTCATCCAGTCTTTCTGCACACCTTAAGATGAGAGAGACGTACCAGATGGAGCTTTAAAACTAAAACCCAAAGTGCAGATAAAAAAGGAATTCCCTGATAAGGCCCCCACTGGGGGGTGGGGGTGGAATAACTTCTTGGGGAGAATTCCAAGAGCATCATGCAGCAGGGCTAGGGGAACCATCAGGGAAGATATCCACCCACCAGCCCCAGGTCCCCTGCTGACAGGGATCTGCTCTGTCCCCTCCACTGATCTCCAACCACAGTCCCCACTGGGCCTCAGGCAAGGGGGTGGGACCAAATGGCCTGTAGTGGAAATGGGCTGTGGGTGGTGAGAGGTACTGGGGTCAGTCCCAGAGACTGCCCATCTGCATATTATTAGCCCCAGAGGGTCCTGCATTGTACCCATTGCCCAGAAACATAAGGCCTGAAGGAGTATGTTGATGCAAGGTCTGAGGTTGATGCAAGGTCCTGCTGCCATGTTTGTATCCTAGGGTCTACAGCCTCGGGCCTAAGGAGGCCGCTTGGGCTGGCGCATAGTTCCAGAAAGATGAGCATGGCAGAAATGAGAGGGGAGTTAGGGCCGGTGCTCAGTGCCCCTGGCCAGGCACCAGAGGCCCCAAAGGCACTTGGCAGCGGAGAGGAAGAGCAGTGGGGTCCAATTGGTCTCATGGGGCAAAGAGGGGCATCCTCCAATAGCTCAAACCTGGGAGAGGGACCCAGAGATCCTATCCTTTTCCCACCTACCAGCAGAATCTTCAAGCCCTGACTGCCCGGGGCAAGACCTGAGAGTTATCCAAAACCCTGTCCTGACACTGGGGCTGAGACCAGGGCCCTGGAGCTTCCCGGGCACAGAGGCACAGATAGAGGTGAAGTTCAGCTGTGAGGCTCCCCCACCCGCGCTCTCAGGGAACAAGTCTGGTCACCAAGACTTTAAGTCACTTGGGGTTCAAGCAGACTGGCTCCCGAGGCACTGAGTTAGGAACTGGGGAAAACCCTCTTGACCTAGACAGAGAACAGGGAGCTGAAGTCCGAGGCTAACACCAGTGCAAAGTCACTGGGAAATCCAGGATCGGGGATGTGGAGGGCGGCAGGCACAACATGGGAACTTCTAGACAGTGGGGGGTGGTACCTAGGAGACTCAGACCCTCATTGCACATTGAGATGATGCATGGACACTCTGGGGGAGATGCTCCCACGCTGGTGTGGCTTCCCAGCCACTTCCTTACTCAGAAACGCCACCAGGGCTGAGTCCCAAGAAGCAAGGGATTTGCTTTCGATGCAAATCTGGTCCACCCAGCTCCAGATGAGCAGCTCCCAGACCCAGCGGGCCCTGGAGGTAAAGCAGGGCTGGAGTCGGGGAGGCGAGGAGAACTAGGGCTGCAGCCTGCAGAAGGGTTCCCTAGAGATGTATTTCCCTGAGGCCCCACACCTCCCTGCTGCCTGCCTGCGTCCGCCCCCACTCCCAGGCCCCCTAGGGCGGCTCCCTCCCACCCTGCCCCTGCAGTGCAAGGTCACAGCTCTCTGGGGATGATGGAGAAGGGCAGCACCGGGCTGCTGGCCTCCAGCTCCAGGGCAGTGAGGAAGCAGTCGACGGCAGCCTCGCTGTGGCCCTGGGCCTGCAGCACCTCGCCCAGGCCCTGCCAGGCCTCGTGGCAGGTGCTCTGCCTCTCCACGGCGTCCCGCAGCACCTTCTGGGCCAGACTCTTGTGGCCCAGGCGACTCAGCATCAGACCCTGGGGAGCAAGCACAGGGCGAGGTTAGTGAGGGCGTCCTGGCCATCAGGGCGAAAGGGCTCAGACTGGCAGCCTCGGGAACCATCAAGTGACTGTTCCTGTTACTCATGCACATCGTGCCTGGCCCCGCCCTAGCCCCGCTTCCAGCCCAGCCTCCCGGGCCCAGATCACCCCCCTCGTGGGACCTCTGTCCCTCCCAGCCCCGAGGATGGGCTTTCAAGTCAGCAGACCTGGCTTTGTGCCTCCCCATTACAGCTGGGGATCCTGGCAAGTTACATCTCCCTGGCCTTCCGTTTCCTCAGCTCTGAGTGGGAAAGACCGCAGTACCCGCTGCTGGGGCTGTCAAGCTGGCGGGAGTCAGTACCTGGCAAGCACTTGAACAGTGTCTGGCCCGTGCGAGCTCCCAGTCAGCGGGTCCGTTACCCTGAGGCCTGGCTGCTGCACCGAGGGGCTACCCCCCGCCCCAGGCGTGTGGAGGAATGAGCGCCCTGGCTTCAGGCTCGACAACCTTAAGCTTATGGGTGGGTGGGGGCAGCTCCTTGGCGGCATCAAGCAGTGGTCTTCCCGGGGACATCTGGGTCCTGGGACCTACTGCCCATCCCAGGCTGGCCTGGCCGGTGAGGGGCACGGGAGGGCGGGTGCTGGGTAGAAGGACGGGCTCTGGTGAGATGGGTCAGGGGTGGCTAAGAAGCTTGGTGTTGCTGTTTGCCTTCAACAGCCCTGCTGGCAGAGACAGGAAGTGACAGGAATCGTCCCGAAAGTTTGGGAAGTGAAACTGGTACAATGTCCCTTCTATGTCCTCTTCCACTCATACTGGGAAGGGTGCAGGGAGATGGGAGGACAGGGTGGGGAGTGTGTGTGGGGGGGTTACCAGGACCCCCCTTCGGCCTCCAGTCCCAGAAAGGCTGCTTTGCTCCATCCCACTGATCTGTGTTCCAGCCCTCAAATGAGGCACGGGATGGCAGCACGGGTGGGGGGCCTCCTCTCATTCACAGATCTGAGGTAAAGCCTAACGCCGGCTTCCTGGACAGGCGGGGGCTGGGGTGGGGGAGAGGAGCCGCCTTCTGTGTGCCTGGAGCCCCCTCTCGGGTGCCCGCCCACTGATGGCCATGTACATTTTTAGCTGGAACATTTTCCTCCTCACCACGCTCCTCAGTTAGGCCCTCTGTTGCTATGGAGACCCACCGGGGAAGATGCACATGCCTGATTTCATACAGTCCTCTGAGAGCTAGGCAAGAGGGAGAGATGGTGCTCAGGAAGCCCGAGGCAAAGCCTCTCCCTCTCCGGAGGTGCTGACCGGTGGTCCTGTGGCCGCGGGGCAGGAAAGGAAGGGGGGGCCGGATTCATAGTGCCTCTTCATCCCAGGGCGCCACACGGATGGGGTGGAGGACAGGGGAGCTGTGGCGGGGCCGCCCGGGACCAGAGGGCAGTGCCCGGGCTGGCCAGCAGGGCCCCGGGCGAAGCTGTGCTGCCTGCATGGCCTGGGAGCTGGACACCGAGCAGCTCCCGATGGAACAGGGCCCCCAGGGAGGAGGGAAGGCAGGGGAGACGACAGGCCGCCAGACACCAAAATTAAGCACCAAAAATGGAAGGTTTGTGCCCTGTGAGTGCTGCCCATGAAGGAGCAAGAGAGGACACATGGGGAAGGCCCGCGGGGCCTCCCAGCCAGGGGGCGGGGCTGCAGTGGGGTTTCCACACTCCGTTTTCTAGATTGAGCTTCCACAGGAGATCTTGTTGGAAAAGAGGGCGCTCCCACTAAAAAGGAGTTCGAAAACCCCTGCTCTCCAGCAGTGTGTGGGTGTTTGGGAAGGGGCCAGATGTGGCGGAACGGGGGGGCGGGTGTGTGTGTGTGTGTCTCACGCTCTGCTGGTTTTACTCTCAGGAAGGTTTGCAGCAGGCTCCTCCGCATGTTTCACGTAGAGAAAAAAGCCAGGGCGCTCCACAGCCAGAAGACCTAGGCTGGGCTGGATTCCCAGCGTTACCACTGACAAGTGCACCGACCCTGGGCCAGTGGCCCATTTTCTCTGAGCTGTGGTTTCCTCGTCTGTAAACCAGGGAACAGAATGGTACTTCCTGGTAGGCAACTGTGAAGAGTCTGCAAGGATCAATTTGAAATCACGTAGGCAGGGCGCACGGTGGGCAGACAGCAAAGGGTTAGGATGAGCAGAGGGTCCTGTCGGAGGGAGGAGCAGGGGGAGATTTCTCTAGAGGGCAAGGCTCTCTGGGGCGAAGACTGGGGGCTGGGGTGGGGTTAGCTCACGTCCCCCATACCCTGGGGTGCTGACCTCAGAGCCTGAAAGGAGACACCGGACTGGGGTCAGGCTGGGGCCCCGAGGCCCAGGGCCTGTAATGGGATCTGCTGCCACCTGCCTGAGACACCAGTCTGTTCGTGTTTGGTAGCAACTTGGAGCTGTTTGCTGCCTGACAACTGGGCAGGGCCTGCCTCAGGAAGACAGGTCTCACCTGTTCTGCCCCCTGCCTGGCGCTGTGCCAAGGGCCCGCCATCACCCCCCTGGCACCCCCACCCTTCTGCCCAGAGAATAGGTCTCCAGGGAGATGGTGGGAACGCTGTTCTATCCAAATGTCCCCGATGACTCTGCCCCACTCTGGCCAGGGGGCACCCTGAGCCAAGAGAAACCAGACCTGCTGGTGGGTGACTCAGCCTCGGACCCTCACCTGGGAGATGCCATAGCCAGGCGGCTACCCGCAGCTGTTGGAAAGGAATGTGTGAGTTGCTTATGGCCGTTGAGCAATGCACCTTTGAGAGGGGGCCGAGGTTACGACCACTCAGGGAGGGCAGGGCTATGGGGGGAAGGCCCCAGAAATTCCCAACTTCATCCACTCCTCCTTCCCTCCCTTCCTGGATCTGGCCTCATCTCAACTACCCAAGACCCTGCTCCTCCAGGAAGCCTCCGAGGATAGCACCTCCTGGCCATGCATCACCTTGAGGTTGTGCTTCATTACTGGTGGGCTCTGGCATGCGGCCCATCCTAGGCTGAGAGGGCCAGGGTCCGTGGCTCCTGCCTGCTAGGTTATTCCCCACAGGACAGTAGCACAACAGGGCTCAGGTGGGAGGGTCCTGGGTTCCGAGCCAGGGTCACCAGAGGCACTTAGGTGTGCATGCTTACCGACCTGCTTAGGGCCACAGGACAGGCAGCCTGAGGGGCCCTCTGAGGGGGACCCTCCCTGTTGGAAGACAAGGTTCTCTGCTGGGGTACAATACTGCAGCCTGGGATGGGGATGAAGGAGAAGAAAGGTCCCTCCACCCCTTCCTTTTTCAGAATTGCTACTACACACCATCTCACGTCATTAATTCAGGGCCTGACGCTGTCCTCCAGAGGGGAGGGGCAGCAGAAAGGTCCCGGCTGTGTATGTCTTTTTCTTCTGGAGAGCGGGGAGGCCTGCCCTGGGAAGCAGCCCCTAGCACTGGGCCAGTGGCAGGCCGGGCTGAGAGCTCCCTCCCAGTCCCTACCCTCAAGTATTTATAGAAGTTATTTTGGGAATTTTCTTTCTGAGCTCAAGGCACATTCCTGGGATTCTGTAGCAGCCTTTCCAGCTGGGAAGCAGGGAATCAGCTGGAGCCTCCTGGTCCCAAGAGCCGTCTGCTTGGGGACCCTGGGGCTGCAGGGAGGAGCCTGGGGTGGGGCCACCTCTGAGGCTGCTCCCTTCACCCATCCTGAGGCTGACACACCCTGCGGGGGAGGCCCTCATTCCAGCCCGAGCTCAGGAGCTCAGGAGCTCAGGCCCGCTCGGGGTGCCAGGTTCTCCCAGGTGTTAGCCTCAACCTGTCCAACCAGACTGGGAATGAGGCGTCTCTCTGGGCTGAGGATGGAGCCCGCCGATCACCACATCCCTCCTGGAGCTGGGGCAGCTCTAAGGCCCCAGACCTACCTCCCTTTTGGGAGAAGGGGCACAAATCCTTCTAGACCCCACCCAACACCTGGTCAACAGGCTCTGAGGGGGTCTGCTGAGGGGGCTGACAGCCTCGCTCGGAGCCCAACAAGGTGGGGGCTTCTGGGGCAGCAGAGGTGACCGTGCTCATGTGGCAGAACCCATTCTGCCCTTCGTGCTCCTGCCTACCCCTGCACCCCTCGGGGAGAGGTCGAACGCCAGTGGGTCCCTCTGCTGCGGTGGGAGTTGTGTGTCTTCAGAGGGCCATGGACAGACTCAAAGGTAAACACTGGCTTGAGGAGAAAGCACGTCACCTCCTGGGGGGCTCTGCCTTTTCTGCTCCCACATTCTGGGCTGGTTTCAGGTTCTGGGCCTCTGGAGGCTCTGCCCACTCTTGAGCACAGCTAGGCCCTCAGGGCTAGGTCGGGAACCTGGACTTGGGTGCTCTAAGTGAACACCTGTGATGGGCAGTGAGGGGGGCGCCATCGCAGAAGCTCCCCTCTCTGGGCAGGCGGCAGAGCTGAGGGGAGGGGGCTGCTGGCCTGCTGGACAAGGGGAAGGCTGGACCCTGCTGCACCCTCCAGACATGGGGAGTCTTTCAGACCACTGATTGTGGAGCTAAATTAAGCCAACAGTGATGGGGGAAACAAAGGCAGAAGAAAAATTATGAAATTTCCTTACCATCTACAGCCCACTGACAAGTCCTTGAAACAGGGACATTTCTCTAGGGACTCAACTGCCTCGATGTTGACACTTTGCTAAGGGCAAAAGGCAATCCTAGTCAGACCCCTTCCTTCCAGGATGCTGTAAGCCTACTTTAACATATAAAAATTCCTTTGGAAACTTCCTTTATCTCTGACCCCCAAGATACATGTTGGCAATCATCCCCCAAACATAAGGCCCACCGATATACATCTGAAGGGTCTTACGACTCAGGTTTTATTAGATGGTAATAAATGACCTTTTCCCAAAAATAGCTAGCCCTTCAAGGTCCTGGAAACCTTGCTTCCAAAATTCCTTAGAGACTTGAGCTATTCCAAACCCCCTCCCAACTTGAACGTATATAATGGGCCACTCCTCGTGATCCCAGTGCATCTCTTTCTGCCCACGGTCCTGTCCCCGTGCTTTAATAAAACCACCTTTTTGCACCAAAGACATCTCAAGAATTCTTTCTTGGCCATCGGCTTCAAACCCTAACGTTTTTCCTACATCAACAGTGCTTAACTATCGTTCTGATCAGAGTCTCTGACAGGGGGCTTCCCTTCCACTTCCTCATCAGGGTTGCTGAGGACTTCAGGAGCCCACACTTAAGCCCAAGGCTTCCGGAAAGTGCTGAGCCAAGGGAACCCACCTTCACCTTCTCAAAGGTCTCTGAGCCTGGGCTGAGGGCGCGCAGTGTGGGCTGGGGGCTGTGCCAGCCCACGAATGAGGTGGGTAGGCAGGGGCGCGAACCCCGGTGAGGCCCCTGCTGGGGGACGTGCCCCACACAGTGAGCCTCCAGAACTCCCTTCTCCCTCCCGCTCCACTCCACTTTTCCACCGGGGAATGCGGTCCTCAGGCAGGACTGGGGTTGGGATGAGGGAGAGAACTCACGATAAAACCACAGCACGAAGAGGCCAAATGGCCAACAAGACGTTCCTACTGAAATTTCCTGCCAAACAGAGCAATGTTCCCCCATCTACTGGAGCTGGTGGGGCAGGCGCAGATTCTGTGGAGAGGGGCTGTGTGTGTGTGTGTGTGTGTGTGTAAAGGACTCAGGGTTCCTGCATGGACAGCACAAGGCTTCTGGGCCTTCCCTGTTCCTTCAGGCTGCCTGTAGCCTCTAAGCCACCTGCCATAGCTCAGGAAGCCAACAAGGAGGGAGAGGCCTAGAGCAGGTGGGGTGTCCTAGACCCCGAAGCATCAGGCCCCAGGAACCAGAAATCCTGCAGTTCTGTGTGCTTGCTGGCCGCATCCTGCATCAGGGAACCTTCAGAGGGCCGGGCACTGGGTTTCACTCTTCAGCTGCTCAGGACACATTTCCTCCTTCAAGTCAGGAAGCGGAGGCTGAAGCAGCCTGGCCCGATAGAGGCCGGAGTGGAAGGCCGAGCAGGGCCTCCCCAGAACCTGGCCTTTCCTGCTCCTCCTCCCCAGCACCCTTGGGTCCCCAGCAGGCCCCGTCTGCTGAAGAGACCAGCCGCGAAATGGCTCTCGCCCTTACCTCAGACTCCGGCCTACTGAGCAGGCTTCTCCCGCTCTCAGCTAAGGTCAGTGTGGCCTTGCACTGTGGATACTCTTGTCCCAGCCACAGGGCACTTGGGGCTGGTGTCCTGCACATCTCTGCCTTGGCCAGAGGCGCCTGATGGGCTCAGTGAGGACCGAGAGGCTCCACTACAGTGACTCTCTGGGGCTTGGCTCTGGGCCTCTACTTCCCTCTGCAAACCAACAACGTCCGAATCTGGCCTGGGAGCCATGTTTCAGCATGGAAAAGGCAAAAGTAACCGCAACTACTGGGCCATTAACTTACAGAATTAGTTAACCTAATTCTAACAGGAGACCTAGGGGTTCAGCATTGTAATTACCGTTTTCCAGATGAGGACACTGAGGTGCCAAGAGGTTGGGGAACTTGGTCATGGTGGAGCAGTGAGTATAGGCAAAGTGGGGCTCAAGTCCAGGTCAGTGAGACTCAAAGGCTGTGCTCCCATCTCCAGACGCAAGCTGGCTCTGATACTGGGGCTTAAAAACCATCCTGGCCAACCCGCTCCAGGTGCAACCTACAGGCAGCTCTGAGGCCCCTGGTCCCTGCCCAGCACCCCCTTCCTCCCTTCTCAGTACCCTGCCGGCAGCCCAAGGAAATGTGGACGAATGACCCCTGCCCCACGGCAGCGAGGTGGGGCATCCTGGTCAAAGGCAGAGCTCAGGCTTCGGCCATCTGCCACCAAGTCTTCCACATGAATGGTGACAAAAACGCCGGATGTTGATTTATCTTTTCACAGTGCCTAGGTCATCTGAGCACTAAAATCCTCCCCTGGAGGTCACAAGGGCCTAAATTATTATCCCCGCTAGACAGAAGCGAAAACGGAGCCAGTGAGGGGAAGTAATCTCCCAGAGCCCCCGGAACACGAGGGCTGGTTGGGCTGGCTGGCTGTCTCAGGTGTGTCATCTCTCCAGTCCAGTCCTGCCCTCCAGGATTGGGGCCGGGGCTGGCGGGAGCTCTGTGCAACCAGGCTTCACCTGTTGGGCCTTAGAGAGCAGAGCCCTGGTCCTGGCTGACTCAGGCCCCACCTTAGGGAGAGGCAGGGATGGTGGTGGGCCGCTTCTGGGACATGGGGGATGCTGTGGCAAGCCCCAGCCTGAGGACAGAGGGACCAGAGGTTCTGGGGCCAGAACCTGGGGCCAAATGGGGCCGGCCACACGCTATGGCCATGCCCCTGATCCCCCAACCCCACTTGAAAAACGGGACAGCAAGCTCCACACTGGGAGTGAGAGGGAGTGAGTGCAGGGGACTAATTCACTGCCACACTCTCATCAGGGCAGGAGATGACAGAAGCGCTGTCTTCCTATCTTTCCAGGAGCATCTGGACAAAGAAGAGGCTGGGTCATGAGGCCAGGACTGCTTCAGGAATTACATCACAGGAGCCAAAGTTCATTTAGGGCAGTTTCCCTCTGTGGCTGGGGGCCCGGGGAGCAAAGGGTTCTGGGGAGACGGGGCAACAAAAGCCTGGAACTCTGTCCCGAGAAGAAGGCATGACCACGGGCAGGGGCCAGCGAGGAGCCGGGAGGCCTGGCCAGAGAGGTGCCAGGAAACCCCAGAGCCTGTGGCTGGGAGAGCGGGGTGGGGTGCCGCCCACAAACGCAGGGGGCAGGGAGGCAGCGTGCCTGTCCACTCGCAGCCGAGGCCCTCGGGCGGTGTCCTGCAGGGAGACAGGCTGCATCAATGCATCCGCACTCCTGGCTCTGCCAAGGGGCGGCAGGGAGAATGGCCCGTCTGTGGCCAGGGCTAGTGACCCTCCCACCATTAAAGTGAGGTGACCTCACAGCCTTCTTGGGAGGGCTCTCGGTAACTTGACCATTCCATTAGTCGCTCCTGGCTTCCTTGCCTTGCCCAGGCATCCCTGTTCCCTCGGAGATGCAGAGAGCCTCCTGGGAGGTGGCAGGGCAGAGACAGGCTCAGAGGGAGAAAGGGTGCAGACTGCCTCGGATTCCTCTCCACCAAGCCCACGGAGCCTTCTCTGAGGAACAGTGTCACCTGGGGGCCAACTCCTCTGCTGATCTTGGGAAGATCTGCTTCCTTTCTCCTGCTTCCTCAGGTCAGGCAAGGGAAGTTCAGGTTTCCCCTTCTTAACAAGATGCTTTTGCCCGTAAATTCAGCTGAACACCCAGGCTGAGTGAGTAGGCTTTTTGGCTACCTGGAAGGGAGGCCAAGATAGAGCTGGCAAAGACTGTCGGGACCTGCTCCTGCGGGACTTGCTCCTGAGATTTTGCTGGGAATTTCCATCTGCAGAGAGCACGGCTTTTTCTTTCTGCCTCTGGCAGCCTCCCGAAGCGAGCTGGCCATCTGTGAGCCCCGCGGAGGAGGCAGCCCGCAGGGCCAGGGCACTGGTGGGGCAAGGCTAAGCCGCTGTCTTCGTCCCGCCTGCTGGGTGGGAAAGCCTGAGCTGAGCCCAGGATGGGGCGTGACCATGGAAATGCCTCCCATCCCCGCCAGGGCAGGGGGGCAGCAGGACGGGGAGAGCAGAGAACCCGCTTCTGGGCCAAAGTTCATTTTCTTAGAAACGCCTGAACCCTGCCTCCTAAGAGCAGTAGCCAACACTCCCCGAGGCTTTCTCTGGCCTGTCCCCACATCTCCTGTCCCATGCGCATGGCCCCAGGGAGAGGCTGTGAGGCCGGCCTCCCGGTGTTTGATGATCCTGCCCTCAGGACTGTAAGGCTGAAGCCTGAAGCCGGCGCCCACATGGCTCACCGAGGGATCCAGAGCTCTCCCAGCCCAGGCTGTGGGTGGCTGTGCCCTCAGGGGAGGGGCGCCTCTCCTCTCCTTGCACCGATCAGGGGCTGACGTCCTCATGGAACCACGGTGGTGTGGCAAGGCCAGGATGTCCTCCTTGGGAACCTGCCTTGGCAACGACTACACTGGGTGGGGGAGGCGGATACCAGTTCCCCTCCATGTTCCTTTCTCCGGATAATTCTCCGAGGATGCGCCAACCTCCAGAGTTCATAAAGGCTGAGACAACGGATGTGTCTCTCCCATTCTCTACTATTTTTACAATGAAACCCTTACATAAAGGCCAAGTTGACTTCCACCGCCAGACAGTGGCTCCCCTCATGTTGTGCCATGGTGAAAAAGATCCCAAGGTCACACCTGTGCTCAGTGAGAAAAAAGTGCTGTGATTGATTAGCAATGTCTGTCCCGGGTGAGGGACTGGAGAGCAAGGGCGTACATGCTGTTTTGCCTTCTCTGACATTACACGGCAGACCTCTGGAAGCACTGTCACATGCGTCACCTCCTGTGATTAGCCCTGGTCTAGGAACGACGAAGATTATTATTCATCTGCTGAAGGAGACATCAGGAACGTGGAAGTTACGTGTGTCTTCTCCTAAATCACCTGAGTGAATGAGAGCCAGAGCCAGGATGAGATCCCAGGTGTCCTGAGGCTGAAGCCGGCCCAGGGAAGACACTTACATCAGGGAATGCTGGAGATCAACATGCCAAAGTGTTCCTGTGTCTTTGGGGAAAGAGTGCTTCGTGAATCTTCTCCAGGCTTGAAATCTGCCGTTCTTCATGCGTATGTGTAGGCTGCTGGCAGAACAGAGCCTGTGGAAAGCGAACGGGCTGCCCACGCCACAGCCGACTGCCCCTCTGCTTGCCTGCAACTTTAACAGTGGGCAGGCCTGGCTCTGACTTGCTTTTGTTTCATCACCTCAGCCGGGCACCCCGGGAAGAGAAAAGGGGCCATTTCAGAAACATCTGGAGGGAGCCACTCTGGGCTGCTATTTGGTTACCATGGAAAAACCCGCCTTTGGAACCGGCTTCAGGAAAATAGCTACAAACAATAATGAGCATAAATGAAAAATGGTACACTGTTACCTCGAAATCGTACCTGTTACTGGACTTCATCGGGTTTTAGGGACTGAGACGGCGGGCTCCGATCCGCGAGCGCAGGGGAAGGTAGACATCACTGCCTGGCCGCAGGCCTAACGACACAGCCCACATCCTCCCTCCCACCACCCTCATCAGGTTTCTGGATGTGACCTCCAGGGAGGCATTTATCACAGGAGCTAATGTCTGAATTACGGGAGGAAGGAGGATGTGCTTGCAAAAAACCAAACATTTGCTGAGCAGACTGCAAGGCAACACACAGCCATGTGGAGGGGAACGCGGGCCAGGGTGTGACGTCACCGCGTGGGCTGTCTTCAGCTGACGCGGAACATTCACATGGGCCCGAGGTAGAAATCCTTTAAGAAATCAGGCAGCAGGAATAGTAGCTGAGCGGGGAGTCTCTAATCTGTTTTCAGGGGTTCTTGGGGTTGGGAATGACCTTATAAAGATGACCTGGCCCAGCTCCTCCCCCAAGTGGGATTTCCATTCTCTTGGCGACGTCCTCACCAGACAACTCCTGAGTCTGTACTTGTCCTATTCTGAGAGCTGTACTGTTCCTGACACTGAGCGGAAATCGAACTCCCTGTGGCTTCCCCTCGAGAAGGAATCAGACCCCTTTTGGCAATGATAACCCTGCAGCCATCTGGAATCATTCTGCCCCCTCAGTGCTCTGCATGTGGCCAATGTCGGTGACGTCCTCATGGGTGCTCCCCTCAGGGAGCGCTCATGGCAGGGGGTGGGGGTGTCTAAGGTGGGACCTGCACCCTGACAGGGGAAGACCGTGTCGCTAATGGGGTGCTCCTAAATTATACTTCAAAAATCACTGTGTCGACGCAGGCCTGTACACTTTCCAAGCATTACGTTTATCCTGATGAGCTGCTTTTTGAAAGCAGTGAAGGAAGAAATAAATAAATAAAAGTAGCTAAGGAAGTAAAGGAAAAACGGTTATCTCGCTGGTCTACTATACCAGCTGTTAGAGCAGGTATTCAGTAAATGCACCAGAGAATCCCCATTGCACAGATAAGTCAAACCGGGGTTCAGAGAAGGGGGCCGACTTGCTCACGATCACTGAGAAAGAGAATGGCAAGGCCAAGCCAAGAACACCAGCATCCCGCTCCCAGCCTCCAGACCTTCCACAGAAAGTCACTGAGCTCTGGGCACCCAAGTCCTGAGTGCCATGTCCCAGGACTGGCGCTGCTGGGTCCTCTTACCCACCCCCACCAGGGGCCATTTTCCATGTGTGCTCAAGTCAGGCCTGACATGACAGCCCAGCCCATGACATCCCCTGAATGCCACCAAAGAGGCACGGAGCTCCTCCGAAGTGGGAGAGGTAGCCCAGTGAGCATGGAGGGCCCGGGGACTCCCAGAAAGCAGAGCATTTTGCCTAGAGTGTCCAGGGCAAGGATCTGATGAGGAATCCCTTTGGGGTTCCACTGCTTTACAGAAGCTTAGAGCAAAAGGGAAGTCACAAAGAATATCAACCCATCCTAGATTTTTTCATCAACTCAGGCAGGCTCTGATTGAAGGGGAATGGCCTGCCTCGACAAGCCAGTTGTCTCTCCCAGCAGAGCAGGGAGGAGGCCACCTCCCCGCCAGACACCAGGGCACACGCAGTGGAGGGGGTGGGAGAGGAGGAGGGCCCCGAGGCCTTTTTCGGGGGCCAGGGGCTGACTCACCAGGCTATGCATGATGCGCACGCCATCGGGGTTCACCGTGAGCGCCTCCTTGTACAGCTGCTTGGCCTCCTCCAAACTGCCCTTCATCTCGGC
The DNA here is from genome assembly GCF_011800145.1 of Mirounga leonina. Classification (NCBI taxonomy): domain Eukaryota; kingdom Metazoa; phylum Chordata; class Mammalia; order Carnivora; family Phocidae; genus Mirounga; species Mirounga leonina. Next base: position 64,790,314 of record NW_023270305.1, read on the forward strand.
TAGCCGGCCCCGCATGTAGAGTACCGAGTGCGAGGTGGGGAAGAGGCCCGCCGCCTCCTGGATGCAGAAACCCGCTTCCTTGAGGTGTCGCTGCTCCATGAACAGCTCAGCTGCGAAACCAGAAGGACAGTGGGAGGTGAGAGTGGTAGGAAAAGTCAGAGGCAGAGGCCCCCTCCCCGCATCCGACCATCAGACCCCAGAGCTGGAGGGTCTCAGGTGATAGGAACCATCCCTGGAGTCACGGCATGGGCCCCGCTGGCTCCGGGCTGTTGGGGCAACAGCGGGTAACGGTTTCCAAGTGCCCGCTCGGCGTCAGGCACCGTGCTACCCGCTTCGCACAGCCATGTCCGCTGACATTCCCGAAAGCCAGCACACCAAGCTGGTGTTTATTACCCTGCTTCAGGGAGGGGGTCAGTGGGCACAGAGACAATAGGGAAGTTGCCTAAGGCCACAGGGAGAGTCAGCTGTGGGCCCGGGGTTGGCATCAGGCTGACTTCCAAGCCCGGCAGTGGGGGCACGGGTGGTATCCATAAAGGTCAGGTGGCTTTCTGCAGTGTCCCCCCACCTGACGACCGTGAGGCTGGGAGTGGGGGATGGAGGCTGATCAGGATGAGGCAGGCGTGCGCTCCCAAACAGCCCACGCTCCTGGAGATGGACAGTGGGCCAAGGCCTGCTTCTGCCAAGTGTCTTCTCTCATTTACTCCTCCCAGCAGGTGCTCTTAGGGCTCTGCACTAACAAACCAAGCTGGGGGGGTGGGGGCGGGGATCCTCACTCCAGTCCCTCCATAGAAAGAGGCAAGGCAGCGCTGGACTCCCAGCGCAGCTCCAGCCTCCCTCCGAAGCCCAGGGCTTTCTGCTGCACCGAGAGAATGAGGGATGCCCATGCCTCTCACCAACAAGCTGGGAAGACCTGTCCCACAACCAGTTTGCCTTCTTCCCCCAGATCAATGGGGCCATCTTCGATCCCAGGCCCGCCCACGTAAGGGCACATCTCAGATCCGTGCTGCACAGGTACACGCCCACAGCACGCACTTTTTAGAAACAGGCTGGCTGGGCTGGCAGCTCAGCCTCATGGCCCACTCAGCCTTCCTCTGGTGGCAGCCCTGGGCTCGGCTGCCCCTCCGGGGGCTGGTGCCCGTGCACAGATGGGAGCACAGAAGGGCACGCAGAGCCTGGCTTGTGACTCTGCCAAGAGCTGTTCCTAGCACTGGCCAAGGGCTGAGGTCACACTAATTCAGGTGAGGTCTAGGGCGGGTGGGTAACAGACATCCCAAAAGAAGCTCCCAGAAAGAAGTGGAAAGCCAGACCCAGGCACCACGTCTTCCTGTTCCGACAAGCAGCAGGAAGGAAGCCTAAGGCCTTGACTACAGCACACGGCACTTGGGGCAGTCAGCATGAATGTTGCCTAAGGTTCACTGTGTAATCAAGTAGCTTGCCCCATCCTATAATACTACAGAGGCCTTTGAGCAAGGGAACTCTTTTTCTCTGGTGGAGATGAGAATTTGGAAGAATTAAGTAAACACAGAGGAGCCAGGCCCCCATGATCAGGCCAGAGAAAAATGCAGGCTCTTGTCCCCGTAAACAGGCTGAGCGGCACAGTCCCAAGGCAGAAAGCACGGGAAGGTGAGGCCAGGAAGGGTGGGCTTTGAGCCAGGGCCTTGCAGGGAGGGCTGGCCCGAGCTCAGGGGTTTGTGTAGCTCGGCCTAGGCTCTCCTCTGCTCTGCTGTTGTTTCCTTCTGGAGCTGCTGCTTGGGGCTCTGAGCAGGCTGCCTTCATAACTGAGGGTCCAGTGTGCAACTATTAGGTACTGACCATGTGCCTGGTCATCCCAGGAGAAAGAGTGGAGGTGGGGAGAGGTGGGACAGCTGAGCAACCAAACTGCTGGAGTGAGCCAAGGCAATGGAGTGACACGTGCCAATTCCGAAGGGGTCAGGTCAGCTGTGCTGGTGTGGTCAGGGAAGTCTTCCTGGAGGAGGCAACATTTGAGCTGGGGCCTGAAGGTGCAGGGGCAGCTGGACTGACAGAGAGAAGGGAGGCTGTGCCAACCCAGAGGGCTGGGCTCCACCGTGACCGAACTCCCCAGGGTCACCGGAGGCGAGGGGAGAAGCAGAAGGAAGTGTGTCGTGTGAGTGTTGGGGCAGGGAGGACGCTTCCTCTACCACCAGGAGCTCAGCTCAGAGGCTAGGCCCTCCACTCCCCTGGCCCTTGTCCAGCAGGCCTGCCCCAGCTCCGGCCCACCTGCCGGCCTGCTCCTACCGTGGCTCATTAAGCTGTTTACAACTTGCCAGCCTGTCTTCTGAGTCTCTGTCTCTGGAGGCTGTTTCTGGCCTCTCCCTTGGGGACTCCTCACAGTGCCTTCATATCAACAGATTTCAATTACAGGGATCCCCACCTCCCTCTTTCCTCGGGGCCCTGGGCCTTGTTGGGCTGGCCACACACCAGAGAACATGCCCGGAAAAATAGGTAGGGCTGCTCTGGTCTGATGGACTTCATTACCAGTTAGGCAGGAAACCAGATGACACAGAATAGAGCCAGAGAAGTGAGGTCTCCTGAGGGCTCCTGGCCGCCTTGCACAGTCCCGGGCATGCTCGGCCTCCAGGGCGGGGCCCCTGACCTGCAGCTGGGCCCACAGGTCTGGGGGCTGCAGTGCACCCCTTCTTCCTAGCCTCACCGTCCCTGGGCAATTATTTTACCAAACATGGTGCTCCCCAGACAGGAAGCCTCGGCTACAGCAGGAGCCCCGCATGTGGCACCGTGCCTGTCCACTACCCCGATTTCTAGACCTCCCAGTCTTGACTGCTGGGGCCCCCAGGTACCCACCCATCCCGGCCTCCTCTCCGGCCAGGGCTGGAGGCCTGCTCCCTGTTACTGGACTTTGCTTGAATTCTCACAGCCCGGGCCACCACCCCGGCAAACAGACCTTGCTGTCCCCAGTGTCGAGGGCCCCTCTCCCATCCCCTCAGCGCCTTCTCTCTCCCTCCATCCCGATTTCCCCACTTCTCTCATCTTCTGTCTGCCTACCCATGACCTCCCCTCCTGCCTCTGTGTCTCAGCTTTTCTCCCTCTTCCGTCCATCTCTCTCCACCCGCCCCCCTCTGCGCTTCTCTCGGCAAGCTCCAAATGGAAAACATCTGTTCCCTGGAGCTTTGCAACAGTCCCTTTTATTATTTTTTTCTGAGGCATCCTGATCTAACCCTGCACCCAGAGCCGGTTCCAGTCTTTCTGCCAGAGCCAGGCCCCACCCCACCCCCAGGTTGGGGGATGAACTCACTCTTCATGGGCTATTTGCACACCCTCTTGGCAGGGAGGACCTTGCTCCGGGGGCTCCTCCTGAGCTGAGGGGCAGGATGAGGGAGGGCCCAGGGTCAGGTCTACCATCTTTCAGGGGCCTCCCCACGTGAGAGGTGCTTCCTAGAGACCTTCCATGAGACCTCAGAAAGGAGGGGCACCCAGGCTAAAAGCAGAGACACCTCAGGGAGAAGCTCAGGAAAGAAGTTAAGGTTAGGCCCTTAGCTAGCCTTGAACCCCAGAGGGGATCACCAGAACTGACCCCTAAAGGACACAAGCGTCCTCCCCATGGAGCAGACCTTCAGGACATACGGACACCCAGAATAAAGGAGAAGGAAGAGAGGCGGACAAGGAAGGAGTGAGAGAGGCGGCCAGGGAACCAAGAGAATAACAGAGAATTAGAAGGTCTAAAGCCATTCTGCAGGTGGTCTGAGACCCCCCCACCTAGGGACTCAGAGAGGGGCCCGATTTTCCCCAGGCCACAGGGAGTCAAGGCTGCAGGGCCTGCGCTCGCGACTTCCCGTCCCCGAGTGCTCTCCTCAGTGACTCGGCAGCTGGGAGCAGGGAGTGCCGGCAGAGGAGGGAAGAAGAAAAAGCCAGAGCAAGGGAAGAGGGGACGTGGGAAGAAGGCACAGAAGGCAGGAGGGAGAAGGGTGGGGAGTTGGGACAGAGGGGAGCGTGAGGAAAGATAAAGAAAGGGATGAGAGATGAGGGAACAAAAGCACAAAAGGAGCATGCAGGACCACGGGCAAGGCAAAGCTTCTCCCGTGACTGTATTCTTTTTTTTTTTTTTTCTTTTGGAGGGGGAGAGAGAGAGAGAGAGAGAGAGAGAGAAGGGGTGGGGGAAGGGCAGAGGGAGAGGGAGAGAGAGAATCTCAAGCAGGTTCCATGCCCAGGCTGAGCTGACACGGGGCTCGATCTCACAACCCTGAGGATCAGGACCTGAGCCGAAATCAAAGGTCGGACACTTTAATGTCTGACTGAGCCACACAAGTGCCCCTCCCTTGACTGTAATTTTATAATGAAGATGATCTTTAGACACGGCCCTGGCCACCCCATCCCAGTTCCCCAGTCTGCGCAGCTCACAGCTGGGCAGCTTTTACCTACCAGTGCCCAGGGCCTCCTGAGGACTGTCCCCACAGGTGGTCCCCGTTCTGAGATGCCTTGGGCAAAGGTGCCTATCTTACAGGCCCGCTGGGCACAGATTCAGCCCGGACCAGGGGGTGTACTGGCTTGTGCTTGATGCATCTGTTTAGCAGCTGGAGCTCTGTGCCCAGTGCCCAGATACTGTGAATCTGCCATTTGGAAGCTGAGACTCAGGCCAACTTCCCCTGACTGAGTGAAAGCCCATGGCCGCCTAGGAATCCCCTGGTCCTCCAGGACAGGGGAACCCTTCCCTACATCTATCTCCCTCCCCCCAGCACACTGTTAGCTCCCAGAGACATGAGCTGCCGTGAGAGAGGGAGGTGGGCCATCTTGCTCTTCCAAAAGGCACCTCTCAACACGCAGGATGTGGGGACATCTGTGAGGCCTTGTGCCTCTCCCATTGTCACACAGACCCGCTGTCAAAGAGGCAACATTCCCGGAACTCATCTCTCAAGGGGAAGCCCCCCTGTGATGCTTGTCACATCTGACTGGAATGGGTGAAGGCCTGGAGAGGACAGGAGGAGAAGAGTTGGGAGAGGAAGGATACCATTTCCCAAACCAAGGGGGGTTACTGATGGAGCCGCAACAGCCCGGGGTGTAATTTATCCTGAACAAAAGCTGGGGGACGAGCTCCTTCCAAAATGAAAAAGGAGGATGTTCTTCCTTTCTGCACATTGGCTGCAGCTGCTGGAATCATTAGGCGGGGTGGGTGGGGGTGGGGATGCTGGTGACGATACTCTCAGCCTGGGTCAGATTGGGGGTGAGGTTAGGGAAAAATTTTTGCCTCGGTGATTTGGTCCTGGCAGCCCTTCATTCAGTAAGGGCTAGGCACATGCTTGCTGCTGATGCTGACGGCTTATGGTGTGCAGACTGCTCCGGAATCCTCCCATGCTCGGAAGGGAAAACTTGGGACACTTTACTTCCCTTTCGGGCTGTGGTGGCTGTCCCTCAGTCTCTTCTCCCTTTCTCCGATAATGACAGAGCCCCTGATTTTTCATGAGGCATACGGACAACCAGGACAGTGACATTTCCCAGAGTCCTTTGCAGCTAGGTGTGGTCATGTGACTAAGTTCTGGCCAATGGATCATGGCGGGGACTGATGTATGCAAATTTCAAAATATGTCCTTACAGAGAGGGGGTGTCCCCTTCTCCCACTCTCCCTGGTTATGCCTTGGAAGATGAACGTGATGAAGAGCCATGATGGGTCACAGGGGTGAGAGTGACACTCCACGGAGAACAGGAGCAACAAAATGGAAAGAACCTGGGTTCCTGGACCGGGAAAGCGGAGCTGTCATCCCAGTCAAGGGCACCATCTCTGAACTGTTTCAAAAGGACAACAAAGTGTCTACTTTGCAGAAGTCACTGCCATTTTGGATCAGTCACATACACCCAAACCTGTCTCCTAATGCCACACCGCCCAACCCTCACCTGGCACCACATTCAAAGCATTCAGATTTTCAGGTGCCTGGGTGGCTCAGTTGGTTAAGCAACTGCCTTCGGCTCAGGTCATGATCCTGGAGTCCTGGGATCGAGTCCCACATCGGGCTCCCTGCTCAGCAGGGAGTCTGCTTCTCCCTCTGACCCTCCCCCCTCTCATGTGCTCTCTGTCTCTCTCATTCTCTCTCTCTCAAATAAATAAAATAAAATCTTTAAAAAAAAAAAAGCATTCAGATTTTGTTCTCAGAGTTCTTTGGGGGCTGAATATCTAGGATAATGTCCAGAGAACAAAGGCTAATGTGCAAATTACTGAAGGGCATATTTATACTGATAATTCCCAAGCCTGCTTACAAGTTTCATGAAGGCCATGAGTTAACCATCCCTGGAGTTACCAGAACATACTAGCACCCTGAGCATAAAGCTGCATACCTGAGCAATGGAAAGCAGGCTTGTGAAGTGCAAACACGTGTTCATTTGCTGATGGTAGCAGACAACATGCATCAGTAAAATTAAGGCCTTGCTAGCTCCAGAGTAGGCAACGCACAACTCCAGGATCTGATCACCGCGTTACTGATCCACATGGTGAAGGCCCAGTGTGGGTACAGCCTTCTACCCCAGGCACATGGAGGGGGCTGGGGCTCCAGTGTGCCCCCTGGGAGCCATGCTGGCTCCATGTGTTAGAAGAAGGGGGCTCTTTGCCTAAGGAGAGGCCTTGTTTTGTATCCCTCTGGCGTTTCAACATTCCTCTCGCTACTTAGGATGCAACAAGCTGGCTGGGGAGCAGGGCCCTCACACATCCCTAGCCTCCTGAGGGACCCTGATATGCTAACTGGGGCAATGTCTGCATTATTAAAATGCTTCCCTGTTTAGCCTGTGCATCCGGATCCAATTTCTCCCCCCAGATTCAGAACCTCTGGTGGGGGGGGGGGGGGAGTACGGCATGCTAATGGGGCCATATGTGAAATCCAGGCAGCGGGAAGCCTCAGATCCCCAGTGAACCATTTTTAGCCTCTGACTTGCAGTGTCCGCTCGGCTCAGGAACTTTCTACCTGCAGTCTCTTCTGCGTCTCCCCTGGGGGGCTGTAGGCGCCAGCCCCCGGGGAGAGATGGGCACCCATCAGGGTAACAAGAAAACAGGGGAGGAGTTTCACTGAGCACCTACTATGTGCCCCACACGGCACTGACCGCTTTACTCACAATCAGGACGGGCCGTAGGGGGCTGGCATTAGAACCCAGCCCTGTGTGATCCTGAAGCTGCCCCTGTCCCCAGCAGTAACTGACCCTCACATTCCATGGTGGCAACGGTGCCAGTTACCTATCAAGAGGGACTGTCACCTGAACGGCCCCCTCGGTGTTACCAGCCCTCCGCCATTGCTGAACTACACCACCAGACCTCCCCTCTTCTCTAGCCATTCTGTGAGCTCTCTGGGGCTTGAGCTAGTTTTACTAACTAGTTTTACTCAGGAGAGGCTGGGCAAGAAGGACGGACAGGGCCTGTCTTTGAGACTAAGAAGGCTATCCATCTGTGTGGTCTTTCCTCAAATCTGCTCACATTCGTATTTGCTGCCAGAGAGCCTCCCCAAGGGTGGGCAGGCAGGCAGGCCCTGTCCCCATGCGGTGGAGAAGGAAACCCACAGCCAGAGAGATGAAGCGACTCTTCTTGGGCCAAGCAAAAAAGAAAGAGGTGGAAAGAGAGCTCCAGGTTCCTGATCCCCAGGCCTTTCCGTGAGTACTGCAGTCTATGCAGGCCTTGTCAGGGGTCTTCACAGCCCCACACACCCTCCTCCAGGGCAGGTCACAGCTCTGTCACTGGGGCCGGGAACACTCACCAGCCTGGAGCCAGATCTGTTCCAGCGTGGTCCACAGCTGCATGGGGCCCTGCTTCAGGACGGAGCTGGGCACAGTCAGCTCTGACATGGCCTCCTCCAGCCGGGAGGCTGCGATGGATGATGCCCGCCGAGAGCCTGCAGAGCAAGAGGGGAGGCGGCTGAGCAGTCGCAAACCAGCTCATGGGCGCACTGGGAAGGGCCCTCCTTGTACCCTCAGTCGTGGCTGGCATGAGGAGCTTAGGAGGGGCAACCAGGCAGCAAGCCCACTCCTAGGAGTCTATCACTGAAGAAGACAGTCCTAAATGTTGGCAAAGGTGCCTGGAATACTGAAAACAGAAATGACCCGCATGTCCAACAACGGGGAGTGATTCAAAATACGTGTGGGTATCATCATCCAAGACCCCGTGGCCATCACACTAACGGCTCAGAAATACGGAGATGGATGCCGAAGGATGCTCACAGCACAGTTAGGTGAAAAAAAAGCAAGCTGGAAAATGGTACGATCACATTTTTCTAAGAAAGAAATAGGGGCCTGGGAAAAAGGTCTGAAAGGCCATTATTAAGGTCTGGGTGGTAAGACTGGAGGATTTTTCTCTTCTCCCTTCTCTTTGCTTTCTGTTTTCACAGGTGCGTATTATTGCTTCTTCTATAGGAAGGTCCCTTTTGAGGCTGCGCTGTGCTAAATCCCTGAGTAGCAGGGGCTCGGGCCGGACCCTGTGTGCTCTGCCCCGTGGCAGTTCTGGGTGACTCGGGTCCCTGCTCAGGATATATAAGCCATAGACATTTACGCTTCACATGCAGGTGAAACGCGAGCACTTTTTTCCCTCTCTCTCTCTCTCAGGGGCAATAAAGGCTCCAATCAACTCAGGAGACCTCGGGGCACACCACAGATGGTTTCAGTTTCTGAGCCGACACACGTGGAGCCCTAATCATTTGTTCATGGTTCGTCTCCCCTTCTCTGCGAGGGCGCCATGCCCTCCTTCACCGTTCCCTCTTTGGAGTCAGCAGCTCCACAGTTAGCCCAGTGGCCCTCGGATGTGCCTGGAAGTCAGGTGCGGGCCAGGCATGGGCAGTCAGCTCCATCACGGACGACAAAGGTGCAACTCGGCTCACGTCCACAGAAGAGGACCGAATAAGCAATGCCACTAAATACAACTCCCTCACACTCTGTTCCTGTGACTAGTTCTTTCTGCGCCTCTGCTCTTCTGCTTTCATCAGTCCTCATTTGAAATAGTCCACTCTGGGCTTAGAGTTGTAAACTGACGCTCAGCTCATTCCTTTCTAATTGACTCTGTCTACTAAGGACACTTTAGTGGTAGACCCTTAGCCTAAAGGGAGACAGTTTCTGGGCTCTAAAGCTGTCCCTCCGCCCTGGCTCTCCTCTCTGCAACCGCCCCCCGCCCCTTGCCTGCTTCAGCTGCTCACTTTCCACCCCAGAGCCAGGATGGGTGGGAAGGTGCCAGAAAGGTGCCCAACGGCAGCTCCTTAGCTCCTCAGCACCAGGCTCTGGGGCTGCAGCTGGCTGAGAGCGGGGTGGTTTTGGCCAGGCCAGGCAGATGCCACTCTCCCCGTTCTTGCTCAGGCTGGGACAGTGAGCTGTGGACCCACATGGACAGCTGCCCACGGGCACGTTCTTACCGGAGTCTGCGTCATGGGCATCGGGCAGAGTCAGGTGCATGCCGCTCTGCTTCTTCAGGGTGACGCCCTCGCCGAGGCTCCCATCCTTTTCCAGGCCTCTGAAAGGCAAGGTAAGGCCAGGCCCCGGTGAGGTGGAGGGCCGGCAGGGAGAATAAGGGAGCCTCACGCAAGGCAGGCTCCGGGGCTGAGAGTTTAGGCCTGGGAACGGAGTCAAAGCTGGGACCACTAGGAAGGATGGAGACCACCAGAGTGGCAGAACAGATCAGAGCTCAAGCTTGGGGTTCTAGAATCTGGCTCACTCTAGCAGCTACAATGATATGCTATGAATCCCCAGCACGTGCACGCGCGCACACACACACACACACACCCCCGCCACTGTGCCCGTGGGGTTGTCAGTCTCCCTGCTATTCCTTAATGCCACCACATTTCATCCCCACAGCTAACATTTACTCATGCTGCTGCTGCCAAGAACGTTCTCGCTGTTCTTCTGGTCCACCCCCAACCCTCCATCCTTTACAACTCAGCCCAGTGCCCTTCACCCATCCAGACAGCCTCCTGTGGCTCCGGGGCCCCACACGGCTGCCTCCTCCCTTGCCCTCCGTCAGCATGCAGCCAGCAGAACGTGGCTCAGAAACTCTCCCTCCTCTGAGGTGCGTGATGCTAGAAGCTCCCCCAGGCCAGCAGGAGGTCTCTGCTGCCTTTTGCTGCCCTCACAATGTCTAGCAGAGTGCCAGGCAGAGTGCGGGCCCCAAGGTCTGGCTCCCAAGGAAAGCCTGGTCTTCATGGGCCACCAGAAATGCCCCCAGCCCACCCCCCAGGGAAGGAAGCCCCAGATGCCGCTCTGCCCCAAAAGGGTGGCCCCAAAAGAGCCGGTGGGGGGTGCCTGGGGTGGCAGATAAACAAGCATGGTAGTCTCCCCAGGTCCTTGAGGCTCCCACACTGCTAGAGAGGTTCCTCTTTTCTCAGACTGGGAGGTGGGGGAGCCTCCAGCTCAGAAAGGCTGCACAGCCCCAGCCACCCCTGCCCATTTCTGGGGTTGCCCTTGAACCTGCTAACTGGGGAAGCTTCGAGAAGGCCAAAGTGGAAATGGCAGGAGAGAAGGCAAGCCCAGCCTGGGGCCAGAGGCTTCTTCCCTTCACCGGGGTGCCCAGACGATGGTCCCACCAAGAATGCCAGGGCCCCGTCCTTGCCCATTTAAACTCGGGCTCACACTGGCTTGAGCTGGGGCCTGCAGGTGCACGGCCATCGTGCAGACATTAGAGGAAACCTTCCACAAAACACAGTGGGCCCAGGTTGGTGCCTTTCCTCCCCACCCTCCTCCACTCCTGGGAGGCACCAGAGTTCAGTGCCGAGGAGCCAGAGACGCGGGCCACCCCTCCTCGGCTGTGTGACCCTCAGCAAAGCTACTTAGCCATTCCAAGTCTTAGTTTTCTCATCTTGTTACTGTGTGCCGTAATAAATAGGGGAAGTTGGTCTCACGAGGTTTCCGTGAGGAGTACCGGAGGCAGGTGGGACAGCTTCTTGTCCCACCTGCCCTCCCAGCCCCCGACAGGGACACCCCTAGGGCTCCGGAAACAGCCCATCTCAGGGACCTTTTGCCACTTGGGTCTAGGCCATCATACAGCATCGCTCCTGCCCTGAAGAACCCGGTGGCCAGGTGGGGAGGAGAGTCCATGATGAGCACTTAGAAAGACCTAGTTCAAGAGGGTTGAGCTGAAGCGTCAGAGGCTGGGTGCCTGCAGGCTCCGCGAAGGCAGGCATCTGAGCAGGGCGGAAGGGGTGTGGGCTGGCCTGGGAGGAGCTGAGGAAGGACTGTGGAGGGGGGGGGGGGGGGTGGGGGGGGATGGTAGGCCAGACCTTCAGGCTGTGGATTCTGGCCTCTGGCCTCAGCTGCCCCAAACCAGATTTCACAAGTCCTAGTTTCTGCTCTGTGGCTCCAGGTTCAGAAAGAATGCCCCCCTTCCAGGGAAAGCCAAGAGGATATAGGATCCTGCCCTCTGGTCCTAGCAATTTGACTCCAGATAGCTGGCCTGGCTGAGCCCTACCCTGCCCTGGGTGGGGAGCTATGGGAGGTTCCCCAAAAGAGGTGCCTAGGGAACCTAGGAGGAGCTCCACTGGGCCCTCATATCAGAGATGAGTGTGTGAGTGGTGACTTAAAATGACCTCAGCGTGAACCTACAGCCCCAGGCTCTGTGAGAACAGATCTGCTGCCTGGACGGGAGGCACAGGGCAGGGGCCCACATGCCGGGAGACAGGGCCGCAGCTCAGAGGGGCCCTGCCAAGACCACCTGGATGAGCAGGCAACCCACCATCCAGCCAAGAGGAAAGTCCCTGCCACCTCCAAGGACAGCTCCTCTCCGTAAGGGGAGCCAGACTGTAGACCTGCCCAAGTGGCTGCAGCCAGTGAGCGGCTGAGCAAGGAGCATCTCAGGGCAGGTCCCCCTCACACCAGAGTCTGGGCCTCACCCACACACCACCCAGCGGCCAGACAGCTCCCCATTCCCTTTCTGAAAAGTCCCTCAGCCCAGAGCCTCCTTCTGGCAGCTTCCACTCACTGGGTCCTGCTCTGCCCTGGAATCTCCCAGGCCTTTCAAAGGCCTTCAAAGAGAGGCAGACCCAACTTTGCCCAAGGGTTTTAACCCCGGTGGACTACCGTGGGGCCTCCTCTGTAAATTTCACCATTAGAGAGACATGCTTCTGGGGACTGTGAAAGCCTTCTGGGCTCCCAGAGTCCCTGTGAAAATGCAAACACATCTACCAGAGGGGGGTCTTCTGGGAGATGACACAGCTAGCAATTTCAGGGAAGGGGAGGGGGTGAGCACCAGGGAGCAGGACAATGCAGTGCAACCTGCCTGGCACAAGGCTCTTTCCTGCTTTGGGCTACAGTGTCTGAGGGGATTTGAGCAAAGACTTTCAGCAGCTTCAACCTGGACAAGAGTGCCTAGTCTGGCCCAGGAAAAACCTGGAGCCCAGGTTGGGGACTGGGGTAGGAGACAGGATGCGTGGAGACGGTGGGTGAGTCGGGGGTGGGGTGAGGAGGTGGGTTAGGCCCTTCAGGAACTCAGCTTCCTCTTCCTCTTCTAGATTCCAAATGGAGCCAGGAAGAAGCGCCGGGCTCAGAAGGGCTGGGACTCAGGGACCCAGGTTCAAGCCCCAGCACGACCATTTACCAGGTGAGTGACTCTGGCAAATTCTAGAAGGTCTCGGAGCCTTAGTTTCCCTCCTGGGCTGAAAATAAAGTCTGACAGTGTTTTAAGATATGAGCGGCCATCCCAGCGCCTGGCCCAGACGCTCAATACTGACTTCCTTCTTACCCCTCTGAACTTGGGCTTCCTGAGCAGCGTCTTTCTGTCCTCACAGAGGGCTGTCAAAAGGTTAAAATTAGCCTACGGATGTAAAAGGCCCCAGAAGCAGCAAGGAGCACACTCTGATTCAAATACCGTCACCAGCCCCAGGCATCACGGCCGCTCGGCTGTGGGCTGTTGCCTCGGCAGCCGCCACCCGCCAGTGCCGCCCTCCACCCTGGCAACCCCAGGGATGATGACAGCCACTCACCCCATCTGGGAGAAGCTGTACAGCGTCTGCCACAGCCGCAGCATTTGTCTGCAGGTCACGAGGGCTTCCTCCGGGCCTTTCAGTACCTGCTCCAGCTTCACCTTGGTGAACATCAGGCTGCGGGGCGGGACAGAAGCAGTTAGCATGAGCCTGGCTTTCCTCCCAGGTCAGAACCCAAGGGATTCTGCCCCACCATTCTGCCGGTCCCCCTCATCCACTTGGCCTCCCGTCGCAGACCCTCCTGCCCCAGCCTCTGAAGCACTGCCAAGTGTGGCTACGAGTCTTCTTTGTTTGTTCTTCCTTCCCACACCCACAGTATGCACCGTCCTCAATGAACATGTAGCCATCCTTGTATTTGCACGCCCCACAGGGCCCCAATGGGCCCTGTATACCAGAGACAAACCCAAAAGGCAACTCTTAATCCAGGCAAGAGGCTAAGCAAGGAACTGGCAAAGAAATGTCCCCTAAGGGCAACACACAGTAAGTGCTCAATTAACATCTCCTCAGTTGAACTGCAGACTGTTTCCTGACCCTGGATACATGAGGACAGTCATGTGCTACTTTATCAAAGAATTCTTCACTGGATTTCCGAAAATAGCCAGCTCCCCTTATATGTGCAATAGGATTAAAGTGCCACCAGATCCTATCCGGTCACCATTGAGAACACAGTCGCTCTGTAAAGGGAGAGAGCAACCTCACAGTCTCTTTTAACCAGAAAACTGAGAGTCCTCTGAGGTCAGGATGGTGTGGGATGTGGGGATGTGGCCCCGAAGGGGGCTGGGAGGAGAGGGAAGGGGCTGGCCCCCCCAGAAGGCAGGACCACAGGAGGGGGGCCGACTACTTCCTCTCTCTGCCCTGGACACAGGGAGACCATCAGAACACTGCTCATCAGAACCAGGGTGGGGGGCCTGGGCATCCTGCCGTGCCAGGTTTTGGCCCTTCAGTTGTCGGGGAGTACGGGGGCCCGGGGGAGGGAGGGTCAGTGCAGCTGGGGACACTCAGGAAATTCAAGGCAGTGGCGGTTTACTAACAGCTATGGAAGTCCTGCATTCTTTATACCGTGGGTCCTGCCAGGCGCACTGATGCACACCAGCTGCCTGGGCAGCAGTGAACTTGGCTGAGCCGCTGAGGCCCAAATAAGGCTGTGACTCTGGTTCTCACTGGGTGGTGAACAGTGAGACCCTTTCATCCTGGCATCGCTGTTGGACAAACGCACGTGACTGTCAGGGCCTGTACTTGATCGCTGCTTGGTGGTTCTGCTGGCCCATGCGAGGCTGGCACACAGGCCCTCACAGAGGCTGAGTCCTGCATCCACACAGCGCGCATCCTGTGATCTGAGGCTGCAGACACCGCACAGGGAGGCCAGCCTCCAATTGGGAGCTTTCCCCTCTGACCTTCTCCCTTACTCGGAACCCCACCCCCCACCCTCCAGCCTCACCTCTCCATCTTCATCCCCCCTCAAGTCTGACCTTAATTCCACCTTCCCAGACGCTCAGGACACCTTGTGCCCTTCTAAAACATCTGCTAATGAATTGCCCAGCTGGCCTACAAAGTCCTGAGGGTAGAAAGCATGGTCCCCACAGCGTGGACCTCACAGGCCTGGGCAGGAATGTGGTCTCTGCATCCTGGTGGGCAGCTGCTGGGGAAAACGGGCCCTGCCATCCCTACTCTCCCTTCCTGGATTCTCGAAGGGTCCCAACACTCTGTAAGTATTAGGAGCCTCTGCTTTAGGAATCTGGAGTAGAAGACACAATTTCAGCCTTCAAGGTAACCACTGGTGCTAAAAATGACAAAAGTGCCCAGATAATCAGGTGATCACAGGTGGTAATCAGGTGGGTCAGATTCAATGCAGGGAAGGTAGAGATAAGAGATCCTGCTGGGGCTGGTGTGTGATGAAAAGGAGGGTGGGGTGGGGCAGGGTTGGGAGTTGGGGGAGAGCGGTGAAGAGTTGGGAAGGGGCGGGGAACCAGACGCTGGAGCAGCTGCTGCTGAGGAGTGAAAACCCCTTCCTGCAGACATGGGGAATATCCAGGCTCAAGTCAAGTCACGAACATCTAGGCAGGGCCACTCAGGGCTGGGCTAGGCTGCTTCCTGGGACAGTTCCCCGGGCAGCCCAGCCCAGAAGCACTCCCCTGGCACTCCATGTCCCCCGACATGCCTCCTCTTCAGCTCCTCTCTGCTAGGCCCCTTCCCCCTCCTGCTCCCTGTGTCCCAGAGAGCCAGCATGAGCGGCAGACCCGACCACACCATGCACCTAGAAGTGGCTGCAAGCTGAGCTGGCAGTGACTTCTACCAACACAGGCTGTCATCCTCGCGGCTGCTGACATTCCATGACCGTGAGTGACCCAGCGTGGACTTTCTCAACCAAAGCACATCCTTTCGGGGCTGGGGCAAGCGCTCCAACAGGCAGTCACCCTCTGGTCGAATCCTTTGCTCCCGGATCCTGGATCCTGGGAGGCTCCAGATTAGCTCCTGAGATTTCCTTAGTCTCACAGCTGAGCACTGCCAAGAGGGATCTTCCTCAACAAAGAAAGCTGCCCGGACTGTCCATGACATCAATCCAAATGCTTCTGTGCAGCGACCTTCCATTCCTGCCACTCCTCCCGATGCCCTTGGGCGCCCGGGTGCCACTCATATGGGTATTAGCAGCAACCTGAACTGGGGGACAGGCTCCTAGACTCATCTGTGCCCTGCTGCACGTCATCGCCCTTGCTGGGGACACACCCTTCCCCTCCAGCTCCTAAGCAGAGGTCACCCTCGGGCCTTCCGTATGTCCCCATGGGGGCTGTACACACACCCCTCCAGGATACTCTTCACTATGGCGGACTTGGTCATCTGCACACCTGCCGGCATGCCTCTAGTTCACCACTGGGCTCCCTCCCCTCCTCTCCCCTCCTCTGTCGAAGTACAGGCTCCCTCTCTATCCTGTGTGCCGGGACGCACGGGGGGCCTGGTTCTTCCCACAATAGTACGACAAGGCTGGCCAAGCGCTGGTGGGCCACTGTGGCCGGTGGGCAACACTTCCCAGCCCACGCAACACGCCGGAGCCTCACCGAACACGGTGCTTCCGGGCAGGGCTTCGGGGAAGCTGCTGGCCATGGGGGCCGGGGGATGCGGGGGGCGAGCCTGGGCTCCCCACCCCTTCAACCAGCCCAGCCCCTGGCAGGCCTGTTTCATATACCGAATGAATCTAAAACATCATTTGAAAAAAAGATTCTGAGACTTTAAAAAAAACCCACTGTCTTAATTCAGTGGTTCTAGTCCTCCTCAGAGAAGCCCCAGCATGACCACCGCTGCCCTTCTCTGAATAGTCAGGAGTCTTTACTTGGCACTTAATTACATAATCTGTATCTCTAGATATTATCTATTTATGTACATTATCTATATACTCATCTTTTTGCCACATAGGCTTATGAGTTTAATCACGAAGATACATTCCTATTGAGCATTTTTAAATTCAGATAATCTAGAAACAGTCTGTGGCCAGTCCTGCCTACAGATGGGAAAACCACCATCTATTCTGTCCTGTGTCCTGCCACGCATCCCCACCTGGATGGCAGGGACTCGTCGGCCAGGGCCCTGCTTCCCGCCACGTCAGGGTCCTCCCCGCCTCTCCAGGGCACGGCACAGAGGTGAGCATGCAGTGTCTGCTTAGTTTTGTGAAGATGTGTGTTGGTACGATCATCTGGCCACATTCAGGGTCTCGCAATCCGTGTTAAATCTGATTTCTGACACCACCACTTCCCACTGCTGGGTCCTGCTTAGGAAGGAGGGGAGGAATCTGCTCGATGCCTCATCACTGCAGAGTGGGTTATGGTGTCTCACAATGAGCAAAGTGCTGGCCGAGTCCGTTCTTAGCTGTCTGGAAGCCAAGTCTTTCAGGGCCTGGGGAGGAGCAGGGGGAGTTCTGGGCAGGACGTGAAGGCGTCTGGCTCCTTAGGACTCGGGGTCTTCATCGAGGAGGACAGTCACCCGGGCAGAGCCAAAAGCACAACCAAGGAGTGTCCCTGAGACTGGAAGGCCTGGGATATGGGCCCCTATGGGCCCTCTCACACCCTGACGAGAGCCATTCTGGGAGCGGGATGGCCACACCACTGACCCTGCATGGTGATGTCATTCAGAGTGGATGCACACTGGCCCAGAGTGAGAAACCCGAGCCAAAGTCCCAGCTCCACTGTCACCCAGCAGGGCATGTCACAGGTTCCAGTGAAATAGGAGTGATGTCTCCCACCAGATGAACTGCAATGACCTAAACACAGCCGCTGAGAAACGCACAGCTGCACTCAGTCCTCAAGCACAGGCCGGCCCTGAGGCTGGGGAAAGGGACTCCTGCTCCCAAACTGCAGGCCTAGCAGACCCGGCAAAGCAGTTTCTAGGCCTCGTGCCTTGGAAGGCTCTCAGAAAGCCCCCGACCTCTGGGGCCTGTTTGGCAAGGCAGGCGGTCCTCCTCGTGGCTCCTGGGGCTGAAGAAGGGTGCAGTGGAGGGGGTGGATGCAGGCCCAGCCGACTAGGCCCAGGTGAAGCAGCCGTGGCCGTAACCCCCTCTTGCGGGCACTTTCCTGTTTGTTAAGCTGTGGAGGCCCGTGTGGAATAAACACTGAGGTCTTACAGGACTGAGGGCCCTTCCCACGCCTTGCATCCGAAGGCAGATGTGAAAGTGAGTGTTCTCTCTGGGGAAGAGGAAGGAGCAAGAGTCCATGTAAACACACCATGTGCTCTGTCCCGCCCCAGGGGGGAGGCTGCTAGGGCTACCGAAGGAGTCCTGGGTCCTGGATTCCACAGTTCCGTCCAATCGAAGTGGCATGTGCACCCTGGTCCTCGTAGGGAGGCCCAGTGAGGCCACAAGGCCAGTCTCCAGGAGCTCACGCCCTCCCTAAGAATGCCACCAGAGCTTGGGTAGTCCACTCTGGCCACCTCATGCCCAGGTTCGGGGCTCCCTCAGCCACCGTCCCCACCACACACTCATCCACCGCGTGCTCTGGTCAAGGCGGGGACCTGCCACCTCCTGCGTCACCTGCACTGTCCAGCACCCTGGGGGCACAGGCAGGCACTCGGCCCACCTGAACAGGACCAGCCCCTGCTAGACCATGAAGCACCTCAGCCTTGCGGGGTCTTTCTGCCTCTGGGTCAGCCCTCCTCCTGGGGGGGAGGGAAGACGCAGACCAGCGAGGCCGGAGTCTCTGTGTGTTCCCACACAGCATCTTTGCTCATCTGCCCAGCCACTCGGGCCAGGGGCTGACGGAGGAAGTTCTTGGGGGATGCACGGTCTGCCTGGCATCTGCCGCCTCTTCCTCCTCCCTCGCGTCCTGGGCCCTGCTTGGCCCCTGGCCCTGGGGCAGGATCAGCCTGCTAACTATTTGTCAAAAGGATTAAGATTTGCAGCCATTCCCACCTGAGGCAAAGACAGATCATTTTTTCCCACTGCCATAAAGAGATATCTTAGGGTGCACATCCTCAAAACTGGGTGAACATGAGCCCTTCCAAAAAAAAAAATATTTGTGAAAAAGAATTATTTAGTAAATAGGGGATATTTTTGGGAAGATGGCTGGAGCTAAGCAAGCACTGTCTGGGGGTCACAGGTCATCTTGTCCATTTCCCCCTTTCCAGGAGCCTCGGATCATTCTCTCCTGCGTCCCCTCCCTGGCTGCCCCCCACAGCACCCAGCTCCTGGTGCTAGGGGAGTATGTGAGGAGCAGAGGCGGCTGCAGGGAAGGGCCTGGGCTGTGTGGGGCGCAAGCACAATGGGTCCACATTTTCCCTTTCCTCTTCCTGGAAACGGCTCCCTATAAAATCACGCAGCACAGGGGCACCTGGGTGGCTCAGTCGTTAAGCGGCTGCCTTCGGCTCAGGTCATGATCCTGGGGTCCTGGGATCGAGGCCCGCATTGGGCTCCCTGCTCTGCGGGAAGCCTGCTTCTCCCTCTCCCACTCCCCCTGCTTGTGTTCCCTCTCTCGTTGTGTCTCTCTCTGTCAAATAAATAAATGAAACCTTAAAAAAAAAAAAAAATCACGCAGCACATGCAGTAAACGCCCGAGCGCAGCCACCTCCGGCCCGTGGCTCACTCCCCAGCAAACGGGACCTGGTGCTGAAACAGCCGTGGGCACCGGACAAAAGCAGGTACACACCCAGGCCCCGGCACCGTCCGGTCACGGCACCACCCAGGAAGGCCTGCTGGGAGGACTAAGGGCAACAGAGCCCTAGAAAGGCAGCCCTGGCGCACAGCCACCCCACAAGCCAGGTCTCCCCAGCCCACGCCATCACTGCGAGTCTTCCCTAGCAGACCCTGTGTCCGGCGGGGACCCCGTCTTTCTTACCTTTGCATCCCCAGCGACGGACCTAACGTCACTCAACAAATGTTGAATAACAGGAGTTTGAGCCACGAGGGCTCACGGAGGCCTGGGGAGCTGCGGGAGAAGTCCAAGGAAGAGAGGCTGCAGTGTCCCGTGGAACTGTCCGTTCTTCCTGGTCCCACCAGCCCCATGCGTCTGGCTCCTGGGCATCCTGGGAGCCCCCACGGTGGGGGAGGGGATGGCGACAGGTGTGGCAAATGCACCCAAGGGGGAATTATCTCTTTAAAGGACAGTAATTAGTAATTCCGCCTGATGGCTGTGCGGTGCTGTTCTAATGAAGAGTTCTATTTTTACAGAAAACACATAATTGAGTGAAAAAGCAGGCTATTCTTTGAGTCGGGCGGCCACGCCTCTGTAAAGTCTAATTTCCCAGGGCCGGGAGGCCAGAGCCTGCACACCGCATGGAGAAACACAAGGGGTGGGCCCCATCCTCCGCGCCCCGCGTCCGACTCGGAGCTGAGAAACAGGCTCCGCGTCGGATGACCCAAGTTCAAACCCCGGTTTCCCCTTCTTCTAGCCATGGGGCCTCCAGGGCAAGTCCTTTTACCTTCTCAGAACTTTAGTTTTGTATCCGTAAAATGGGAATGACAGTATCTGTACACCCAGGGGTGGGGGTCGGGGTGGGGGTGGGGCTCTTCTGTGGGAAAAAAATGTGCAGAAAGGCCTAGCGGGGGGCTCGCACTTCATAAAGTGCCCAATCCAGGTTTGCCCCACTTGCCATCATTTACCCAGGCCTGATCGTGTACAGCTGCTTACTTATGCCCTCCTGTGTAAAGTGGGAGTAACGGGGGGCGGTTGCTCTTCCTCCCCGGGTCCCTGAGGAGAGGAGGACTTAAAGCTTGAGGGGTCCAGAGTAGTGCCTGCCACCAAGAGCAAGCACTGGGCGTACTGCTCTCTTATTATCATCAAAGCTCATGGGGTTCAAGCTTCTCAGGGCTGTTCAGCCTGCCTGCCACCTGGCTTGGGTTCTAGCCCCCGCTCTCTGCCCTGTACCAGCTGTCTGGCCTTGAGATACCATCTAGCTTTTAGCTTTCCCAGTTTTTTCAAGTAGGAGGGCTGTAAAGAGCAGAAAATAAACACACCCAAGCAAGAAAACAGGGTAAGTGGAGTGAAGGCTGTAAGATGCCAACATCTGTGTGGGGTCCCTCCTTCCCCCCAGAGCAACGAACTAAACCACTCCCACGGTCTACCCGTCGGAGGGTCTACTGGGGTGCGCTGGGCGTCCAGCCGTGGGGCCCCCGCAGGGAGGAGGCGGGGGCAGGGTGTAGGCCACGGTCTCTGCTCCAAAGGGGAAGTTCAAACAGTGTATCTAAGGCAATCAGGAAACAAACCAGAAGAGAATCCAGTGCTCAATTGAGTAGTTCAGGTTTCAGTTTGACCAACCGGGATGAGGGGTGGGAGGCTTCTAGGCAAAGTGGAACGGGTGGGCTGGCCCAGCAGGGGTGACAGCTTGGAGCCGGTGCAGACGCCCCACCCCTAGTATGGGATGGGGGCAAGGAAGGAGCAGGCCACCCCCTCACCCCCATTCAGGCTGGAGTCATCTGGCTCCAACACCTGGCTCTACCCAGTGGCCCAGGAAGCCAGGCAGGTGCAGGGCGATACGCGTCGCACACACTCCTCCAAATTCCACGCCTTTGGGAGACTCCACCAGGGAAAATAACTGGTTAAACTCACACACATGCTCTTTGAGGGTCTTATTTTAAAGTGACTCTAACAGGTGACCTCCCTGAAAGGCAGAAGGCCAGAGTGAAGCCCAGCTTTCTCACCTTCCTAGAGACTAACCCCCAACATGGAAGCGACCCTGACGGCGGCTCTTGGCCCTAAAAACCAATGATTTCCCCTTGGGTCTGGAGCTTTAACTGACCTATGTTCCCTCATCTTTTGAGGCTCACACTGATCCACCACCTCTTAATGAATTCATTCAAAATGAACTAACTTTGAAGTATGAAACATCAACAGCCAGCGAGCTTCTGCTTCCAGAAATGAGCCCCTCCTTGCTTCAAAGGCCCTGCCCCGCCTGGAGAACAGCCTCAGGGCATTTCTGAGAGCAAGCCTGCACCTAAGCACGCCTGTGGCCGGCTGGATGGCTAGGCATTCTTATCTGTGCTGACCCACGGCTGACCCAGCAGGCCTCCAGGCCCTGCTTCCTTCAGCTGCTGCCTACCTCAGTTATCTCCAGCTGACTCTCCAAACACAAACGCAGGATCTTGACAGATAAGAATACAAACCCTGCAGAGCCTTTCCATGACCATTCAGGAACATCCAGAGAGAAGGTCTAGGTAGAAGAAAGGTAGGGTCCCAGCCTGGTGTAAATCACTGAGAAGCAAACACCCTGGTCTTGATCTGTAACCTCTGCCCACTGAGCAGAACCCTGGGGGACCCAAAGACCACCCACTGCAGAGGGGAGGCCAGCCGGGCCTCATGGGCAAGAATGCCCTCTCTCCCTGGGGCGGAAAGGCTTTGTCTTGGGGCTGGGCCGCAGTGCCTGCCTCCCGCAAATGTTGTAGGCTGGGAGATGAGGGAGTGAGGATCAGGAAACAAAGAGCTAAAATCACTTCAAAACAAATTAAGAATAACTTTGGGAAAAAAAACAAAAACAAAAAACACTGCAAATAATACCTTCCTTTCCCCTTCTCTTCCTGAAACCAAACAAGCTGGGTCATCGACCCTCCTGTCTGAGCATAAGCAGACTGGCAGGGGGAGACCGAGGCCCCCGACTGTAGTGTCCCACGGAGCAAGATCACAGGAGGCTCCACAGAACAACAGCAAAGGGAAATGCTGAATGTCAAACCAGCTTAGCTGATGAGGAACTGACCTTTGGGGAAGAAAGCGTTGGTGCCAGTCATTCTGCCGGGCTTAGCACTTCCCTCAGCCCCAGGGCCTGCAAGTTTAACCCCTGGCTCCTGTCCTCACTCTGGGGGGGCTGTTCGAGCCAGACATGTGTAACGAATCTGGCAAAGTGATAAACTATGTTTGTGCTAATACCTTCGATTCCAGCCCCCTCACTGGAGTGTGGGTGTTGGTATTTTAAGTGTCTTTTTGATCTACTACAAGTCCTTAATAAGAGCCATCCAATAAACACACTGGGTTTAAGTCAGAAATGTTAACACAGTCCCGGGACGCCAATCCTTCTGCCTAGTGGAAGGCACCAACAGAAATAACCTGAGAAAAAGGTGAGGCAGGCCAGGTAGATCAGAGACGTGCCCTTGAGGCCAGTTAGCCTCAGCCAGAACCAGCCAAGGTCTGGCCCCAGCTCAGCCTAGTTATCAGCTCGAACATTTTCCAAAACAGCCTAGGTTTCCTGGGGGAGATGGCTGCGCGACAGTCTGTTTACACACGGCGAGTTCCAGCTTGCAGAGAGGGCCGTATTATTCCTGCGCTGGGGGCTCTGACACACCATCCCCTAGGATCTCCCAAGTCCCACAGGACCTGGGCTGGGCCGGGCGGAAACTCCCGCAAGGGCCTAATGGGACCCCCAGGGTGGGGCGGGAGGAGGTGGTCTTGCCAGTTGCCTCCGCTGCCACCCGCCAGTCTACCCATGGTCTGGGTTTTTCAAAACCAGTCTGGCCGGCTGCCAGGTCTGGGTGGGGGCGGTGACTGACAGACTGGTTACTGGAAAGCTCCCATCATGAAGCCTAGGAATTTTGTTTGGTTACCATGGTGACCTTCACTACAAGCGCACTGACTAAAGCACAAGGAATCTGTTACCTAAAACCAGGGCCCCTGGAGCCCCAGCTTCAGAAGCCATGCTTATCAGTGGCCTGTTCCCCTTGACCCCATACCCCTGCCCCCCCCGCCCAGCCGCCCCGAGCCTCCCAGCCGCGTTCCGTGGCCAGGACTAGCACAGGCAGCCGGGAGCTCACACAGGACGAGACCACGCACATTCCGGCCCACCGGGCCTGGCTTGGACACCGGCTCTAAATAGGGAGTTTGCTGCCCCCCTGAGGCCCCCTGCAGGCCGGCCAGGGACGGCCCGGCCAGCACATGTGTCCAGGACTTGGTGGGAAGCCCTCAGGATCTCAGGACGCTGCGCAACGTGTCTGGTTGCCCCCGTGCCAAGTTCACACTGTCCCCGCGGGGCCGTCGGTCTCTGCCTCATCACGTTTCTGCCTTTTAAACCCAAGCTCCGTTAACTAAAGGTCATCCCGCAGCACGCAAATCAAGATCCTCTTTGCTTTGCTTTCTAATCCCTGAATTCAGGGGGATTTTCAGAAATTCAGCTCCACAAGGGCTGGGTTTTTCTCCAGCAGTGTTCAGCCTGCCTGGCAGAACGGTGGCCTCCTGTGCAGCTGAGGAGCTCCCACACCTGTCACGGGGCTTGCCGCCTCTGCCCGCGCCTCCCGGGCCTGGCACGAACGGCGCCCTCCCCCAGCTCTGCGCCCACTACGCAGCCCGCCCTCGGGTCCCACGCGGCTGGTGCGCTGCCTTCCAGACCCCTCCATGCTGCCGCCCTCGAACACGCTTCTAAACCCACCGCCAGACCTTCTTTTGTCTGGGTCTCGCCACAGGCCTTGGAGGCAGAGGCAGGTAGGGCAGATGTCAGGGTGTGGCATTTGGGCAAGCTGCTGGAGGTGGCACAGGTGAGAGACAGCACGACCGGGAGGGCAGGAGCCCCACTGTGACCCTCACATGGGGAGAAGCTCACATGGAAAGGGCTCCATTCCGCCCACTGGCCGCCCCCCCCCCGGGCCCCGTGCCAGACCCCCTCCTCCCTCGACACTGGCCTTTCAGCCTCTTCCTTCACTAAGACAGCCGCTGGGAGCCAACGCACGACAAGAGCCTCTGAAAAGCCTCAGCCCCTCAGAGCAGCCTTCAGGGCCAGGGCGGGGCGGGGGGGGGGCTCCCGGTGGCATACAGACCTCGGGCTCTCACATGGAGACCTCGCTGGGGACACGGAGGCCAGGCTGAAGGGAGATGGATTTTGTTTTGTTTTGCGGCCATGGTGTTTACTGGCCCGGCTGGTGACCTATCTGCTGTGGCAACAGCTGGAGCCTCACGCCGCTTGTTCTGGCGCGGGGAGCAGCTAGAGAAGCAGGGCGCAGTCTCCGTGGAAGAGCAATGACATTTTTCAGTGATCCCTGGCCAGTAACGGGCTCAGTGACATTTCCTGCTAATCCACACGTTTCTGTACTCTGCCGTCCCATCTGTGGGGAATCAGTCGTGCCTTATTCGCAAAGAGCCGTGGTCATGCTCTATGGTCACTCTGACAGAGCTGTGGTCAGTGGATTTTCCACACCCCCTCCCAACCTCCTGTATATATGTATTGTTTTTAAGGGTTGATTTTTTTTTTTTTTTTTTTTTTTTTTAAAGATAGCAGAAGGGGCGCCTGGGTGGCTCAGTCATTAAGCGTCTGCCTTCGGCTCAGGTCATGATCCCAGGGTCCTGGGATCAAGCCCCACATCGGGCTCTCTACTCAGTGGGAAGCCTGCTTCTCCCTCTCCCACTCCCCCTGCTTGTGTTCCCTCTCTCGCTGTCTCTCTCTCTGTCAAATAAATAAAATCTTTAAAAAAAATAAAATAAAATAAAGATAGCAGAAATGTATTGTCTCACAGTTTAGGAGGCCAGTCGCGCCCTTATTTTTTTTAGTTAGTTCTGTAGCCTTTTAGGCCTGGCTTCAATCAGGACAGGGGTCCTCATGGCCCTGGAGGGGAGGGGCTCACGGGGGCTTCGAGATAAAGAATCTGCCACTGCTTCTCTATCCCTACTGTCCCCACATGGGCAGACTTTGCAGAGTGAGGCACTACGGAGAATGGGATGCTCTGGTCCCCTTTCTGCAGTGACACAAAACAGAAGAACCCTAGGGCTGGGACTCAAACTCTTTCCCTCCTTGGGCTTGGACCTCAGAGAGGTCTCCCTGCTGCCAGCCCCATGGCCCGAGCTCCTGATGCCCTAGCAGTGACCTTGTGGTGTCTGGATGGGGCAGCTCTGTTCTCATGCAGAACCTGCCCCTTCAGAAGGCTCCTGCTAGCAGAAATAGGGACACAGGTGACACAGAGGGGCACAGTTATCCTACAAATTGACCACGAACACAGTCTGCACTGGGGAGGGGCTTGTCACCTGTTTTGGGTTTAGGGTTCCATAGAGCATCTGGTGAAAGCCATCTCCCTGGACCCAGGCACATAGGCACAACTCTTAGGGTTCAGGTCTAGGCATTCTTGGAAGCCCAGAAGCCCACCCATGGGCCTCACGAGGGGGAGTCACCAACCTTGGCAAGGACCACCTCTCCCCACCCCCCACGAAGACACTTTCAGCAAGTGAAGCATCTCCTTGTGAAGGAGTCGGCCCCTGAGTGAGGTGGGGGCAGGAGGGAGGGAGCACCCTTGAGGGGAAGGGCGCACACACTACCGACAAGGGGGAGGAAGACTGGGGAGAAGGGGGCTTCCTCACCCAGCCCAGGAGCCCAGGAGGCACCTCCCCTGAGGTGGGCTGGGGGTTGAGGGAGAGCCAGAGCGCTGCCCTCCAGACCCAACACTCCTCCCTTCCCCACAAGCTGTGGGCTGCAAGCAGACTTTGAAAAAGTGCCGTTAGCCTCCCCACATCAGGCCAGGGGACGTGATTCTGCCAGCAGAAAGCATTCGGCCCAAAATTAGGAAGAGACACTGCAGCAAGATGCCAGACGCTGGAATGGGAGGCTCCTTGCTGGGACTGGGGGCCCGAGGAAGGGCCAGGTGGGCAGCATGAGAATCCCCTGCCCCATTTCCATCAGGACAGCTCTGTTCCCCTCTGCTCCCAGATAGTCTCCACTGGCAGGTGACATTGCACTTGGGAAAAGGACTGGCTGGTCAAACAACATCTGATGGCAGGCCCAGCCTCTCTTTCTTGGGACACACACTCTGACCTGGGGCAGGGCCAGAACCCCTCCCCACTCTAGGAGTCTAAGATTTTCCTCTGCACAGTTTTTGTTTCCATCAAAGCCTAACTGACAATAGAGTAAACACACACACACACGTGTGCGTCCACACACACACGTGCGTCCACACACACGTGCACACGCATGGCTGGCAGCAGTGGGTCAGACTCTGCCTGACAGTCATGAGAGTGGAGCTTGGGAAAAAGCGAGGTAACTGGTACTGGGAGAGGAGGACCTTTGTCCTGTGTATATTTTCACTAGAAGTAAATAAATAAATAAATAAATAAATAAATAAACTTCTACACAGTAGGTGTTGCTGTATTGTGCTTGGGATTAATGAGACAAGGGAACTCATCTCTTGTCCACACACACTATTTTATGTTTTAGTATTCCCTAAACTACATGCCTTTATAAGGGAACTGATTTCAATTTTAGTAATCTCCCAAATGCAGGGCTGAGGCCAAGAGTCGGGGCCATCTCCTGAATGTAAATGGGCTCTGTCGAGTTGGCCATGCATCAGCTCTGCTTACACCTGGCTGTGGGCACCTGAGCCCCACCTGAGACAGGACGGCAGAGGACAGGAAGGGTCAGGAGTCAGGGTGCTGTGGGCAGAGGCTCAGTGTGGACTAGGTGAAGCAGGGCTGACCTGCAGGGGGAACGCCGCCCTTGGCTTTATTCACTGGGGCCTGCTCTTCAGTGGGGCACACTGGGAAGCTTATCATAAGGGCTCTCTGCTGCTCCCAAAACACCCTTCTTAGCCTTGGTGAGGACAAAGTCATCCTGTAAGGTCTGCAGGCAAAGCTACCCATGGCATCCTCTGAAGGAGCCAACGGCACAGGAAAGCCAGCTCTGTCCCCGATGAGCTAGGGACGGACAGAGGCAGATGCCCAGGCTCTGCACATGAAGGGAGGAACCTCCTTGGGCTGGGATAATTGCAGCTTCCCTTTATCACCTAACACGGCTGTGGGGCCCACCAATTTCCCCTGATGCTTTGTGAGCCCCCCTCCAGGGAGCCAGCACCATGCTTCTTTCTGCTCTCTGAAGCAAGACAGCCCCTGGCTGGCTCTAAATAGCCCTTCTTCAGGCCCGAAGGGGGAATATGGTGGGAATGGGGGTGCTCAGGGTCCCCTCATCCTGGGCTCACAGGGATCAGAGAAACAAGGTCTATTATACCCAGTGTCACATGCCTTGGGGGAAGAGGGCAGAAATCCAAAGATGACAACCCTCCTCATTCCCTCCTGCAGAGCAATGCACCCTCCTGCCTCATCTGGCCCAGCACAGCTCTTGTTCCCCAGTGTCCTGGTTGGGTGGCAGTGGGTCCTCCATGTAATAGGTGGAGGCAGGAAAGTCTCATCCTGCCACACCCACCATGGCCTGGGCCAAATGCAGCGTGAACCCTGCTCTAAAGAGAGGGGCATCTAGGCAGTGGGGCCTGGTGGGGGGGATGTGGAGCTGCTGAGGATGGAGGGAGAGGCCAGGACTGCTCTGGAAGGAGAGAACCCCTTTCCCCCAATGCCCGTGGCCTGCTTGGAGGAAGGGAGATGGCTCACCTGGCCTCCGCCAGCCCAGCCAGCGTTAGAAGCTCATCCTTGGCTGGCTGTGCCAGGGTTATGATTAAGTTACACAAGTTAGTGTCCCCATGTGGCTCAGATGCAGAGCCCAGGGCGGGGTGGAAGCAGCTCGAGCATGTGCACTTGAACACAGTCTCCTCTGTGGTCCACGTAGCCCCCGTGGGGCCCGCAGCTGCTGCACAGAGCTCGCCACTCCCCGCCGGCGCCTCCTGGCACTCAACGCCAGAGCCCTTCTCTGACCCCACGGGGCCTTGCCCCACCTTGCCCCTCCAGCCAGGGGGTGTGCATGCAGTAGGCACTTAATCAGTGTGTGGCAGGGTGGGGGTGTGCAAGGGCACCCGTCTGCGGCAGGCCAGCCCCCAGCCCCCAGCCGTGTCCACAGGAAACTCACTTGAAGTTCTCGGGATACTCCGTGATGGCCATGTTGACCACGTCCAGGGCATGCTGGTAGTGCTTCTGGGCCGAGAAGAGGAGCGCCAGCAGGTGGAGAGCGTTGGCATCATCCCGGCACACTTTCAGGGCCTCCTGCAGCTGCTCCATGGCGCTGGAGATCTGCCCGAGAAGACTGCCAGCTTAGTGACCTTCTCCAAGGCCCAACCTTCCCCCCCAGGATCCTGGGGGGCGGGGCTGGTGCTCTGACGAGAAAACACAGCCCTAAGTACCACGGTGAGAGGGATCTGCTGTCCCAAGTCAGGCTCGGGCAGCCAGCTGCTGCTCGGGGGTAAAGAGGAGCAGGTTTATGGTGCAGCACAGAGGATCTGGGTGGATGCGGGGCTCTATGGAGGCCACCCAGGTCCCTGTGTGCAGGCCTAGAGGTGGTCTCTCCTCCGCACCTGTGCATGTAGGGATGGAGGCTGACACACAAACGCCTCTTCCGACCCAGAGGCCCACCGCGGCCAGAGCTTCGGCTCTGGGGTCAGGTGGGGGCATGGATGCCAGACCTGCCACTCCCTAGCTGGAGCCTTCGGGTGACCTCTCTGAGCTGCAGTTCTTAGCTACAACATGAGGAGGACGGTCCTGCCTGTGCCAGTGGCCGCGAGGGCAAGATGACGTAAGAGAACGTTCTGCACAGTCCTGCACGTGTGTGAGACATGCCTGTCCCTCCTCAAGCCCCCAGAGCCCAGGCAGCCGTGGAGCAGTAAGACGCTCCCTTCTCATCCTGAGGGCTGTGTTCTCTCATGCCCTCGGGGCTGGAGACTTCCTCGGCTCCTGCAACTCTCTCCACATGGGGGCCCTATCCTGCCAGGAACCTCGGGAGTCTTTTCTAGAAAGTCTTGCTCCTTACCACACCTCAGACAGGGGCCGCCCGTGCTCCCCGAGGGGGCCTATGGTGCAGGCCAGCTGGGGCCTTCGGTCCCTGGCCCGCTCTCCCCCCAGCCTCTGCGCACGCGGTGAGGCCTAGTGCCAGGCCCGGACTCCGCCCACGGGAACCTCCTTTTATGGAAAGTTCAAGGAAAGGGAAGGAAGCCAGGTTACCGTGGCCACTGGTTCAGCTTGCCCGTGATTCTGCAGGGTGAAGCCCATTATCCTGGGCCGAGTATCCAAACTCACAGCTGTCATTACTCAGCTGTCACGTGCTCTGAGCAGGATAGGCTGGCAGCTATCAGACTCAGGTGGGCCAGGTCTAGCTGAGAGCCCATGCAAGGGTCCTCAGCTCCCTGGGGCTCCCAAGATCTGGGGTCCCCCAGGAAACTGAGTGCCAGGCTCCACTGGCCTGGCCCCGCCATCTCTCTGGGAGGACAGACACCATTCATCAGAGGTGGCTGAATAATTCAAGATTTTAAAAAATGTATCACCGAAGGTTTATCATGAAGTTGATTGGCAAGAGAAGGACCGATGCTTTTATAGAGGGCTAAAAATAAAGTGCTCTCAGGTATTTGCGCCTGTGTTCTTTGGAACACCAGAGCAGAGTGATGTTCTTTGGGGAGAGTGGCGGAGAGGTTCCAAGGGCCTCACCCCGGACCTGGAAGTCAGGAGCCCCATGGGGAAAGCTTGGTGGAAGGTGAGGACATAAATGCTTCCTGCGGTCACTCAGCAACTTCTCAGGAGACCGAACTCTTCAAGGGGGCCTGAGGGCAGAGAATAATCCCTTCCTGTGTGCCCACCATGGGCTTTACCATATTTTCTGACTCAATCCTTACTGGGTCCCTCGGAGGTGCAGTACGAAGGTGCTCACTCAACAGACAAGAAAACAGGGACTCAGAGGTCAAGTCCCTTGCAAAGGGTCACGTGGCTGAGCAAAGCAGGAGCAGCTCCACAGCCCTCAGGGACCTGGGAGTTAGGAAATGTGACAACCCACCTGGCGGATGAGGGCCAGCTGCAGGGAGACATAGAGGATGACTTGGGGGTCACCGGGCGCCAGCTGCTGGGCTCTGTATGGGGAGAGGGAGTGACAGGTCAGTGAGCAAGGACTGAGCACCTGCTGTGTGACGTGGGCCTCCAGCTTGCCAGCCCTCTGCTGGGTGCTGCAGGGCGATATGTCGGGTGTTCTCAGAGGGTGCCCGGCGGGGGAGGATGGTGGCAGCAGCCCGTGGGCGGCAGGCTCCAGGAGAGCTGGCTGAGGCCCTGTGGTGGCCTTGTACAGAGCCTGGAGCCTGACCTCCCCACCCTAAGACAGAAGGGAACACTCCTGCAGGTTGAGGGACTGGGAATGGCCTCTCTGGGAGAGAAGCCTTGGGAATGAAGTGCTGGCTCTTGGTAGCTCAGCGGGGACTGGCCCGGATGGGACTCTGTTACCTCCCTGGGTTCAGGAACAACCTGCCCCAGAGAGGGGTTGGATGTGCTAATATGTTCCCATAAAGATGGCACAAGGAGTCTAGGGCAGGCCCCAAGCCAGCAGCTTCCACAGCAGTATTCGGGGGGAGTAAGACCCACAGGGCTCAGAGGGCAGAGCCCTGCGTTGGGCCAGAGGAGCGGGCGGAAGGATGCTCAGGTGGGGCCCAAGGCTATGGAGGAGGCAGGGGCTTAGCAAGGATGGGTCTGAGGGAGGGAGGGAGGGCCACCACAGGGGAGGGGCTTCTCTGGCATCCCTTCCCTCCTTCCCTCCAGGACCCTGGCTGCCAGGAAATCTCTGTGAGGACTGGTGTGGGGGGTCCTCACAGGCCTCAAGTCAGAGAGGGGCTGGCAGGAGGCAAACACCAATTTTGAGCCCCTGCTATACTTAAGGCACATATGCAAGGTGCTTTTCTAGCTTTGTCTCACAGAATTCTCACAACAATCATGGGCTCTGATTCCCACGTTAGAGTCCTGAG
Organism: Mirounga leonina; assembly: GCF_011800145.1. Lineage (NCBI taxonomy): Eukaryota > Metazoa > Chordata > Mammalia > Carnivora > Phocidae > Mirounga > Mirounga leonina. The sequence continues at coordinate 64,821,229 of NW_023270305.1, forward strand.
CTCCAGAGGGGAGGGGCTGAGCCTGGGGGCACCCTACCATCACCGAAGGCTCAGCCTGCCCACCCAACCCCAAAGGCCTGTCCCTGCTTCCCGCGGGAGCTCTCAGAGCCCTGGTTTCCTGTCAATAAAATGGGGCCAGAAACCTTCATTCTGCCTCCAGCAGAGGATTCAGGAAGATAAAGCGCGTGAATGTGCCACCTGGTGCCTCTGCTGGGCCGGGGCCCCGCCTCACCTCTCCAGGGTCTGCAACGCTTTCCGGTGCAACTCATCTTGCTTGGATTTCAGAGTCGCTGCAGGAGACAAGACGGAGACGGAGCCATGAGCGCTTGCTGAAGGGCTGCGGACCCAGCCCTGCCCCATCCCGGGGACACAAGCTCTGCAGGGAGAGGCCCGATGAGGGCCCTATCTGGCAAATGCTTGCACTCAAGCAGCTCTGGACTACTGCCGCCCACCACCCTCGTCACTGGGGGAGGGTGTGGGGTGTCTGCTTGGCCCCAGCTTCCCAGCATGTGTCTTGGCACACCAGCTCCTTCCATTCCTTTGCCTTCTTTGCTACCTGAGCCTTGAGAGAGGCTCCATGGGCTGATGCCTGCCTCCTTGGGCTTACTTACCCACAGGCCTCCTCTTTTTTAACCATTTTTACAATTTTTCAGTGTTAAATTTTAAGGGCAGGCATTTGAAGCCTTAGCTGCACACGGAACCACCTGGTAAGTTTTAAAATGACTGTCACCCAGGTCCCAGCCCAGCCCTGGTCAGATTACTCTTCCAGGTTTAGTCTGCACGGGACCCCATCGCTCCCCTGCCTGCAAGCACACAGAAGTAGGTGGGCTGCCTCAGTGCTGGGGGGCCACGCGGCTGAGCTGGCAGGCTTCGGGAAAGGATGCCAGGCTCAGGGCAGGAAGAGTGGAATCCAGCCTCCAAGTACAAGTATAAATTAAACCAACTGTGTACCCAGCACTGTGCCATGTGTCAAGGGAAGTTTAAAAGGCCCCAGAAGGACACAGCAGTGCTGAGGGTAAGAGCAAAACAGGATAAAGACACTGTGGGACCCAGGCGGGCAGCATATTACAGACTGCGAGCACACAGGAATTCCAGAGGAGGGGATCAGCTCTGCTGAGGGGCTGGGGCTGGGCCTTGAAGGGTGCGTCCATGAAGAGGGCATGTGTGAGAGTGATGAAGGCTGGGTAAAAGAGTGGAAATGGGACTGAGGGGTGTGTGAGTGTGTGTACTCACTGGAGATGTGCCAGGCGAGGGGGGGTGGGCACTGGTGGGACGAGATACCCGAGAGGCCACCGGGAAGCCTAAGCCCCCCAAGCAGAGGCTCCAGACCCTGGCACTCACCGTCAGTGGCCTGCAAGCTGTATGTGAGGCCCAGTGCCAGGTAGCCCTTGGCAAGGAACTCCCCGGCTTCCTCCCCGAGGTCGATCACCACCATGGCAAAGCGCTCTGCCTCCTCCAGCTGCAAAGAGGAGAGGCGCAGGTCACTGGGAGGGCTTTCCTGGCCTCGGCATGCAGGCCGCTCAGTCACCAGCCTGGGACACTCAGGACTGCAATTCCTCATGTGTGGGCAGCGTGACCAGAGGCCAGGTGGCTTGTCTGAGACACACCGCCACTAAGTGGAAGAAATCAGGCTGTTTCCTCTGTCAGCGACTCCCTGGACCTCTTCCCTGCAACCCAAGGGCCTGGGCTCAGCGTCACAGGGTACGGCCTCTCACAGGGAAAAGCTTCCCTCTCCCGAGACAGCCTAGCTCCCTAGAGCTCACTCTGCCACGAGCAGGGACCCAGGGCCAGGCCAGTCTGTGACAGCTCCTTTCACCATCTGGCTTCTGTCTGCGCCTGCCCTGTGCAGCAGAGAGAGGGAAGCCAGGGCCGGGGGACAGGCAGGGCCCTGGGCCTGGGTCTTGGGGACACCGCCAACCCTGCAGAATGGGTGGGCTGCCACTCTGGCTCTGTCTGTGAGCTCGCGCCCGGACACGGGGAGCTCATACGTCTCAGGGGAAAAAGGCCCAAGGTTGTTTTTGTCCTGGGAGCAGGAAGAACGGCTCCAGTTGGAAAGGGACCAACCGATGCAGGTCACGTGGGCACACGCCATCACACGTGTCACGTGACACGAAGAGGGGCACGCACAAGGCAGTCCTCACGAGCCGTCTGGGGCACCCACAGCGGTCAGGCCGGTCAGGGAGGCGGGAGACAGCTGGGGGGTCTCCGCCGCGCCCACGCACGGCCCACAGGCCTCTAAGGGCCCAGGAATGTCGTCCGTCCCTGTGCCTATGTACTGACATCAGAGCCACCGAGAACCAAGACTGGCACCACCCCACAGCTAGGGAGCCGAAAGCCCCACTGCCACCCAGACGTCACAGTCACGGCCCCCTGTGTGGGGCATCTTGCCCCCGGCAGAGGCCCATCAAGGAGCTACATTCAACCGGGGAGTGAGATTCAGACCCAAGTCGGCTTCTGGCATTCACGCCAGGGTGGCTCCTGCCCTGCTCTTGTCCTTGCCACCCCATCCTGGCAGGAGAGGGGCAGCTCTGCGCATCTTGTGGCCTGACCACTGGCCACAGCCGGGGCGCCGGTGGCCCCTCCATCCCTGGAATGCGGAGCTGAGACCCTGAGACAGAGGCCATCAGCGGAGGGGAGTTGGGTAAGCCTGCCCTCTGCGCACAGCCAGGGGAAGCTCCATGCAGGAAAAGGACTCAAGGAGCAGAGATCCCACTGTGCCCGGAAGGGAAGCAATAGAACCCAAACACAAGGAAGCAGAGCATGTGAGCTGACAGCCCAGACAGAGATGGCGGGGGCGGGGGGGGGGGTGCTGAATCCCTCTGAGGCCTGTCCTCCATCCCTGCCTAAGCCCGCCTGATGCATGCTGACCAGGGCAGTGCTCCAGCCCCCTCATGGCGGTGCTCCGGCTGCTGGCCTGGGCAGCGGGCCACCTCCGGGTTGGGGGGCTGGTCACTGAGAGGAGTAGGGAGTCTAAGGACCTAAGCTCTGACACCATCAGGCCCCAGGACTCAAGGTTTGGGGGAGGCCGTAGCTCAGGAAACCCCTCTGCTGCCTGCTGCCCAGCTTCGGCCGGCCAGGCGGGCCCACGGCTGTAGCGGCTAAGATCCGTGTCCTGCAGCACCTGGCCCAGCGGGCCCTGGGGCAGTGGGGGTGGTTGGGGGGGCCTGGGGGCCTACAGTCAGAGCCAGGTGGAGAGAAAAGCACTGAAAGATGAGCTCCCAGACACAGGCTCTGGTCCTCACCCAGCACCTGACAGCTGCGGAGCCTGGAACAAATCACTTAGTTTCTGTGCCCCAAAGGTCCTCTTCTGCAAAATGGAGACTTGGACCCCTCCCCCTCCAACTGCTCCTCAGCACAGACCTCCACCGAGGCTTCTGCAGCAGCAGGTTCTGTGATGGGCCCAACTGGGGAGCCCCGATGACAAGGGAGGGGGATGCCCGGGTGAGTTCGAATGTAATCCCCGCAGGCTGACCCCATACGACAGGGTGGCTCTTAATTAAGGCTCCACTGTGTGATGTTAGCATGGGGCTAGCGGAGCTCCAAGAGAAGGACAATCATGTGGCTGTGGTTGTCCAAGGAAGACTAAGACTCATGGCAGAGGGGGGACAGGAGTCACCACGAAAAGGGTTAAGTGAGCAAACTGCACCTCCCCCACCCAATATCCCATTGCTGATGCAGCTCATCTCATACACTGTCTTTAGGCATCGTTACGCCCCATTCAAACAGGAGCAGGCTGGTTTATAAACCACCAAGTACAAGTTATAGAACCTAGAAACCTATTGCATCCATGTATATACAGTCTTCCCATGACCATGTCCTTCCACTCAGCAAACGCCAGCTTCTATCTCTTGTAACTCATGTAGGGAAGGTGCTGGGAACAAAGCTCAACAGTTACTGGCAAACAGGGAAAAGTCACTCTCCAGTTCATACACATCATATTCTGGGTTAGTAGAGCTCACCATACTTTAGCTTTGAAAGTGCAAATAGGGGCGCCTGGGTGGCTCAGTTGGTTGAGTGTCCGACTCTTGGTTTCAGCTCAGGTCATGATCTCCAGGTCATGGAATCAAGCCCCACATTGGGTTCTGTTCTGGGTGTGGGGCCTGCTTGGGATTCTCTAACCTCCCTCTCCCTCTGCCCCTACCCACCCCCCTCTCTCCCTCTCTCTAAAAAGTGAAAACAGGGGCACCCTGAGTGGCTCAGTCAGCTGAGCTTCCGACTCTTGGTTTTGGTTCAGGTCATGATCTCAGGGTTGTAGGATCAAGCCCCACACTGGGCTCCATGCTCAGCCGGGAGTCTTCATGAAGATTTTCTCCCGCTGCCCCTCCCCCCAACTTGTGCACTCTCTCTCTCTCTCAAATAAATACATCTTAAAAAAAAAGGTGCAACCATACATCCTTAGCTTGTCCAACCTGTGGCCCACTCTGACCCCCAGGTCAAGAGCCTTCCTCGGCCAGTACTTGCCAGCCTTGTCCATGTAGTTTAAGCACAGTGTCAGCATCTGTCGCAAATCAAACTCATAAAGCTTGAATGTACCGTGCTCACTTCGGCAGTGCATACACAAAGCGTGAATGTACCATTTTCCTACATAGCCAACACTATTTTGGTTTCTATTACCTACTACAAAGCAGGCTTTTTGCATGTGAAGTCACTGCAGGGATAATGAAGGAAAAAAATGATCAATTCTTGTAAGTATGACAATATACACTATGATAACGTATGGTATTAATATACATGGGTGCTCTAACTGGCCAGTGAAAGGAAAAAAAATGGTATCAGAGCAAAAAAACCAAAAAAACAACAAAAACAAAAAACAAAATCAAAAACAAGAAAAAACCCCAAACAAAAACAGACTCAAAATTTACATTTATTTTAAATATATCTTAAAAATTTGTGCATGTATATATTGTATATACTATATATATACACACACACAACACACACACACACACAAATACATACACACACAATGCACCGTTCCCCTTCATCTAAGACACAGGTGGCAATCCTAAAGCCCTTGAGAATGTGGCTTTGTCATTTTTGTTCTCAAGTACTAAAAGCCCACCCAAGTCCAGAATCAGTTCCACACTTATGAATAAGCTCTCCACGCAGACAGCAGGGCAGCCTGGAGGCTAAGAACACAGGCACTGGGGCCAGACTCCCTGAGCGCAAATCCTGGTTTGGCTACTTACTAACTGTGTGACCTTGGGCAAGTCCCCTCGCTTTGCTGTGCTTCAGTTCCCGCTTCTGTAAAATGGTGCAACAAGTGTCTGCCTCACAGACAGACATCAGTTGCTGGGAGGACTGAATGAGGTAAGACACAGTGAATGCTCAGAGCAGTGTTTGAATAAATGTAAGCCATTATGATTAGTTATTTGATTTCTATCTGTCATTGGTTGAATCTTCCAGAAAAGGAGACTCTATACAAGGATCAGCCCTGTGCAGTCCCCTGTGCCAGCTGGGCAGACCCTCGGACTCTCTACCCATGGTCCAGGACACACATATACCCACTAACCTACTCTTTGTCACAGTACTCACCCCCGCTGTGGGTAACATACTCGGATATTTCTGTCCTATTCTCCGATAGCCTATTTCAAATTTTTTTTTTTTAAAGATTTTATTTATTTGACAGAGAGAGACACAGCAAGAGAGGGAACACAAGCAGGGGGAGTGGGAGAGGGAGAAGCAGCCTTCCCGCGGAGCAGGGAGCCCGATGCGGGGCTCGATCCCAGGACCCTGGGATCATGATCTGAGCCGAAGGCAGACGCTTAACGACTGAGCCACCCAAGCGCCCCTCAATTTTTTCTTAAGGAAGAATTCTAGGGGCGCCTGGGTGGCTCAGTCGGTTAAGTGTCCGACTCTTGATTTCAGCTCCGGTCATCAACTCAGGATCCTGAGATCGAGCCCCCAGTTGGGCTCTGTGCTCAGCCAGGCTCTGTACCCATCGTGGAGCCTGCTTGAGATCCTCTCTCTCCCTTTGCCCCTCCCCCCTTCTCGCACACGCTCTAAATAAATAAAAATAAAATCTTTAAAGAAAAAAAAGAAAGAGTTCTACTTCACAACCCACTAACAGGTCTCAACTTCCAATGTGAAAGGACAGCTCTTATCCAGTGGCTGACTGAGTTGCCCGGCGCCTGCCCGTCTCCAGCCACCCCCGTCATCTTTCTCTCTGGGACTACCTCACTTGGCCTTTCCAATCTCCAGTCACTTCCTCTGATGGCCTTGAAAGTCAACAGGTGGTGGCTCCGAGGTTGGGGCTGCTGTTTCTGCAAGATTAGCTCAGGTTACAGTGCTGAGCCCTCCTTGCTCATCAAAACACCTCCAAGGTGACGGGTTATTTATTTTTATTTTTTAAAGATTTTATTTATTTGACAGAGAGAGAGACAGCGAGAGAGGGAACACAAGCAGGGGGAGTGGGAGAGGAGAAGCAGGCTTCCTGTGGAGCAGGGAGCCTGACACAGGGCTCGATCCCAGGACCCTGGGATCATGACCTGAGCCGAAGGCAGACGCTCAACGACTGAGCCACCCAGGCGCCCCGGTGACGGGTTTTTAAAGTTCTTTTCAACCGTGTTCCTTCCAGTGATATACTGCTTTTTAGTATCTTACCTACGGCAGCCCTGTCACTTGGCCATGAGCCCCAGGTAGAGACCCCCCACCCCATGCCCCTGCCCTTCTAGAGCGGTTTAGGGCCTGATGGCACAGGTGTTACACAGCTGAGGGTTCTGGGGTGCAGGGAGCTTAGGGGGCCTGTCCAAGGCCACATGGCGAGTGAGTGACAGGACTGAGCGTCCAACCCAGGTCTCCTGAGCCTACATCTGGATCTTTCTGAGCTGCCTGGGTCACGGCCGCCCTCTGCGGTTCTTCACTTTCTTCCTCTCTGACCGTTTGGGAAAAGGATGCACGGAAGGCTCTAACGTTTGGACCCTTTGCTTGGGCTTTCCAGAAGCAAGGGCCGTGTCCCCAGGACTTCACGAGTCCCGACGGCTCTCCGGGCCTCCTACTTTGTGTGCACACAGACAGGCCTCCGGCTCGCGGACGTTGCTCTTGCTCGGCTGCCTTCCACTTCCCAGGTTGCCTCATCCGCCTGGCACTGGGCCGAAGAGGTTGTACCCGGGCATTTCGGCCCCTTCCTCCCTTCCTGGGAACCGGAGCAGGTTCCCTGCTGAGCCTGCCGAGCTTGTTGAAAGAGCACCTCTGGTTCCCCTCGGGCCCTTCCCCGGGGGCCCGGGACCTGTTGCTAACCGCCCCACTGAAAATGTTCTTTTCCCTTCCTGAGAGGAACAGGACGAAATCTCCTTATTTCCACATCCAGTGGCGGAATGGCTGGCACTGTTTCTTCCCTGCCTCCTAAACGCTCAGCTCCTCTTCCTGGCTCTGGCCACCCCTGGATCTGAAAAAGGAAGTAAAACCACAAAAGCATCTCCCTTCGGAGAACCCGCTCTTTCGAAGGGGCTGCTGTTCGTCGGGTACCGCAGTGTGCTAAGCAGCGACGCTCCTCGGCTCTGCTGTTCGGAGTACAGGGTGGATGTGACTGCTTCCGGGGGACAGAGGAGGCACAGAGAGGGCAGATTACTCCCCGAAAGTCACACAGCTACTAGCTGGCTGGGCAGGGATTTGAACACTATGCTCTCCGCCTCCAAGGCCTGCACTGTTTCCACCACTTCATCCTGCCCCCTCAGGGAAGAGGCCGAGAGGCAGCACCACAGACCTTTCCGAAGAGGAGCATGGCCTGCTTTCCCACTTCCTAACTCCTCTCTCGTGTGTGACACGCAGCACACATGCACACCCCCCCCTCCTATCCTCCTAGGGAAGCCTCAACTTTTTAAATTACATACATTTTAAATAATTGTGTTTGGAGAGATACTAAAAAAAATATTTACAACTCTTTTCTTCCTGCCCCAAATAACTGGCTGGGGACCTTGGCAAGACATCGGCTGTGCCAAGGCAGGAGGCTGCCACGCACTGCTGTCCCCAGGTCAGAGCCTGGGATGCCCCCCCCCCCCCACCTAGGGGAGCCTCAGGCAAAGCCTCAGGGCCAGTGCCCTCCCACCTGCCCCCACGCCTGCCCCGGGTGCAATCACCTTGCGGCAAACCCCGTGTCAGCCAGCCTGTGACTGTGTAGGTCCCTCTGCCTGGTGCACCACGACCTAAGGGCCACCTTCCTCTCAGACCCAGGCTCAGCCTAGGGTGTCCCACGCTGGCTCTGGGCATGGGGACAGGATGTGGGGACAGCAGGTGCTCCACCTCTGGGCACATGACCACCCTGGCTGGTTTCACCCAGCACAGCTCGTTTTTCAGATGTCCCGGTTTCAGCCTCCCTTCCTGCAACCTGGGCCAAGTTGTCCACCCCCAGATTTCTGTCCCCTGTTCATGGAGCTTGGCTGGGCAATGGCTAGGCCTGCTGGGGCTGCCGGGAGCCAGGAGAACTGCAATGGCAAAAGACAGAGGTGGCCTCAGACACCTTTCAGGAACCATGCTCTGTCCCAAGCACCAGCACCCCTCTGACCGTTGAGGTCAGACTCATTCTTCCTGCTTGTGGCCCCAGAACAGAGGGCTGGGCCAGCCTTCTCCTGGCCTCCTTGGAGAACAGGCTGCCCTTAGCTACCCACGGTCTGCTCTCTGCCCAGTGCCAACTCGGGAACCTGAGAATCACTGAACCAGAGGCAGACTTCCCGCACCCGTCTCTCCCAGCCAGCTGGGGCGGGAGTCATTCTAGAAGATATGAGTGGACATCTAACCACATGCAGGGTTCTTTGCTCGGGAGAGAGGCTCAGGGTGCAGGCATGGTAAGTAAAGAAGCTCCCCGACTAGTTGGGAAGAGAAGTACCATTTAAGGCAGAATTGTTGCCGAGTGGTTATGCTCATTGGCCAGCAGGATCTATCCAATAAGCACCGGACGGGAACTCTGGGCTGGGGTTTCAACAAAAAGACAGTTTCTGCCCTCAAGAGACACTGGGGATTATGATGTAATCTAGGTGTCCAAGGCAGGTATAAACGGGGCTTTAGGGAGGTCCAGGGGTTCCAGGTTAGGGACGGCTGCCAGGAGCCATGCCCTGTCCCTCCAGCGGGACCTGGCTTGAGCCTGGACCCAATTTAAACCCTGGCTCAAACCAGCCCCCAAAGCCATGCATGCTTCTCAGCTGAGGTTAAACAGCTTGCCCTCCTCCCTGATTCTGTGACAAGTCTGCATGTTTAAGCTTCCTTTTGGGCTTTTCTATTTATGTTGTCATTGATGACTTTGCTCCTAACTCATCTGATTTCAATTTAGACTGATTGGATCCTAATTTTATTACCATGTAATCTGAATGCATGTAATGACTGTAATTATGCCGCTGAGGGAAACAGCTCCTCCACGGCGGGAAGGCCTAAATTTAGGCTTCCTGGCAAGGGCGGCTGCTGGCGGGGTGGACACCCATAGCCACCTCAGAGCTGGTGGCCTTGGGGAGGACAGGGGCCCTCCCCTGCTGCAGCTCGGTGAGGCGGGTATCTGGGGCTTCGTGAGGCCCCTCTGAGGAGCCCTGGGAACACGAAGGCGTGTGAGCAAGGGGTCGGCGAGCCCACCCTCTCTGCCTCCCCTGGACCCCCCACCCCAGTCCTCTGCTGCACTGCAAGTCTGGGTGTCTCTGCTGGTACCCGCCTATCACCCACGTCCCCACAGCTCCCCACCGGTAAGATGCAGGATGCCAACAGGCCCCCTGTAGAGACATGGGGAGCAAGGGTTTCCCCACTAATCACGGGGTGGGGAAAGCAAGCCGTGATGGAAGAACCTACCACTGGCCTGAACCCTCCACGGTCCGTGCATCTCCCGACCCGTCCAGCCTTCTACATACTTTATGTCATTTTACGTCACATCTGAGGAACAGACTGTTACTGTCTCCGTTTTACGAATAAGGAAACCGAAGCACAGGAAGCTTGTGTACCAAGACCACCCGGGGATGGGCAGGGAAACTCTAACCCACCTCACGGTGTAGCCGCTTCCTAATGCCTGGAGCCTGTAAGAGGTGGTTCTGCCAGATTCCCCCCTCCCCCCAAAATAAAGCCACACTCTAGAGCCTGGGGCCCGACGCCATGCTTCCCCTTCCTCACTCTGCAGCAAAGAGAGGACAAGGCCCACTGGCGCGGCGAAGCAGGGACCCAGAGAGGGTCGGGCCCTCGTGTCCAGTCCCTGGGACACTTGGCAGGAAGGCTTAGAACACGGAATCTCCCTTCCCAAGGCTGGATGCCCAAGGAGGGGGGAGTGGCGGCAGGAGGTGGACAGGCTGCTGATTCGGAAGCGCCTGCTTATGCCCCTGGGGCCAGGAACAAGCTGGGCACCCAATCATGGTGAGGGTGGGCTTGCGGGGGGGTTGGGAGAATAGGCAGGGAGACCTGTGTGTGGGAGCAGCGCCCTGTGGGGAGACAGACGCTGGGCCTGGAGGGCAGCGGAAGGCACTGGAGGTATTCTGCACTGGAGGTATTCTGCCCGAAGAGAGGAAAGGTGGGTGGGGCAGATGGCCAAGAGGCAGGAGAGGATGCATTTGACCTCAGGAGGCTGATGTGGGCTCAAGGATGCGGGGACCCTTGGAAAGAAAGCTCCCAGTAGGAGACACCTTTGCAGAGGCTCCGCCCCAGGACGCCACAGGCTCAGAGCAACCACCAAGGGAACCTGGGGAGGGGAGGGCCGCAGGCCCAGTGCCTTTCACGGCTCCATGCTGCTGGCCTCCTGGAGGACCTCGGAACCCCGCTGCAGGAAAGCCCGGCCTGTGAGGAGGGGGGGTACCTGACCATTCAGCCGCCTCAGCAGGGCCCTCGGCAGGCAGCTGAGCACAGAGCAGGGACCTGGGGGCTGGAGCCGAAAGGAACAAGGGGGCCCACAGGGCCTGCGCACACAGCACTGCCCCCTGTAGGAGTGTGGAGCCTCCAGCCAAGTGATGGCTGGCCCAGGGGCTCTGAGGCCTGCCCACGACTGCACTGCTGGGCAGCTGGGGGCCCCCCTCTACTTTTGACTCTACATTTCAAGACTGAACCATAAACCTGATACCAGCCTGAGTTGGGGGACCTACTGTTGCAGATCCGTCTGCTGGTTTTCTCAAGATTTCTCCTTCCAGGCCTGTCTGCCTCACAGCTCCTCATGCACCGCCCCCCCCATACACACAGCAAGATGTGCATGCCCCGATCTCATGCCCACTGCCACCCTTCTGCAGGAGTCGCTGGGACCTGGGCCCTGCCCCCACAGTTCACTCACCCAGTGCAGGGACCCGATGCAGACCTTGGCAGCCATCAGGGGCACAGTGGGGTCCGAGGGCCGAAGCTTCATGCACTCCCGCAGCAGTGACACGGCGTAGGCTGACTGCAGAAGAAAGGGCAGGTGACACCATCACTGGCAGCCCTGGGTCTCGACAGCCTAGGTGCCTTGTGCCTACAGTGGGGGGCGTTCCCAAATAGCCAGTCCTTGCTCTTTCCTCCCAAGAGGCAGGAAGAGGGCCCAGCGGGAGGAGCCCAGGTCATGTTGGCAGACAAATCCCTCCCAGGTCTCAGATTCCGCATCTGGAGAATGGAGGCTGTGAGCCTTGCCCAGGTGATCCGCCAACAGCTCAGGTAACAACAGGTGGAAGCACTTCTAAAGGAATTCAAATGTGAACCACAGACATAAGAGGCAAAAATGGGCTCTTTTCAAACTTGAGAGTTCAACAGCCTTGGTTTCTAGGTGACAAGATGAGGCCGAAGCTCCACAGGACTTGGAGGCAGGGCTGTGGTGGGGAGTTGAGGGGGCGGGGGGCATAACGGCTGGCAGAGGACCAGGAGAGAAGCTAAGCTGGCAGAGGCAGAGAGAACCTCCAGACAGGAATCTGGAGCCCCTCAAGGCTCCAGCGACTCAGTCACAGAGACGGGGCCGGAATGGACCTCCTGAGGATGGCCACGTGTGGAGGGACGGCCAGGATGGGAGACCATCCACAGGCAGGCAGGAATACTACCAGTCACAATAATGAGAAAAAGAACACCAGCTAACACTTACTTAGATCTTACTATGTGCCACGCATTGTTATAAACCAGAGCTCAGCAAAACACAGCCCACAGGCCAAATGTGGCCCTCTGCCTGCTCCTGTGAATAAAGTTTTATTGGAACCCAGCCACGCCCGTTCATGTATGTATTGCCTACAGCTGTTTTTCTGACAGAGTGGGGAGTTCCCACAGAGACTGTTGGCCTGCAAAGTCAAAAATGTCTACTGTCTGACCCTGTACAGAAAGTCTGCTGTCCCCTGTTCTAGGTGCTTTATAGATTAAAAAAAAATTTTTTTTAAGACTTTATTTATTTGCGAGAGAGACAATGAGAGAGAGACAGAGAGCATGAGAGGGAGGAGGGTCAGAGGGGGAAGCAGACTCCCTGCCGAGCAGGGAGCCCGATGCGGGACTCGATCCAGGGACTCCAGGATCATGACCTGAGCCGAAGGCAGTCGCTTAACCAACTGAGCCACCCAGGTGCCCTAGATTTAATTTTCACAACTCTCCTGTGAGGTAGGTGAGCCACGTCTCTATTTATAGATGAGGAAACTGAAAGGCAGAGAAGTTAAGTAGCTTGTTCAAAGCCACAGAGCCCATACATGGCTGAACTGAGGTTTGAACAGTCTGGCCCTATGCTCGTAACCACAGCTCTACCTGGCCTCGGTGACTTGGTGCTTCCAGAACAATCTCCCGCTGCACCAGTAGTGACTACCTGGGCAGAAACAGCAGCCTCGGTCTCCCTGCTACACACACACACACACACACACACACACACACACACACACACGAGACACACACTCAGGGCTTCTGACTGCATCCAACACTTTTCCAAGAACTCAACAGTGACACCCCCTGCCCCCCAAGTGTGCACACTCCATACTTGTGTGACCCCAAGCTAGGGTCAATGGTAGGCAGGGGCATGTGTGTGACCACAGTTCCCATGTACTAAGCCCTACTGTGAGCCAGGCTTCCTCACCATTAATCAGCTTTCACCCTCCCCAGCAACTCCAGACGTACCACTGAGGCAATGAGGGCTCTGGAAGGCTTACCTGTTCAAACTCAGTGTGAGAGACTGGAAGAGAGAGAGCCGGAACCCCAGTGATCTGCGTCTACCCTGGACCCCCAGGCTTTCTCTAGCTACCCCTCCTTCCCCACCAGCTAAGGAAAAGCTCTTCTCAGCCCAGACATGACAGACTGAGGCTCTGGGCTCAGGCATATTAGGCCAGTTCCAGGGGTATCAGCCAAGGGCTAGCTCTGTGCCCAGTGCTGGGCTGGGGTTGTGGGGTCACATGGCTCTTGCCTATTAGGTGCCTGCAGAAAGGCCAGGGGGAGAAGACAAAAGCTACCGTTCCCCACTGCTCTCTCAGAAAGCGAGGATGTGAGACCCAGCACAGGCGGGTGTCAGCAGATGACTATTCCAGCAGGCTGGGAGACCGGGCTGGGCTGTGGGAAAGGGGACCTTGTGAGGGGCCCAAAGGAGTTGCCAGGCGATCCTGTGAATACCACTCCCAGCCCGCCAGCCATGGCCCCCCCTCCACACACCACAGCAAACCTCGGGCTCCCCTTGGCCTCCTTCCCTGGTTGCTGACCTCTACAGGGTTGAAGGTTCTCTGTGAAATGAAGGTTCTACAACCCTGACCGTCCATGTTCACCCCACACAGACCATAAAGCATTGCTATTTCAGGAGCCATCGGAGGACTCCACAGTAAGGGCAGGCAGCTTGGTTGGTTTTTTGTTTTTTTGGGGTTTTTTTTTTGTCATGCTGGTTACCTAGCAACGCAGCCAATGTGACTGCTGAGGAGACCAAGAGAAGGAGCGACCTAAATCATGTCATGGACCTCATCTTTTCTTCCTGCAGGCTGAACTGTCAAATGTACATACATCTGCCCGGCCACACCTTCGGCACAAGTGCAGGCCTTGATTCCTGCCTTGGGCTTTGGCAAAGGCCAGCTCTGGCCACTCTGGTTGCGGGGGGGGGGGGGGGCTTCCTGGGCCAACCAGGCAGACTGAGCTGGTGTGCAGGGTTCCTGAGGGGGTGGACAGTGTGCTTCCAGAACAATCTCCTGCTACACCAAATGCAGGCATGGATATAACCCATTGTCTCCAGCCTGTGCAGCCTCACGTGTGAGAAACTCACCGATCACCCCAACACCCTACCTGTAAGCCCAGCCTTGTGCCCACCTTGCTGGTCTGTGAAGGAGCCAGGCTGGGACACCAACTCCCTGGATCCTGGGATGTGCTGGACTGTGTGTGGACCTCTCTGAGCCTGGCTCTTCTCAGTAGGGAGGTTGAAGATCCCATACCTCCCAGGCTAACACCTTCTCCCTCGACTGGGGAGTTTCCTGGCGCACCGCCAGAGACTAAAGCTAGCTTCTGAGTATCCTACATTCTTCTGAGGAGAGCTCCCCAGCTTTCCTTGGGATCTCAAAGGGGTCTATGACTCACAGAAAGGTTAGGACCACTACCCTGGCCCTGGGCCTCTCCTCCGGGCCCATGCTCACTATTGCAAGATCAGAGGTTCTTTGTTTCCCAGAGGCAGGAAGAAGCTGTCACATACCACTGTGAGCTGTCTTTCCAGGCTCCATGTGAGCTCCAGACCCACCTCCTCCCCTCCCTCAGATCTCACTCTATCTATCTGCGGCCTGAACTCTCCCCGAGCCTTGGCAAGACCCTGCTGAGCACAGAGCCGGAGTAGACCATGTCTGTGCATTTAGGATGCTCTGGTGGGTGGTCAGCGTGATGAGGGTGGGGAAGAGCTTTGGGAAGACAAAGGCCCAGTGGGGGTTGGGGGGTGGGAGGCTCCCCCCTTGATTCTCACTATACTCCCCTGGCTCCTTCCCACCTATCAGGCTGCAGCACTGGCTCGTCTTCCTCTTCCCTGTCTAACCTTCGTGGGGGAGGTGCAGGCAAGCCGAGGAGGGCCCTCTTCTGAGCGGAGCTGCAGGGCTAGAAATGGCAGGTGGCACAGATGGGCGGGGGGCCGGGGGGGGGCCGGAATTCCCTCAGCCCCACAAAAGGGCTCTGGGTGTTTACAGCTCTTGGAACGATTTGCAAGCTCCTGCCACCTTCTTTCCTGCATTCATAGCATCCTTGGCTCTAACACCCTCAGCACCCAGCTCCGGAAAGGTTTTCCTTTCATGTTACTGCTGAAAATAGAGGCTTATGTAAGTGTAATTCTCATCAGAGAAGAAACCAGGGGGTGCTGGAACAGGGCTTGGGGGTAAGCAAAGGTGGCCCCGGTGACCGGGGATAAGGTCAGTCCCCTCACGCTGGGCAGACAGAGCCTCCGTCCCAGGCACAACCGCTGGCGCAGTTCTCCCCCCAGACTCCCTTGTGGGTGCTGCTGCTCTGCTCCACCTTGAACCCTCCCCTCCTAGGCAGGTCCTCCCATGGCAAGGTCCTTTCCTGACACCCCACCTGATGGGCAGGAAGAGAGCTCCAGCCCAAATGAATGCGCCCCTCGCTCAGAACCCGTGTCCCAAGCCTGTGGCACGCAGTTGTACTCTTCAAGTCTCACGTGGAAATGCTCTGTTGCCCCATGTGTGCACGTGTACGAGGAGAAAAGCACCCACAGACCCACAGTTGCACGCCTGTAACTCCCAGGTGGACACCAGATTCACACAGGGGTGTGTGTGTGACCCTCCGCGGGCCCTCACTCTCCCAGAGATAAAAATCCGATGCTGGAGAACATTTCTGACTCACCGCCATGCCCTCTGCCTAGCCCTGGAAGGGACCGGAGGAGAGCAGAGGCCCCAAAGGCAGGTGTGCAACCTCCCCCACCCAACACACGCCCTGGGTCTTACCTTCCCACAAGCCACCATGGAGAGGGCCACTTGGTACCAAAGGTGAAATTCTTCAAACGCAAACTTCATGGCTCGCTCCAGGCACTGAGGAGAGGGAGTCAGTCAGCACGCTCCCCCCCAGGGGTCCTCCCACCCTCAGCGAATCCAATACCCCCCAGGGCAATCACTGCCCAAATCACTTCTTATAGGAGGCTGCAGGAGGCCCATACTTGGTTCCTGTCAGAAAACTCCAGGCATAACCTGCCCCTGCCACGGGGCAGGTTATGCTGTGTGACCTTCTGCAAATCTCCTACCCTCTCTGGCCCTTGGTTCCTACCTCCCTAACATGTGACTGCCTCACAGGGCAATGGGGAAAAGAGAATGAAATTGATTCTGAGTTTTTAACATGTAAACATCCCATAAAAATAATAACTGGTATTTATTATTGTTGTGCATGGTACCACTCTCAGGTTTTTACACGTATTAACCTATTCACTCTCCCCAACAACCCTGGGAGGTGGGTTCTTCCATTATCCCCATTTCACAGATGAGGAGGCTGAGGTCTGAATGACTTGCCAGAGTCACAGGGCCTGTAAGTGGCAGAGCGGGCCGACTACAAAGCTACCCAAGTGGAAAGGCTTTTCTCGGTTCTGCTGTTCTCTATGATGACTAAGAAAACTGACTGCCCCACTGGCCTGTCTGATCCTGCGCAGCCCCAAATCAGGGGCAGTCTGGTGAGGTCCGGCAGACGCTACCAAGTGCTTCTACATGGTGGAGGCAGAAGCCAGCATGTGAGGCCAGGATTCGCCATGGTCGGGAGGGGCAGCGGACAGACGTGAGGTTCTGGGACCAGACAGCATGGGCTTTAAGAGCTCAATGGCCTGGGTTCGCGTGCTGGCTCAGGTGCACCCCTCCACCATCTAGGGCAAGAAACAACCTCTCTGGGCCTTGCCTTCCTCACTGGTAAACTTGAGAGAGCATCGCTTCAAGAAGGTATCACCTAAAAGCACCTTGCATGGTGCTGGGTGCAAGCAGGGGCTCAGCAGATGTCACCAGCTCTCCTCTCAGGGGCCCTCCTAACCACACAGAAAGAGAAACTACTGCCAAGAGGCCCACTCCTGTACGAAGAGATGGGGCCCCAGAGCCACCTTTGATCCCAGCCCAGATGTGAAAACTCAGAAATGTGTGCATGCCATTCACCTTGCGGGGAATGGAGAGAGGGGCAGCTTGGTGCACTGGTCCCCCCGCCCTCACCCCAAAGAGGCACCACCCCAGGAGCGCTGCCCCACCAGGGTTTGCTCAATAGAATGGGGTTGCTCTGTCCAGCTTGGGTGGGAGGGGGTCCAGGGCCCTGACTCACACCAAGTTCAGAGCTCTACCAGCAGAGACACTCACATCCAGTATCATCCACGTGGGAAACTGGGGGATGGATAATTTCCCCCTTGTGCTTCTCTATACAATGCCTTGTGTTCTTTCAAAAGAAAAACACATGAAAACACTAGTAAAACAACCCAAACCAAAACCCAAACTACCCATCCCGCCAGGGAAGGGCAGCTCTCCCAGCCCTGGAGGTGGAACGGTCCCAAGCCTCGTCTCCCAAGGACTAAGCTGCACCCCTTGGCGGAGGCAGGGAATGGACAGTGGAGGAGGTCAAATGGTGGTTCCATCTGACTTCTGGGGGGGGGGTCGCCGTACCTCAGAGAGCATGACGTACTGGCCCCTCCTGCCCAGCGTGATGCTCAGGAGGTCATAGATGGCTGCAGCATTCCGCAGGCTCACCGCCCGGTCCTCCTCCTGCTCCGGTGCCCGGCTCAGCACCACATCCCGAGTAGCCTGCGGGGCGACGTGGTTGGGGAAGGAGCGAGGATGGAAAATAAGCAGCTGTCTGCCTCCAAGGCCCCGTGACCATCGTCCTTACACTGCTAACCCAGGCTATGCTCCCAGAATCTGCCAGGGCCTTTCCACTGTCCCCACGAAGGCCCCCATGAAAGGGAGGAAACCTCTACCTGTAGCTGAGGTTGGGGTGAGGGACCACCAGTTCCGAGGGCTCCTGGTAGTCAATGTTTTAGTCTGCAAAATCTCAAACCTACAGAAAAGTTGCCAGGCTGATGGCACTGACCACACGTGCTTTGTTGCGCTCTAGTATATGATTATAAGGATAGAGTCATGAAGGTAAGATGACCCTTGACCCCTAAGTACAACCACACGAGGAATGCCAGTATTTCGGGAAACGTACAACTGATGCCTCTACTACGAGCTCACAGTCAGATCTCCCCCCTGCCCACCGATGGCCCTATTATAAGTCTTTTCGTCCCAGAACCTAACCCAGGACCAGGCCCACAATTCTGGGGCCGTGTCTCTTCAGTCTCCTCTCATCCAGAAGGGCCTGGACCTCATCTTTCAGACACTGGCATTTTTTGAAGATAGAGGCGAGAGGTTCTGTGGAACAGCTCCTTGTGAGCTTGTAACTGTCCCCTCACAGAGCTTCAGGTAATATCTGGAAATGTCTAGATGACGTGGGTGGTTCTGCTGCTGGACTCACAGGAGGGCAGCTTGGGCTGTGGCCCCTTGATATCCCTCTGATAAGGACCTCCTGGCCCAATATGTCCTTCCCATAACCCCTGTGTTCAAACCAGACCTGATCCTTGACTCCTTCTGACCACAGAACTCTCCTCTCAGAGCTCCCTAAGGAACATCTCCCGTAACACATGGCCTCTGTGCTCCGTGTCCAGAGCTCAGGAGTTCAGTGCTCAGAGCTGCCAGGTAGCTGCTGGTCAGGGGGAGTGGGGGAATTGGGGGGGGGGGTAATGGGAAAATGTGCTTTAGTAGTAGGAGATTCTGTACAATCTGAAGCGGGGAGCTCTGTATCACAAAGTCTGAAATCTCCCCACTGGGGATTCGGGACCCTCTTATTCTGTGGCCTATGGTCCCACTCCCTCTTGTCAACCCATACTCTGGAGACAACACTCAGGCCTGGGAGTAATTCAACATGAATCATAGGGTCCCTGAGCTGAGCTAGGAATGCTCTATGAACGAACACACACACACCCGCTCACCTACCCCTGAGGGCTGTATCTGAGCTGAAGCGAAGCTGGGTTCCAGCCAGATGCTCCTGCTGGCTACTCCCGGTATCCCTCTCCCTCTGTAGTAGGGGTTGGACCCCCTTTTGTGTGTTGGGACTCACCCTCTTCTACTCCCCCACACAGGACCTCAGAACCAAGGATGCTGGGATAAAAAGGAGCTGCTGGCCCTTAAAGCCAATTTCTCACTGTCAGATCCAAATCATCCTTCCTGTCCACAGATGGTCTTCAAAACCTCCTTCCAGGCAGGATTATGAACCCCTCCTCCAGGTCAGGGCAACGCCCCCACGGGTGGGGGGCCATAGAGGCAGAAGAAGCCCAATGGCCTTCAGACTGCAGGCTCTGAATGTGTCCTGTTGTGCAGGGCTGAAGTGTGTTCCAGAGGCTTCTGGAAGCCAAGATACCTCTGAGACCCAAGGAAGTGACTCACCCATGGGGGCACTTCCGGAAGGCAGGCCAGCGGCCAGGGGCCCTGATGGGTGCCCCTCCTGCCACGGCAGGCGAGGGCTGCCACCACCCCCATGTCCATGGACCAGCCCCAGGAGAAGGTGCAGGATGTCAGGGGATCCCCAGAAAGGATGAGCGCTGGTGCCAGCCTGATAAACAAGAGCTGGTCGGGAACTCTGAAGGGTTAAGGGGAGAGAAGTAGAGAGGGAAAGTGCCAGAGAAATCCCACTCCTTCCCAGTGAAATCCACCCACACAGGCACCATCAGGAAGAGAGAAGAGATTCTGAGAGGCTTGGCAGGAGCTTTTTGACAAAGCGGAGTAGGAACACAAAACTGGCCACGTACCTCCCCACTCCTCCACTTCCAGCCCTCCCCTCCAGAACTCCCCAGCTCTGGCCCACGAGAGTGGGGCCCTGAGAGGGCCTGGCCAGGCAGCCAGGACAAGGGTGGAGGCAATGAGAGGACACAAGGTACGGTCCCTGTCCTCAGGGAGGGGACACTGGAGCCCAGAAGCAGCTGCAGTACTTGTGCTCAGTGCAAGGGACCTAGAAACCTGGTGGGAGAGAGGGGTCCTGATGGAAAGGGGACAGCGCGGGCAGCCTGCAGCGGGGCAGTGGGGGTGCTTTTCTGTGGGGTACGGGGAGAAGCCTGGCTGGGCACATGCAGGATCTGGGAAGCTATCCGTGCAGACCGGTCTTGTTCTGGGGATGGTGAGCAGCGAGCTGGGACCACGGGCCTCAGCTCTGGTTGGCCTGTCCTTGAAGAGTAAGCCCTGCAGACCCCAACTCCCATCCCCCTCCAGACTGCTCCAGCACAAAGTCAAAGCTCCTTCTCTGTGGCTGCCACGAGGCCTGGTCCACCTGGCCAGCGTCTCCCCCAACTAGCTCTCGGTCCTCCCCCTGCTCCACAGAACTCCCCGCAGCTCCCTCTCAGCACCAGGGACTGTCTATGCCCTCGGTCAACCTGGATGCCTCCTGGCTCCTCACAGCTCAACTCAGGTACCTGTCAACCTGAGCGACCCTGCCAGGCAAGGCCGCCCCCCTCCTCTCCTCTCCTAGCATGGGGCACACACCCCAGCCCCTGTATACCCAAGAGTTCCCTGGTTCTTGGGGCAGGGACATGTCTCCAGCACCTTCCTTGGTCCATGTTTGTAGAATGAGTGATGTTGAGCAAGATTTCTGGGCTTGGTGTGGAAATGTTCTCCTCTTGCCCTCGACTTTGACCTTTAAGACAACAGTGTCTCTGACTGTGTGCTTAGGGGTGGATTTCCAGCACTGGGCTGGGATTAAGTCAGAAAACCAGGAACAGAACTGAGCATGTCCTCAGCCTGGGGGCTGGGCCTCCCCAGGAGGCAGACAGCAGGGAAGAGGTCTCCTGGGGTGGGGGTGGGGGGTCCTCAGGAACTGGCCTGTTTTAAGAGGGAAGCAAGGTTCCACAAAGGAAAACCAAAAGCAGAAGTTTGCCCTGGTTGCTATGGCTCTTGGGGAGGGCTGCGGTAAAAGGATGTGGTGGTGTTCGCTGGGTGGGGGAAAAAGGGGCAGAAGGAAGGAAGCTGTGGGGGCTGGTGACGCGGCAGGAATTCATGTGCAGCACGGAGGGCGGGGGCCTCAGACACTCTGGGGGCTTCGAGTCGCTGCCCACGTGCCCCGGGTGTCCTGTTCCCTCCTCCCCTGGGCTCACCACCCTCAGGCCAGCGATGCTCCCAAATTCACCAGCAGCCTGCCTTGAACTAGTCCCAGCCACTCTTTTCCTCCACCACTCAAGTGGCCTTGCTAGGAAATCCTTCAGATCAAATGCAGAGAGAGAGATGAATGTACCTATGACCTATAAAGCAGTAATGGAGACACTGAATATTCTTCTCACCACAACCATCCTTACTCCTCTGGGAGTAATGAAGAATCTTCTCCCCTCATTCCTCCCGGCACCATCTCCAGGCCCCCACCTCTGGGGATGCCTCGCCCTTGTTTGGACCACACATTTTGTCCTGGGCAGGGCTCCTGAGCTGTATGGCTCCTAACCTGGGTCCTCTGGCTGTCCCCTCCAGTGCAGCCTCCTCCAAACTGAGGACACTCACCCCAGGCCCTCTGCAAACCAGAAGAGAAAAAGCCAAAAAAAAAAAAAAAAAAAGCACGCACCTCCCTACCCCCCTCCTCCAACAGCTCATCACTGCCAGTGTGACCCATATCTGGTCTTGGGAGAAGGAAAGGATCCATGAAGCAAGCCTAGGGCCTTACGGGAGGGCTGGCGGGGAACTGCCATGTCCCCAGGCTGGCCAGCCCATGTGAAAGCCAAGGCAGGCAACGCTCCATCCAACAGCCATCCCTTATGTGTGCCACACATTAGCTTTTCAAGGTCACATCCATCACATCTCATCCGGACTCACAATAACCCCACAGGGGTGCAGGAGGGAACCAGGATGCCCTATTTGCAGATGGGAAACGGAGTCCCAGAAAGTGAACTAATTGTGCGAGGTCCCCGGGAGGTAAGGCTGCACCTTCAAAGGCCAGTCCAGGATGGCTTCTGCTGCCTCATGGGCCTCTCCTGGTCCCGACCGTCTGCTGACTGCAAGGCCTCAGACTGCACTGACTTTCGTTTCCACCCAGCCCCGTTTCTCCTTTCTAATCCTCCACACAAGCAGGGTGAGAGAAGGAAAGGGAGAACTTGTGGACTACTTTGTGAGTGGCAGCTCACAATGACCTCATGTACTATTGTCCTATCTCACAGATGAGAAGACTGAGGCCCAGGGAAGCTCCCCCAGGCATACAGATAGGAGGGACCCAGATTAGAACCTGGACATTCTGACTTCACCCCCAGAGTCCTCTGAAGAAGTGTCCAGTAGCCTTGTCCATGCCATCAGAGGCCCCAGGATGGCTCTGCTTATAGGGGAACCAAAGCAAAACACCAGGCTGCGCCTTCCCAATCAGGGAAAAAGCCCCTTGGGCAATGTGTCCAGGGCCCTGCTCCACGCTGTTCTCAGACAGCTGCTCTACCTTGGCCAAGCACTCAGTCTCAGGGCCTGCTGCTGGCACCCCCCCAAATCAGCCCAGAAAGGAGTCTGCCAGCAGTGTCTGTGACTGGCACCTGCCCCTCTCCGGAGGGCGCCGTCCTGTTCCACTCCTGCTGTCCTGCCCCACCAGCAGACGGAATTACCACGGCTTTCAGGCTGCCAGTCCACAGAGCCAAGAAATACCATGCTCAGTGACGTGGCCCATCCACCCAGAGCCCCGGCCAGGCCCAAGCCGGCCCCCACTCTCCTGCCGTGTCAGGCTTCGGCGGCAGGAATCACACTCTCTGGCTCTTCCTGCCAGCAAGGGCGAGAGGATCTCCCGCCTCTACTGAGCCGCCTGTTCTGAGCTTTCAGCAGTAGCAGACCCTCTACCATGGCAGCCTGCAGCAGAGCAAACGAGGTGCCAAAAGCCAGAACAATCTGTGCTCATCTGCCGAGTCCCAAATGGAACCGAGCCCAAGAAGCACTTTTTTTTTTTTTTTAACTGAATGGTATCCTCAAACCAATTTTTCTCCCAACGTGATCTGAGCCTGATTATTCTCTAAAATGACTGAATCGGAAGCAAGCATTTATCAGGACAAACAAACCCGTGTTGAACATCTCTAACGTACCAGGCACCTGTGTGGTTTGTTTTCTGGCTTTTGCTGTGCAAGAAAGGCCTTATTAGCCTCATTTTACAGATGAGAAAACTAAGGATCAGGGAGGGAAGAACCTTGCCCAGGCCCCGCAGACTGAGAATGGCAAATTCAAGGCTCAAACTGCTGGTGTGACACTGGACAGGGCACGGTTCACCTGCAGGCTCCAGTCCCCAGAGGCTACCCGTCCACCCCACTCTCACTCAACACTGGGCCTTTGGGGCCTTTCAGTTCCTGAGCACCTGATACCAGCAGCAACTTCTCCACCAGCTGAATGAAACAGGGACCCACGGATTCAGTCTGCCTCCGCATATATTTTTATGCCTAGATGAGTATTTTAGAAAGGATCAAGACTTCTGTACTTCCTGGTTCTCCAACTGTTTGAGAAAATCAGACTAGTTTTGATACAGAGTTCTTTAAAGACTAGAATATACACTTGGGGTTCAGGAGACTGGGGTGATTCCTTCTGATGTGAGGACCAGGATTTTCTCCAGGTCCTTGGATACATCTCCAGTAGGTGGGAGTACATCTGGGGCGGGAGTAATGATTGACCGAGATGGGATGGACGGACAGATGGATGGAAGGATGGATGAGCAAATGGGTGGGTGGATGGATGGCTTTTAAAATGTCCTTTTGGCTCCAAAGACTCAAAACTAGGTCCAAAACACAAATCTTCTTCAACCAGTTATCACTCGCACACGTTGCATTTCTGTGACGGCATTTGTAAGATTTCTATTTACCTCTTGAAACACGAGGATGTGGGGGGGGTTCTCTATTCATTCTGATCATGCTCGGTTAGCCTTTTACAAAAACCATATCCAAGGTAACGGCCCCACACTCAGGACAGCTTGCAGGCTACTCCTCTGAGTTCCAAACCACAAAATAGGGGCCGACATGCTCAAGAAATCTGCACAAGTGCTCCGGCGATCCTGGAGGTGGGGAGTTTTGATGATTGTGTCTCCTGGGCTGACTGTGCTGGAGTAGCTTTTACCTCAGCATAATGGGTTCTGCAGGTATTAGGCAAAGCTAAGTAGCAGCCAAGACAGCCAGCTGCTGTTCTAGAGGCTTCTGCCTATCAACTGCGGCCACACCCAGGCAGCACCAAAAGGAGATGAGGAAAACCCTGCAAGTACCTGGGGGCCAGGCTGAGCCCCAGGGTTCAGCGAAGGGATCAGAGCCTGGGAGGCGGGCACGGTGGTGACTTCACCTGACCGAGAATGGGACCCGCACGGAAGGAGGGTATGAAACGAGAGCAAGAGAGAAGCCAGAGGCTATCCGGTCACTCTGAGAAACAGCTCCAGGCCACTGAGGCCAGATCCAGATCCCAGGAGGAAAGCTCTGTAGAGGAGACTCCAAAGCTCTCCCCCCAATTCCTGAAGTTTCTAAACGTGTGACAGGCTGGGTGTGAGCAAGAGGAAACAAACTAGCAGGCCCTGGAGGAGTGCCTCCTCCCGGCCCAGTGCACAACTTCCTCTGCTTTGCATGCTCAGGGAATCCCCAAGACGCCGCCTGGCAAGCCGGCCCGCACCCCGAGTCTCTGGGACAGGCCATCAAGTCACACAGCCTCCTGCAAAAGGGCAGGAGCTGCTAGGAGGGAAATCACATATTTAGGAAAACTCTTGGCTCCAAATGTGGGCCCCCTTTTAGTAAAAGGCCATTCTCCACTCTGAGATAGGGGGCAGCTTGAGGGTTTGGGGTGGGGGCAGGGGGGATAACCTAATGGAAAGGCATCTGAACTCTGATCCTGGGCACCCAGATAGGGCAGAGGCCACGGAAAATGGCTGGGAGAGACAGAGTCCAGCCTCAGCCCCCCTGCCATCTCACGCCAACAGGCATGTCCCTGTTGATAAAGCCCTCCCTGAACCTCGTTTCATTTGAGTCTCAAAATCACCCCCTTGGCCCTTTTATAGATGAGGAAACTGAGAACCAGAGCAGCTTGGAAGTGGCAGAATCGGGACTGCGGTCCAGGGCTTGTGCTCCATGGCCCATGCTTTGGAAGCTATGTAGGGAGGCAGACATGATTTGAATCATGGCTGTGAGGATTACTAGTATATGACGTTGACCAAGACAGATACCTGTCCTGAACCTTACTTTTCTCATCTGTAAGATGGGAATATATTAGACTGAAGTGTATGAAATTGTTATTTGTCATACGGCTCAACGTAAAATGCCTCCCTCTCTGAGATCATCAGCTTGGAATCTGGCAGAGAAAGGACCTAAGGAATGTTTCGGCTTTCACCTTTTTACCTCCCACCTGTAATCCTCAGCACAGGGAGAGGAATTTCCCCAGACAGGTGACTTAAGTGCAGTTGCAACTGAGGGTGTGGGTGGAGAGATGGCTCAGGTGTGGGGGGAGGGGGGCAGGGAGGGATCTGGTCTATGTCTGAGGTTCCATTATTAGAAACCGGGGCCCAGTCTGTGGTCAGAGTGGGGGCCCATTTTCTGTGAAAAGTGCACTGTTCTCCCGTGAAAATCAAATCTGGCATTCGGTATTTCTATCCTCACCTTAGGCTAACCAGTTAGATGCCCCTCCTTGGAACAACCACTTTCCCCCTCACCTGCATGACCCTGTAAACCTTTTAGTACCACAGCCTAGCTGAGGAAGGCTATGATCTCTTGCCGCCCCAGTCCAGTGCCCCACATCCTGCCTACGTGCTGGGACCCACTGATGTGGAGGAAACCCGCTGACCAAAGCACTCATGGCCCCAGCTATTCAAGGGTACATTCGTTTCCATCTGTTCATGGGGGCTTGTTTCTTAAACTCCTACTTCCACACACTGCTCTCAGATGTGCCAGTTTAGCAAAGTTAGTTCTCAACCTGGGGGGTTCCCAGCTCCCAAGCTCCGAGAGGCCCCTCAGTTAGAGGGCTCAGACCCAGCCTTGGACTCCTCTGTAGCACGCCCCCACCCCTGGCTTCTGTGGCTCCTGCACACCCCTCCCCGCCTCCCCCAGACCAGTCCAGGCCATCCTTCTTACCACTCCCTGGACCACACCCCTCTCCTTCACTGAGCCTCCAGGGCCCATGCGTGCATGCGTGTGGGTATGTACATACATTGGTGCGAGCCTGGCTCATCTCCCCGCCTGCCACGGGGGGAAACGGGTCTTGTGAAAACAGCCAAAGAGCACTTCATGCAGGCTTTGTCCGGCATGCTTTACCCCTCCTCTGCTTTACTTTTCCATAGCACTCAGACACTAGGACCCTGGATAATGTAGTCGCTAATTAATTAATTGTCCACCTCCCTCACTAGAATGTAAGCTCCATGAGGGCAGAGACTTTTCTCCATTTGTTTGCTGCCGTGTTTCCGGCTTCTAGCACAGGCCTGGCACAAAGATGATAATAACGAACCGTTGCGTGAATGAGTGAATTCACTGAGACTCGGAGGTTTTAGATTTGCCGGTGGGCCTCAGCTAACAGTGGTAGAACTGGAAGCACCTGCCCCTTCCACCCCCTCACATCAGTCCCAGAACCAGCACAGGGCTGCCCAATACACACTGCTGACTCACTGATAAGCACCTTTTATAATCCCAGAAGAGGTGTTGGGGACTCCTAACTCAGTCCCTACTCAGGCCCCCGAAGACAGCCTTGTGCACCAGACCCAAACCTAGGAAGTGAGCCTCACCCCCGTGCGGGGGGCAGATGCAAGAACCTTGCTTCAGGGACATCCGTGGGAGGCTGAGCTGGGCCGGGACCTGGCGGCCTGTGCCTGAGGTCCCGCAGCCCTACCCCACCGGGGCAGAGAGCGAAAGGCCTGGAACGTACCATGGACTCACTGATGAGCAGCAGCAGAAGGGCTTCCTCTATATTATCCTTCGGGCAGTAGAGGCTGAAAGACACAGATGGCAGCACTGGGTCCAGCACAAGCCTCCAAGCAGAGCGGCTGGCCCGCCACCCCGGCCCTCCGGCCCCGGAGTCAGCAGCGGCCCTGGTAAGGTGACGCCCTCCTGCATAATTCACAGACACCGGATACTACCTGCAGCTCTTTCTCAAGCCGCAGAGTTCTGGATCTGAAAGGCTGGGGTGAGCGGCGGGGCCAGAAATACTACAGATGCTCTGGGGGAAGAGATGTCCCTTCCAGGGCCCAGGGCTGCATGACACAGCCAGGACAAGGAGCAGGGGAGAGCCGCTCAGATCCTGTCATCAATTATTTAACAAATAAGAGAGGAGGTATATGCAGACTAGCAGGAAGGCAGGTAACCTCCAAATAATTCGACTTGTGGATGCCTTCTAGAATGCTCCTCCCAGCCCCTATCCCGAGACAGTCTTCCCTGGTTTATTCGGCTCCTGCGGATAACTGAAAAGCCTGCCTGACAGTGAGCTGGGTGGCAGCTGGAGGAAAGTGCAGGGCACAGGGAGGGGACGTCGGAGCCCCAAGCGTGGCATGAGACCGGCATGGTCCAGCAGAGCTTACTTGTCTCCTTCGTAGAGGTGAGGTTTCCGCAGGGCCTGCGTGATGAAGGAGTTCTCCTCCTTGCTCATGAACTCAGGCAGTGGGTGGGACAGGGGGCTCCAGTAGCACTCCTCACTCAAGGAGTGTAGTAGGACCCCTGCCAGATGCTTGGCCGCCATCTGGCAGAAAGGGAGGAACTCAGACCCAGAAAGCCCCCCGCCCACCACCGGGCCAAATCTGCCAGCCCTGCAGTGCACTGCCCCTTCGGAGGCCCACCACTCCACTCCACTCCCAAGGAGCCCCCTGTTCTCTCTGTTTCCAGCACTGAGGCCACCCCACCCCTTCTGTTGGCCTTTGATGGCTTCTACTTAATCTTCTGTCCTCTGTCCTCTCCTAGACGGGAGGTACGTTTCCTCCTCCTCTGGCCCCATGGAGCCCAGCACAGCTCGGAGTATTCAGCAGGCCCTTGCAGAGCGTGAAGCCACTGGCCTGGGCAGCGCTCTTGACCACATACCTTCCTGATACTTGATCAAAAATTCTAGAGTGAGAAGCAGCTGTGGCTCTGATTTGGGGTGAATTAAAGCCTAAGAAGGTAGGCCTGAATTGGGGCAGGAAAAGGAGTCCAGGTTATTTATTAAAATCATAAATAATCCCTAAGAGTTAGCCTACCACCTTGCTAGGAAGGGATGACATTGGGTTTTAACTCTGATCTAATGCTAGGGGCTCTGTGCAGTGCTGAGGTAGGGATGCTGCGGGTGCTTCCCGGGCTTGGTGGGAGAGAATGCTGAGATCGATTAACAATGTCTGCCATGAGAACAGACAGGGAGAGGAGAAGCGTGCATGCAACATACTGTCATCCCTGATTCAGAGGCTGCCTGCTAGCACTTCTGTTGTTCCCCACTGAAAGTGGCCCCTGTATAAGCCAACCACAGCCAGCACCCAGCCCCGAGGCATCGCTGTGTTACCACTTTGAAGTTCTGAGTTGCTTTGGTCTCCACTGTACGTAGGACCTCCCGAAGCTCTCTCATCCCTTTCACGATGTTCCTAGGGGGAAGACAGCAGAAGCAGGGTCATTCCCAGCTTAGTTTCCACAGACATCATCATCAAACCTGCAGACTCAAGCAGGGAGCCTGCCCATTTGAGTTTTACTTGAAAACACTCAACTGGACTGAAAGGTCAGAGCTGTGACACCAGGATCCTAGAAGCCCAGGACACTGTCGACCAAAGAACAGGAAGGATCCCTCTCCTCCACAGCCCCCCAGGAACCCTGGCTTCCAGCTCACCACCAGAAGGGGACCAAGATTGAGTATTTCAAACAAGATGTCATTTGGCCCAAAAGCCTTGGCTGGTGTCAGACTGACTTGAATCCGCCTCAAATTTTCCATCTTCCCCCAGCACATCTGGTCAGCGCTGGGGTCCATCCTCACCTCTCAGTCCCTGTCACCAGGGCCCCGGACCAGCCTGCATCACCTGGTGCCTGGATAACCACAAGGGCCAGTCACACCTCTTCCCCCAACCCCTGCCAGCCCTCTGGGCCTCGAAATAATTTGCAAGCTTTTTAAAGTGTGACCCAGAATAAAAAAAATACATTTTAGATTGTAACGCAGTATGCACACACTTTCCTTACATAAAACGGAAGCAAGTTTCTTCCTTTTTTTTTTTTAAAGATTTTATTTATTTATTTGCGAGAAAGAATGAGAGACAGAGAGCATGAGAGGGAGGAGGGTCAGAGGGAGAAGCAGGCTCCCTGCTGAACAGGGAGCCCGATGCGGGACTCGATCCCGGGTCTCCAGGATCATGACCTGAGCCGAAGGCAGTCGCTTAACCGACTGAGCCACCCAGGCGCCCTGGAAGCAAGTTTCTTGACACACTACTTAGCTCTACTTAGTGCAGGCCACTCTGGTATTTCCAATTTGACGTCTTGCTCTATTCTTCTTTTTTTTTTAAATTCTGGCTGCAGCCCACTAAACAGGTCTTGCAAACCACTGATGGGTTGTGGCCTGCAGTTTGAAACACTGCTCCATGGACCCTGGAGGGGTCTGTATGCCTGACACACAAACGTCATCTTTTACCACCCCCACCCCCCCTCAAGGCTAGCCCCTCTATCAGCACCCCCAGGGCTCACAGAATCCAGTCTAGGTCTTCACAATGGTATCGTGGCGCTGGCGGGTCTGCTCCTCGCCTCTCACCCATCTCGTCTCCCGCCCCTCAGGTCCTTTTTGAATAACCAACCATATGACCTATGTCAAGTCTTGTCACAGACTCCTCCCATGGCCTTAAACAGCCCTTCCGCATTCATCCTCAGAAAGCCTTTCCAATAACACTTCCTCCTTGCAGCCTTCCCAGACCCCTCCCCACACTTGCCCCTCCAGCCTGCGTCCCTCTTGCTCCCTGTTAATTCCTCTTCTGAAGCATGACCCTGCACGGTCATTTTCCGTTTACGTGCACCGTGCACTCGGAGGGCAGGGCTCCTGTCTGGCTCCCGAAGCTCAGCACTAGCACAGCTCCTGGTACACAGCAGGTGCTCAGCAAATGCTTGAGCCCTGCCCTCCTCCTTTGCTCTGGGGGTTCCCTGGATCACAGCTCACAGGGGAAAGCAGAGGCCGCCAGGTCGGCAAATTTAGAAATGAAGACTACAGAGAGGTGAAAAGCCAAAGGTGGCAGCCAGGAAAGTTCCAGGCGCCCCTCCTGCATCTTCCATGCACAGAACAGATTCCTGGGGGCTTTGGGGCCTGGAGCCATAAAAGGACAAATAGGCAGACCAAGTCCCCGCCTTCTGGGAACCTCTGGTTTCAGAGAAGAAAGCAAAGATGTGCAAACCATCAACGTTATACACACAGACCCTCGTTTGCAGGGCTGAGAGTGGAGACAAAGACCACAGGGATAGAAGCAGAGGCACAATGACCTTTCCCAGTCTGTCCAGAGCTTCAGAAGAACCAGGAGGGGCTAAGAGGCCAGGGAACCACAGGTGTCCTGATAAACAATTCAAGTTTGGGCGCAGCCACTGATGCCACGAAGCCTGAGGACGGGCTCGCCTCCGTGGGCTGTGCACGGTCTCTTCCTCTACCAAGCCAGGCCTTCAGTGTGGACAGCGTCTCCCAGACTTCTGTCATCTGCATCCCACGGTTACAAGTTTTGCTCCTAGCTGCACGCCATCAACGTTTTAATTTATGCAACACTTTTCTTTACATCTTCTTTTTTACTTTAGGAGATGCATCTTAATCAAAAACACCTGGAATCATGGATTTGGTGTGCTAGTTCTTTTTTCCTTTTTGTTTTCTTTTGCCAGTAGATACTAAATAATAGAAGTACTTACAAAAAGTTAAGTCTGTATATCACTCAAAACCACCTTGTGTATTACCAGAGGTACATTTTGAGAAACAATAGATTAGAACACAGGTTCTCAAAGTGTGGTCCCTGGACCAGCAGCATCAGCATCCTGGGAATCTATTAAAAATACAAAGTCTGAGACCACCCCCCCACGCCGACCCGCTGAATCAGAAACTCTTGGCTGAGCCCAGCGATCTGTTTTTTTTTTTTTTTTAATGTTGAGTAACTTTTTATTATAATATTTCGAATGTCACATCATGTGTTCCTTTGTCCTCCAGGTAATGTTGATTTTTACCTCCTCACCCCAACCATCTTAAATTTTGAGGTAATCAGCCTACAACCTGGGTACATTTAGACCATGCATTTTGTCTCCCTTTCTGTGGGTGGGATTTCTAATATCAGTTCGGTTTTCAAAGCCTTTACTATGTTGCTTTGACTAAATTCTGTGCGTGCCACTCAGGGCTTATTTTAGCAAGTGGATCATGTTTTGTATTATTATTCTGCTCCTACAACCTTTGCAGTGAACTGGGTTTGTATTGTGCATGTAACACGTGCATGTAACACGTGCATGCAGGGGTGAGCCTAGAACTTGTGCTGGATCACAGAATAGAGAATTCTCACCTCTATCTCTCGACTTTACAGCCCCCCCCCCCCCAACACACACACACGCTTCTAGGATCCACTTTTCCTTGATCTCTTTCCAGAAAGATAGGAATTCTCCTTGACATTTCTGCTGTCTGTGCCCACTGAATAGTTCCATAACTGAGGTCATCTTCAGGTCAAAGCTAGGAAGTCGCCATCCAGGAAGTCAGATGTGGGTCTTCACGGGCAGAACCCAGGGTATGCAAATCAAAAAGGGCCTGGTTCAGGTTCTTCTCCAGGACAATGGTGGCTTCCACAGTGTCCAGGGTTTTGCCCCATTCATCTTGGGATAGCTTCTGTAAGTCCTTCCTTGATGTGGCCTCTTCTCTCCCTTTAGTTGTGCAGTTTGCAATGTCCAGCAATCTGGGTTTTACCAAGTTTTCAGGGGGTTCCTATGGACCTTCAGTTTTGAAAACCATCGGTTTGGATGAGCCTCAGTGTCTTCAGGTTCTCCCATGCTAAGAAGCCAGGTTCCAGAAGGGACAACCTGACATGGAAACCCTAGTTTTGCAGCCAGATCCTAAATCCATAATCTTGGGAAAGTGTAGCAGCCACTCTGAGTCCTTGCCTCCCTGTCCACAGGAGGAGGATTCCTCATGTGTTCCTAGTGCTGTCAGGAAGATGAATGTGTGCAAAGCCCAAACACACCCGGGCATGTGGGCGAGGCACACCAAATAGTTATTTTCCTTTCCCCTTTTACTTTGGGTCCTAAAGATCTTTTTTTTTTTTTTTTTTTAAGATTTTATTTATTTATTAGAGAGTGAGCGAGAGAAAAACAGCATGAGAGAGGAGAGGGTCAGAGGGAGAAGCAGGCTCCCTGCTGAGCCGGGAGCCCGATGTGGGACTCGATCCCAGGACCCTGGGATCATGACCTGAGCCGAAGGCAGTCGCTTAACCAACTGAGCCACCCAGGTGCCCCTAAAGATCTTATTAAATTATGTTTTAATCTGCCATGTTATTTTGCTTGGAAGTCCAGGAGTGAATGGGTAGGGGGCAGAGGACAGAAGTACCTGAGGGGATCTCCCAGCTTTGTGTCCACCTGTCTCCTCCCGTGAGCCCTGCCCCCGCAGGGGACATACACACAGGATTTCCCTGGGAGACACACCACACCCAGGGACAGACTAGGAGTCCCCAGGAGCCCAAGTAGGAGGAGCCTGCAGCAGAGGCCCTTCAGTCCCACTGAGGCCTCTGCCTTAGAAAAGAACCCAGTGTTAGCTGGCCAGAGATCAGGCCAGCTGAGAGGAGAGCCCAGCACCAGCCGCCACCAGAAGAGAGCAACAAGACAGGAGGCATGGGCTTCCAGAAAAGAGAAGAAATGGCTGGCTCTGGGAAGTCTGCAGGAGAGCAATGCCCTGGCAGCTGGGCCAATGGCCACAGGCTGGGGCAAGGCTGGGCCCAGAGACTGGACCCTGGGACTGCCCCAGAGCCTTGGGGCCCAGAGTCAGTCCGTGGCTCTTGGGACCTGTGGGTGACTTTCCATTCTGTGGGCTCCCTGCCACCTTCCTCCCTGGCAGCCCAGCTCAGGCTGCTACCAGGAGCCCAGAGCCAAGAGGGACTACGGTCTCTTTTTCCCACTCCAGCTCAAGGACTGTCCTCTCTCTGCCTTAGTCTCCACATCATCAACACTAGGAGAGGGCCCCCAGACCGAGGCACTGGCATCGCCTGGGCGGGGGGCGCGGGTGCAGAGAAATGCAGACTCTCAGGGATCCTGCCCCCCCCCATACGCACACAATGAAGGATTCAGAACTACATTTTCACAAGATCCCATGTCCAAAAAGTTGTGTAATTTTACTATTTTCAAATCTGTAAGGGATTCTGGCATCTAAATCAGCTCCCAGGAATCCTTTCACAAGGCAAGTCATCATCCTCAGGCATCTTTTGGGTAAATCCCAATATTTACGGAATGCCCATAAAGAGAAAAACCAGCACAGAGGCTCTGGTGGCCAGGGCTGTACGGGGAGAGATTTGGGATCCCAGCTGGCCCTGACCTGTCCTGAGATGTCGGGAACAGCCCTCTGCCTCAGCTTATGCCTCCGGGAAATGGGAAATCAGATGGGGTTTCTCCCACCAGCCTGAGAGAAAGCTCCCCGTGCCAGGTAGAGCTGGGGCTCTGTCCAGCCCCGTGAGAGGGCAACTTGAAAGATCTCTTTGTTCTCGGTCTCTCGTGCTGACCTTTCAGAGCAGAGCTGCCACTTTCAACAAATATCCAAACAGGGCCTCAGACCAACCCTGGCCCAGAATCAGGCTGCGTGTGGAGAAGCCAGGAAGCCATTGATCCCAACTCAAGTCAAGCCTGGCTGGCCGGGAACAGAAAGACAGAGGTGTGAGGCAGGGATGGGTCATCGAGGGAGGCCTCCAGGTGGGAGGTGTGAGGAGGTGGCGAGCCCCTGGCAGCCCCCTTGTCAGCAGCAGGCAGCGGGCAGATTTTCCGAGGTGCTCTGTCTCACTCTATCCTCACAGCTTCCGATGAGGCTGGTAAGGCAGGCTTTGTTCTCCCAGCTACCAGCACAATGCTTGACTCATAGAAGGCACTCAAGAAATCATTGCGGAATAAATAAACTCCCATTTTCCAACGGGAAAATGAAAGCCTGGTAGACACCCGCCTTTCCAGGCCATCGCTTCCCGAGGGGAGGGGCGGGCTTACCACAGGCACCAAGGCTTCAGACTTTTCTCCCTTTAAACTAAAAAGATTCCTGAGAAAGACAATGCTTGTCTTTTGACCCAGCAGGGTTATACTTTCCTTTCCTGGCTGTGTGAACTCCAGGACTCCTGAAATTCAGCTAAGTGACTAGTCTTTCCAAAGTACCTACTGTCACCCAGCGTCTGGTTGGTCATCAACCCTGTTGACAAGAGACATTCAACAAACACTCGTGGAATGAATGGAGAGACAGAATTGAGGGAGTGAATATCTCCTTCGTGGACCTGCAGGTAAGGAGCACACAGTCTGTTAAATCAGCCACACTCCTGAATTTATTCAGAGCTTAGCAAAGTGTTTTGCATACAGTAGGTCCGCAACAAATACTGTTTTGTTTAGTTTTTTGGTTTGATCTGAAACAGAGAATAAGAAACTGCATGGAATTTATGGTTGAATGGAATCTAAACAGACAACTGCGGCATGGGACCCTGGCCAGAAGTCCCCATTTCAGGGCTGACACTGATTGCGCAGGAGAGGTTTCTGGTCAAGGACCGAGAAGAACACAGCCAGTTGGCCGATCCCACCAGCTGGAGGGTTGAATCAGGAGGCAAGGTCAGGTGAAGTTCAAACACTTATCAAGCTGTTCACTCCTGCCATAGACCCATAGCATCAGTTTCAAAAACTAGAGCTCTCCTCTTTACCCCAAGTCCCAGAAAAAGGTAGTGACGCTTCCCTTGCAGGGCACTGAGGACATCCAGGCAAAGAGATCCTTCCTGTCTAGCCAGGTGCGGGACAGGTAGTGAGTGGGTGCTAACAATAAAAACAGGCTGTGCATTAAGAAAGCCTGGGAGAGTATATTCTCTCCAATGGGCCTCAGAGGCTTTCCTGTGCCCCAAAGAGTGACACAGGTCAGTAGGAGGCTCTCTGGGGCTTCCGTGTTGCTGGATTCTGGCCCCTGAATCCCCCTTAGAGCACTCTGTCTCCTGCCCTCCTCAGCCCTGCAGATAGTGGGTGGGCTGTCAAGGATAAGACAAAATTGCTGCTGACTGAAGACACCCCTCACGGGGTCATACCACACAGGAGGCCGGGCCTTCTAGGGCAGAGCCCCTTCCCCACAGCCGGCTGCTGCCCAGGCAGCTTTAGCTGCCTCTCAAGTCAGCACCTAGCGGGCAGCTGCGCACCCCCCCCCACACACACACCCACAGCCCTCAGCGAGGGAGAGTGCTTTTATAAGGCTGAACAACCTGCCGAGCCCAGGAAACTCCCTTAGAAAGCACACACACTCCCTTCTCTATTGTTTGGTTTTGGTACAGTGAGCACATATTGCTTTAGTAATTAAAAAAAACAATTTTGTTTTTTTAACACGCACGAAACATACAGCCCAGCTGGTTCAGTACACGTGGCTCAAGCTCACTCTCAGCCCAGAGCCAAGAAGAGGCTCTGCAGGTCTAGGTAGAAGGAAGGGGGAAAAAAAAACCACTCCAAAGAGAATGGCCCCTTGCCCACTCTGGGGGAAGAAGCCTGCAGCTCACGTTCTTGTTTCCTGGGAGCTGCCCAGAGACTCAGGTCCTAGTGAGGTCAGGGCCCTGGACAGGGACAGTCAACTTTCCTGCTATTGCGTCGCCCTTGGCTTCCCTTGCACCTCACCCCTGGAGCTGCTTCATGCAAAGCAGAACCAAACCTCTCCCACAGCTAGGACTCTGGGCCCCGCTGCCATTGTCCAAAGCCACAGAACACGTTCCAAAGGTGCCCTCTCCTGGCAGCTGGTGCCTGCGGAACTACCTGGGACAAAGCTCTGCTCGGAGTCCACTGCTGCCCTCTTGTGGCAGCGAGGGGAATCGAACCGAGGGTCTCAGACCCCTGCCCTCTGGACGGGGCCTCTCGCAATTCATAACTTTCCTTTTAGGTCAAGGCCCCTAGGGGAAAAATGAATGGCCCTCACACCTACTAAGTCTAAAATACTTAGGCCCAGCCTTAACCAAAGCCCAGAATAAAAGAAGAGCTGTTGGAGGTCAAGCAACCCCTGCACCCCCATTTTGCACACTGGAGAACACCACACCCTTTAAATTATGTCAAATCCTCACACGGAGGGACAAGGTTGGACTCTGGGAGCAGGTACTGCTTGTGGCCATCTGTCCTTGGGAGCAGGGCACCCCCAGTCCACCCAGGGCCCACATGGGGATGAGCGCCAGCTCTCAGATTCTGCCCAGAAGCAGGTCCCACCATCTCCCCCTGCTCCTCAGGCCCCGAGGGAAGTCTTCTAAGGCCGAGAAGCTCCCTGGTCCCCGAGAGCCCACCATATCCCAGCAGCACCCCCACCTCCCTGCCCCCCTTCCCTCCCTAGCACCTAGCAATGTCTGAGGGCTACATTCGGCTCCTTGACTGTCTGCTCCGTGCTGGAATGGAAGCTCCCGAAGGAGGGGAGCTCATCCTGTTCCCAGCTTCAACCCCATGAGTCAGGTGGGGTGCCTGGTGCACAGAGGGCTCTCAGAGGCTGCCTGTGAAATGAATGCTTGGGCTGTTCTCTGGGGTTTTTCCCTTAGCCCCTCCCCCTTACTGGGCCGTGACATCAGTCTCTTTACGTGGGGAAGGGTTTTATCACCTTCCCAAACACCCCAAGAGCCCCAGGTGAGGTGGGGGGGATTTACCAACAGGAAATGGCCCTGGAGCCCTTCTAAAGACTTTTCAGAGCTGCCCTGGAGGAGAAGACCCAATGTCAGACATCGGGGTCCCAAAGTACCTCCGAACCTCTGCTCCTCACACCTTAGGCTAAGGCAGTGGTTCTCAACCGGGGTGATTTTGCTCTCCACCACCCAAGACATTTGTCAACGTCTAGACACATTTTTGGTTGTCACACTCGGGGCAGGAAGAGCTACCGGCACCTGGCAGGCAGAGGCTGGGATGTCGCGAAAGCCTACGACGTACTGGTATCTGGCTCACCCTGTTAACAGGTCGGTACCTGAGAAACCCTGGATTGAGGTGACTTTTTTTTTTTTTTTTTAACTTCCTAACAACAACAAATATATATATAAAAAACCAATGGAACTGGTGATTCACCTAGGAAGATAGAACTCTGACCTGAAGACGATAATGAGTAATTACGAGAGCTCATACCACTGTGGGTGGGTGGTAGGCAAGGCCCGGGACTGGGCGGGGACAGACCCCCGCTCAGCACCGGCTTGCTGGCTCTGGGCAAGTTACTTCTCCTCTCCTTTCCTCAGTGAGTGGGGACATTAATTCTTCATAGGATTCTGCCTGGCATGCAGTAAGTATTCAACAAGTATTAGCTACTGTTAAGAGAAAAGGGGGGATAGAAATTCTTTAAAGTCCAGCCAAGCACATGGGGCCACAATCCCTGCTCTAAAAATATCTGTCACATTCCCGGGCCACCTCTGGGCTGGATGCGGGCACAGGAAATGCACGAAGGGGCTGAGTTGTTGCCATGTGTCCCGGGGACTGCTGCTCAACACTCAAGCTTTCAAATGTTTGGGCTGTTTGCTTGGAAAGAAATGATTCAGTTTCCATTGCTCTTTATTTGGGAGGCATGGGAGGCTGGGGGAGGGGGAGGAGAAGAGTCAGCATCCTGTCTTTCAGGACTAAAATCTGGGCTTCAGAAGGAAAAGAGGACACAGGATGGGGAGCAGAGTGACAGGAACAGAACAGTAACTGGAATTACTTGGGCTCTCCTGGAGGGGTGAGGGTTGGCTAATGCTCTGTCCACTGCGGTGGCACCCCCCCCCCCCCCACACACACAGCCAGAGTGTGCAGAACACAGACAGGGAGGAAGAGGCCCACTCGGGGTGGGGTGGGACCAGCTTCGGGAAAAGGAGCCACCCGCTGAGAATGGTGACTCAGGGTCCCAGAGGAGCAGAGAGAGCCCTGAGTCAGCGTAGCCAGGATCAGCCCAACCATCACCAGGGTCCTGTCCTTCCCCCACACCCCCCACCCCAAAACTGGAAACTACATGGGTTTCGAGGCTACTTGGATCCGAAGCTGGAATCCCAGCGGGTGAGGTGGGGCAAGTTACTCAACCTTGTTGAGGCTCTGTCCCCTCTCGAGTGACCTGGGGTCACCTGACTTCCTTCACGGGACACCGTCCGCTGAGCACATGCACACAGCAGGTGTTTGATAACTGCCGGCTCTCTCCCTCCTTCCCTCCTGGCTGTCCTTGACGGTCATCTTAACCTCGTCACACCTGGAACACGTGTGGTGTGGGGAAGGGGAGCGGGCAGCCCTGAGGGGACCGCAGTGGAGCAGGGGTTCACAGCACCCCCTGTGCTCTCAGCTCAGTACTCAAGGTGCTTTTCATTCCTGCCTCTCCTTGGACCCTCACCGCACCCCCTCCCCCAATGCAGGACAAACAGAAGCCCCCCGTTCGAGGAAGGAAGCGGAGCCGGGGGTGGGGGAGAGAAGAGGAACTTGCCCAGGGTTGCTGGGTGGCCTCCCACTCCTGGGCCCTGCCTTGGCGACCTCCAGATGACCAGGGCGCCCCCCCAAACTCTTCCAACCGGAAGCTGAGGCCACACCTACCAAGCCGGCGTGCACTTGGAGCAATCACACAGGAGGTGGGCGCACCTGGCGGCAGCAGCAGGGACCTGTTCCCCCCGCAGTTTCTGCTGTGGGCAGGGCAGCCTAACGGGTAGGAGCGTCCGCTGGGTCCTGCATGTGGAGTCCTGGCTCTGCCCAGGGCAGGTCACTTATGTTCTCTGTGCCCCCACGTCCCCCGTAGAATGGGGATGCAACAGCCCATACCACAGAGGGCTATCGGGAGGACCAAATACACACGAGGCGAAGCGCTTAGCAAGGGCCTCCCGCAGACTCAGCCCGTATTCAGACAATGAATGTTTGTTAAACGCAAGAACGAAGGGGACACCGGAATCCCAGAGGTCTACTCCTAGGGTGTGCCATACAGAAGAGCACCTCTACCCTTTGTGCCTACAGGTGGCCTTGGGAGGGAGGGCCTCTTAAACACGCAGCACGCTTTTCTGTAAAGGGCCAGGGAGTAAATATTTTAGGATCTGCTATCTATTCCACTCTGGGTGAGAGACAGTAGGTCCATAGTTCGTGTGGCTATGTTCCAATAAAACTTTATTTGTAAAAACAGGCGGCGGCAGCCCCCGTGCTGCAAAGGTTCCGCTGAGGGGGCATCTCTTCACATACCCCCTCAGCCCCGAGAGCCGCACCTGCAGACCAAAGGGTGCCCCGGGGCAGGGGCAGGGGCCGGGGCTGCAGCTAGGGAGAAGTAGCCAGGTGGCAGTTGCCTGGGCAGCAAAAACAGGAACTGGCCCACCGGGCCACTGCGTCTCTGAAACTGAAGCTCAGCAACCACAAACGGAAAGAAGAACACAAGTGGTGGAGGTAGAGCAGAGGCGGCATGCTTCCCGGGGTCCCCGTGATGAGCTCCAGCCCCCACCCCCCCCAGCCACACGGTGGGCTGAGCCCAGGGCTCTCCGGGCCTCCTGGTCCACACGTCCCCAACGGGGACTCCCCTGCCTCCCTGGCCTGTCGCAAGAAACACTTAAACAACAAAAACAAAAGGTGTGAAGTTCAAGCTTGGGCCAGCAGCTTACCCAGCTGGGGACTGTCATGAAAAATAATACAAATAAATGATGATAATGCTTCTGACTTTCCAAGCAGCTGGGATGGATCAGGAGCTCTGGGAGGTATTCTCCCCCGAGAGCAGGGTGACAGCCTGCCTCCTGGTGGGGACCCTTCTACCCTGTTCTTACCATTCAGAAGACAGGGACTCGAGCAGTACCCCCTTGTCTGACAGTGAGGGTAGAATGGAGACAGAGAAGGGGCGTACAGGCCTCCTCCAGGCCAGGGGTCCAGCTGGGGCCGGACTGCCCCCCTCCCCAGGTGTGTGCCTCCACCTACCTCAGCCTGACAAGCTGGGAACATGTCAGCCCCCACCATCCTCTTAAGAGAGCACACACCCAGATCAGAGAGGCCAGACTTAACGTGACGAGCGTCAGGAGCACCCCCGGCCCAGAGAGAAATGTCCAGCTCCCACTCAGCTGCCAGTGACCTACCCCTTCTTCAGGTTTGTCACGTAAGCGCTCTGGAGGGCGGCTTCCAGGAAGTAGGTGAGCTCATAGTCGACGGGGTGAGAGCCTTTCAGGTGCCGTGCCGTGGTGTTATTTGTGATCTGGGAAGGGGAACATGGAGAGAGCCACTGTCTCAGAGTTCTGAGTCAGAGGGGCTGGGGTGAGAGTCAGCCCCGGCAGATCTGGCGGCCCCATCACCAGCGCCCGTCCCGAGCCGCCTCAGAGGCACGCCGTGTGCTTCTCAGAC
The DNA here is from genome assembly GCF_011800145.1 of Mirounga leonina. Classification (NCBI taxonomy): domain Eukaryota; kingdom Metazoa; phylum Chordata; class Mammalia; order Carnivora; family Phocidae; genus Mirounga; species Mirounga leonina. The sequence goes on from NW_023270305.1 coordinate 64,861,448, forward strand.
CAAACCCAATCTAACTTGCTTTTGTTTGACATACGTCTGAAACACGCTCTCCTCCTCCAAATGCTAGATGCCCACAACAGCCCTGCAAAGCTGGTTTTGTCTGCATTTCATAGACGTGGAAACTGAGGCTCAGAATGTGCCTGAGGTCACAAAGCCAGCACGCACCTAAACCTCCAACTTAGGTCTGGCCAGTTACAGGCTCAGGCTATTTCTATGACTTCTTGGTTCACTCAATCAACAAACCCTTGAGTGACTACCATATACCAGGCGCTGTTCCTGTCATATAACCACGGGATGTCAGAATAGCCCCACGGCTAAGACCCCAGGTTCCAGGAAAACCTGAGCAGCAATTGTGTTATTAACTGACCTGTCCTTAAGCCTCAGCTCTAAGAGGATCATCCAGCCCCACCAAGATAGGCCTGCCTTTCCTATGCCACCTCCCTTCCCTGATCCAAGAAACAAATCAATGAGCCATCCACCTTATCTTTAAGAGAGCTTCTTACTTCCTTGGAGCTTGGGGCTGGGTCGTAGGAGGGACACACAGCATTCCTGAGAATGCACAGGGTTCCACCGCCTGCCCTCCCCTGACCCGAGATAACCAGCTCCCAGGGCCCGACTGTCAGCCCACTGCCACAGGGCCCTGATTCCGGCCCTGCAAACCACAGCCCATCATCGTAACCCCCTTTAAAAGTCAAAAGCCTAGGCTTCTGACTGAATGGGAGACTATTTCATGAAAGTTTTCTCTACACCACATACAGTTCTAATGGGAAGGGCTCCTGAAACACTGCTGTCTAGCAGGGATCCACATGACCTCAGCAGAGGTCAATTCAACCACGCCAAGTCTCCGAGTGGACTTCTGCCAGGGAATGTGCTTGAGTGTTGTTTTCCCTGAGTCCCCCAATCACTTCTTCCTTCCTCCTAAAATCCAAACAGGCAGAGGGACTCTAGGGTAGTGACACTCAACAGGGGCACGATGTTACCCTCCAGGGACATTTGGCATATCTGGAGATAGTTTGGTTGTCACCCCGTTTTGGCTGGGAGGCGGGGGGCTGTTGGCATCTGTAGAGGCCGGGATGCTGCTGAACATTTTATAATACACAGGGCAGCCCCACACAGCAAAGACTGATCTGGCCCCAATGTCCATAGTGCTGAGGCTGAGAAACCCAGCTCTGGAGGATGACTCCTCCAAAAAGGCCTGTCACAAGACAGGTGCTGGATTGACATTTTGGCACTTGCCGAAGTAGGTGAGGCTCTGGGCTCTGACTCTCAGCTCATGACACCGACCGCGGGGGGCCTCTGCCGTGGCACCTGCCTTCTAGTGCCTTTTAACTGTCTACTGAACAGAATGTCTAGGCACCAGCCCCGAATTCTCCCCTACGAGTGATCAGAGCCACACTCCCAGGGTTCCAATCCTGCCCATGCTACTTAGCAGCTGTCTGAACTCCTCCCCAAACCCGAGCTTCTCACTTGGGAAATAGGAACACCAGGGCCTCTCCCAGCCAGTGGGTGTGAGGGTTAAATTCGAGAATGGCTGTAAGGTACTCAGAGTACTGCCTGACACAAAAGCAGGAACTCAGTGACCATTTGTGGTATCCTTGTGAAATGGAGCTGTCTGTCCTCCTCCCATTAAACCAAGAGCTCCCCAGAAGGGAAGAACTGGGGTAACATCACAGCGTACTGCTAACACGACAACTCTGGCCTGCAAACAATTCATACAGGCCTCCCGCAGGGGGAGTGGGGAGAAGGGGAGGCCTGAGGACTTCCAGACCCCGGCTGGCTGGCCTCTGCTGGCCTCTGCAAGGCTCGGACAATGGGCTCCAAGGCCTCCCCTCTGCCTGCCGCTCCCCCTGCTTGTGCTCTCTCTCTGTCAAATGAATAACAATAAAATCTTAAAACAAAACAAAACCAAACCAAAAACCTCACCTACTAGACGGGGATAAACACAATACCTACTTCACAGAGTTGTGAGGATTACGTAAGTTTAACGGGTGCAGATAGGCTGTCACCTTTGGTCGTCCGAGTCGAGCTCACCCAGGAGGCTCTGGGCTCCCTGGTGCAGACTCGTTTATTCAATCTGTTTGCTGGAGGCGAAGGGTCTCGTTCTGACAGAATAGGTCTACTGCGAGGAGCTTTCCAACCACTGAGGCGGAGGGGCACTGGAGGGGTGGAGGGTGCCGTTTCCCAATATGCACAAGGGCGATGCACGGGCTTAGTGGGGGCCTGCTGTGACAGGCGCTCCATGGAGGCAGCTAGAAGCGGAGTGCCGTATTCTCAGCTCACCTTCTCCAACTCCTGCAGGAACACCTGAGCGATCCAGGAGGCCCTCTCGAAGCAGGTGATCACTTCCTCCTCCCTCTCAGTCAGGCGGTGGCGGGAAGCGATGGAGTTGGGCAGGCGTTCCAGGGAGAGGCCTGCGGGAGGAGGACAGCACCTCAGACCTGCCCTGCCCTGGCCCCCCCTGACCCCAGGCCCTGCTCACGGGCCCAGGGGTGGGCTCACCCCGGGGAAACCCAGGCTCAGGAGCAGCCAGTGGGGGGCGAGGTCGGCGGCAGGGAAGGAGGAAGCTAAAGCGGTGGTATTGGTGGTGGCTGGGGTCAAGCTGCGGGCTGACAGCGGGCACCCCCAAGCCCCGCACGGAACCACAGCATGGCACCCCCGCGTCCAACTCCTGCCCACCCTTCCAGGCCAGCTCCTACAGGAACCATTCCTGACCCTCCTTCCAAGTTGCTGGCCGGAGACACCCGCTGCCCCGGCACTTGCCGTTTCTACGCTGTACTGTGGGTGCTGACACCCAGCTCTTCTCTCCCCCTGTCGCTGAAAGCCCCACGTGGGCAAACTGTGAACCCTTCTGTACCACCACTGCAGGCCCTGCTGTCTGCACACGACAGAGGCTGCAGCTAGGCCGCACTTCCCAGGCACCCTTCCACGGATCCAGCTTGGTCCTCGCCTAAGTTACTCAGACACGGGTCAGCCTGCAAGCAGACAGCTGCCGCCTCTGCCCCCAAGGCACCCACTCCGTCATTTTTTTTTATCACAACGAATTTTTTTTTTCAGTAAAATAAAGTAAAACCATTGCTCTAAAGCAAAAACAAAAAAGAAAGAGTCCAGAAAGGGTCAGAAGCCAAGAAGGGAAAGCACTGTTATGCCTGTTAGCGGTGGATGCCATAAAGGAAAACAACTATACTTGCATCAGTTTTGTTTTTTTTCAAGACAAGAAAAAGACTGAATAAATTCATGGTCATGGAGAAGAAAAATCTAGAGTCAAGATGAGACCAGCCTGAAGAGGGCAGACACTGTCTGAGCACCCTGCCCGAGGCTCTACCCCCGAAACGTCCCAGTATACGCGCCCAGAACACCCCACCCTGTTTTGCGTCAAGTCAGTCCCGACTGTGTTTCTGTCACATGTGACTAACACTCAGACCTGACTAGAGAGTGCTGTCCTGACTGGTGCTTCCTCACGGGCAGCAGCCAGGTCTCTCTCACCTTCGTGTGCCACACGGTACTTTACATGCAACAGGTGCTCAGGATGAACTTACTGGAGAAGCCATAGGAGTAGAACCCCCAACTCTCTGCTGCCCTGTGCCCACTGATGACCGTGCCCTCAATACTTCCCTTCCCCTACCTCCCTCATTTTAGGCTTCACCTCTCGAGTGGATGACCACATCAGCCTCCCTGGCCTCCCTGCCTCCAGTCTTGTTCTAATGCGTCCTGCACACTGCTCCCGGGGTGATCCTTCCAGAACTCCACTGCTTCAACCCTTCAGGGGTCCCCAGTGCTACAGGGTGAGGTCCAAACTCCTGGTGCCCCATACCAGCCCCTCTAGGATTCCATCCCTGTCACCGGGCCATCCTTGGCGCTTGCCATGTGCTACAGGCTGAATGTTTGTGCCCCCAGACCCCAGGTCCTATGTTGAAGACCTAGTGTCCAAGGTGATGGTATTAGAGGCAGGGGTCTGTGGGAGGTGACGAACAGGATTCGTAGCCTTATAAAAGAGACCCCAGAGAGCTGCCTCACCCCTTCCGGCACGTGATCACAGAGGAAGTCAGCAGCCTGCAACCCAAAAGAGGGTCCTCACCATAACCCAACCATGCTGGTGCCCTGATCTCCGACTTCCAGCCTCCAGAGCTGTGAGAAATAAATGTGTGTTGTGTATAAGCCACCTAGTCTGTACTTCGTCATAGCAGCCCAAGCTAAGACACCACAGCTGCTTGCATCCACAGCCAACCTCCTGTTTCCAACTGCTGACCTTGTTCAAGTTTTTCCTCCTGCCTGGAATGCACCCCCCACCCCCACCTAATCCCCTAGGTCCACCCCAAATCACCACTTACCTTCTGCCCCTCCAAATACTGCCTCCTCTGTGGAGCCCCTCCTAATATACCCTGGTATGACCAACCCTTCCCTCCTGGGGCCCCAGTCTATGCTTGACATACTCCTGCCCCACCATTTCTTATACTTATTTCTTCGCACGCTTGCCCAGTCAGACCGTACGCTTTTAAAGGCACAACCATCTCACGTTCATCTTTCTACCGATTGGGTGGGCACTAAGCAAGCACCGGCCGGCTGGCAGAAGACACGGCAAGCCTGATCCTGCCTGACAGAGTGCAAAGTGCCCTGCAAACACAAGGTAAGGAATTACCGTTTTGCTTGGCTAGATCCCAACTCATATGGATTTAGTGACCTTGTCCTCTGTCAGGCTGGGGCGTGAACGGGTCCAAAGGTTGGGGTGACTTGGCCCGGGCGAAGGCAGGCACAGAACATGAAGGCCCTTGCTCAACACAAAGACTCAGTGACCAGGGTCACTGAATGTCACCATGCCTCCTGCCAAATAACTCATGACCAGGAGGGAAAAGCTCCTCACTCGCGAGCGCTGAACGGGGCAGAGACTAGTGGGAGTCCTAGAGGAGATGCAGAAAGAAGACGGAAGGCAGGCACCACTGCTCACTGCTAGTGCTGGCCCCGCCCCTCCTCCCTAGCCACGGGGCCTGTCCACCCCGCAGGAAGGTGGGACAAACCAACTGTTCGGAGGCCTGGCCTGGGAGACCAAGGGCAGACGGCGGGAGGATGCAGACATTCCAGAAGCCCTACAGTGGATCTGTTTCAACACGGTCACTCTGTGGCTTATGTGAGAGACAGGCTGCCAGCTGGGCTCCTTCCTGCCCCTAGGCTGGGCCCAGACCTGGGATGGATGATGCCAGCCGCCTGGCCGGCTCGGGCTGCCTCCAGTGGGCTGGCCACTGCAAGGTGGTGAACTGAGTAACATCTGTCAGTGGAGCCTCCACTGTCCACCGTTTCATTTGTTCCCCCTGCACCCAGCAGGGGCCTCTCTGCCATGCTCCTCTGGAAATTCTCAGTCTCGTCCTCCTGGAAAACTCGCAGCGAAACCACCTCCTCTCTGAAGCCGTCGTAAGCCTCCTGACCTCAGAACCAGCAGCACGTTTTCCCTGCATCTCCTTTGCATATGCCTTTACCTACCCTGGAACCATCCTCTCTGCCCATTCCTGATTGCTCTTGGCACCCAGGGAGAGCAGGGCCTGGTGACTGGTGAGTGGATGGATATAGAGCTGAATGCACTCATTCACTTATGCAGAGGAGCGAGCCCGCGGGCTTTCTCCTGCTCCACTTACAAAATGGTTTTTTGCTGAATTTATAAAGAAACTGTGGCATATTTATACAATGGAACACCACTCAGACATAAACTAAAGGACAAACTCTTGATATACATACAACATGGATGAATCTCCAAGAAATCAGATTGTGCAGAAGAAGCCAGATATCAAAAAAGTCCATGCTATAGGATTTCAGTTACATGACATTCAAAAAAAAGCAATATAATCTGTAGTAATAGAAACGAACCAATCACGAATCATTGCCGGGGGCCTGAAGATGGGGGTAGAGCGAGAACCAACTGGAAAAGGGCCTGCAGGAAACTTCTGGGGTGATGGCAATGTTCTTTGTCTTTAGTGGGGTACTGGTCACATGGGTATTTACACCTGTCCAACTCACCAAATTATACACCTAAGATCAATGTACCTCACTGTATGAACATTGGTCAAAAATAATGGATAGAATGCCTTCTCTGAAGGAAGCAATTGTGAGAGCAGAGAACTGAAAGATCGAAGTACAAGAGCTATGGTCACTAAGGGGGTCCTCTGTGAAATAATCTCCAATACACATACAACCAAAAAGCTTCCTGGAGCTGGCAATGGCTTTTCCTAATGAGGGTCACAGTCTAGGCATCTAGTTCTGCCCATAAAAAGGGGCTTCTTGACCTTACATTTGCTTTTTGACTCCCACGAAGGTCCATTTTCCTGTCCACAAATATCTGATGGGAAACCCACTCTAGCCCTTGGGTCCCTTTACCCTCTGCCCTGTGAGCGTTTCTACACCAGTGGCCAAACCACAACACTAGATCCAAGATGAAACGGGCTGCTCCTCAGCCTGGCCCCCAAAGGACCCCAGGGGTTGTCAGACAGCCCTGTAAGTGGGCAGGAAGCCAGGGGCTGCCAGGAAGCCCAGGGTACTGCCTCTCGAGTCCCATTGGCAAAGGGGCCTTTCTGTGAAAACACCCAGCTCTACAAGCCAAGGGAGGGCCCCTTTCAAGAACAGTACTTGCTTTTTCATTAAGTTGGAACTTTTGGTTTGCAGGCAAGCTGATCTGGTTTAGCCCTGGGCTCAACACCCTGGCGGGTCCCTGCCTCTTCAGGCTAAGATGACTCATCACATCACAGATGGGCATCTTTCCAAGAAGCCCCACCCTTGGAGCCCTGGGCCCTAGATGCAGAGGTGGAGAGCACAACATTTCCTCTGCAATGGAACTTTCCAGCTGGGTGGACCTCTCCCTCCCTCCTACCCAGTAGGTCCAAGGGCACAAGGTACCCACAGAAGGCTAAGCCCAGATTTAGGTACCTAGGCTGAGGGGAGGGAGAGGAAGAAAGGCAAGTTATTGCTTCAGCCCTCAGGGAAGAAGCCTCATGCCAGGTAGGGAAGAACCCTTATAAGTCACACTCAGAAGCAGGGCACTTGTGGGAACACAAAATGGTAGAGATGCTGTGGCAAACAGTGGCAGTTCCTCAAAAAATTACAAACAGAATTACCTTATGAGTCCAGCAACTCTGCTTCTGGGTGTAGACCCGAAAGAACTGTAAGGAGTGTCTCAAGGAGGTATTTGTACACCCATGTGCATGCAGCATTAGTCACAACAGGCTAAAGGTAGAAACATTCCAAGAATACACTGATGGGATGAATGGATAACGAAAATGTGATACATGCCTAAGAAGGAAATCCTACCATAAGCCACATAGATAAACCTTAAGGCCGTTATGCTAAGTGAAACAGGCCAGTCACCAAAAGACAAATAGTGTATGATTCCACTTGTATGTAGAACCTAAAGTAGCCAATTCATGGAGACAGAAAGGAGAATAGCAGTTGCCAGGGGCTGCAGAGAAGGGCAAATGGGGAGATGTTCAGTGCATACAGAGTTGGGGTTGTGCAACATAAAGAGTTCTGGAGATTGGCTGCACAATGTGAATGTAACATTACTGAATTGCATGTACACTTAGAAGTGGTCAAGATAGTGAATTTTATGTTACATGTTTTGACCACAATTAAAGATAAAATCTTTAAAAATTAGTTAAGATACTTAATTTATGTTATATCTATTTTACCAATGTTTTAACCTACAGTCTTAACCTACAGGGTTATATTAGTTTCAGGTGTACAATATAGGTGATTCAACACTTCCATACATCCCCCAGTGCTCATCACGACAAATACTCCTTATTCCCCATCACCTGTTTCCCCCAGCCCCGCCGCCCCCACTCCCCTCTGGTAACTATCAGTTTGTTCTCTATAGTTAAGAGTCTGTTTCTTGGTTTGTCTCTCTTTTTTTTTTTTTCCTCCCTTTGCTCATTCTTTTTTGTTTGTTTCCTTAAATTCCACATATGAGTGCAAGCATATGGTATTTGTCTTTCCCAGACTGACTTATTTTGCTTAGCATTATACTCTCTAGCTCCACCCATGTTGTTGCAAAGAGCAAGATTTCATTCTTTTTTATGGCTAACACTCCATTGTACCTATATACCACATCTTCTTTATCTATTCATCAATCGATGGGCACTTGGGTTGCTCCATATCTTGGCTATCATAAATAATGTTGCTATAAATATAGGGGTATGTATATCCCTTTGAATTAGTGTTTTTGTATCTTCCGAGTAAACACCCAGTAGTGCAATTACTGGATCATAGGGTAATTCTGTTTTTAACTTTTTTATTTTATTTTTTTTTTAGATTTTATTTATTTATTTGAGAGAGAGAGACAGAGATAGTGAGAGAGGGCACAAGTGGGGAGAGGGAGAAGCAGGCTCCCCGCAGAGCCAGGAGCCTGATGCGGGGCTCGATCCCAGGACCCTGGGATCCTGACCTGAGCCGAAGGCAGACGCTTAACGGACTGAGCCACCCAGGCGCCCTCTGTTTTTAAGTTTTAACCTCCATACTGTTTTCCATACTGTTTTTCCACCAGTTTGCATTCCCACCCACAGTGTAAGAAGGTTCCTTCTTCTCCACATCCTTGCCAACACCTGTTGGTTCTTGTGTTGTTGATTTTAGCCATTCTGACGGGTGTGAGGTGCTATTTCAATGTGGTTTTGATTTGCATTTCCCTGATGATCAGTGATGTTGAGCATCTTTTTATGTATCTGTATATTTTACCAATTTAAAAAAATGGAAAATAAAAAAGGGAAAGTGGACAATTTGATTCCATGTGCCAGTCTCCAAAAAGTACATATGCTTTGATCCAGTAACTCTACTTCTAGGAATTTATCACTAAAAAAATTAATGACACATGCAAAAATTTAGTTTCAAAGATATCTATGGCAGCACTGTTTATAATGGCAAAAAGATGAGATTCAACCTACAGGTCCAATAACGGGACAAGTTTGCTAAATTACAAAAGAGTCTTACAATGTGATACTATGAAGCTTTAAACAGTGATGTAGACATGTATTGGAAAATGGCTCATAAAATAGTCACTTTAGAAAACATTATAAAATATGATTGTATGAACTTATTTTTTTTTTTTTTTTTTTTAAAGATTTTATTTATTTATTTGAGAGAGAGCACATGAGAGGGGGGAGGGTCAGAGGGAGAAGCAGGCTCCCTGCTGAGCAGGGAGCCCGACGCGGGACTCGATCCCGGGACTCCAGGATCATGACCTGAGCCGAAGGCAGTCGCTTAACCAACTGAGCCACCCAGGCGCCCTGAACTTATTTTTGTTTATTAAAAAAACCACATATAAACCTACAGGAAAAAAGACTGGAAGGATATACCCAAAATGTTTATAGAAGCCCTAAGTCTCGGTTTCGTGAAACACAAAATGGGATTACTATCAATGCCCAACTCATGGGGGACCGTGAAATTGAAATTTGGTGATACTATATAGATTAGAACACATGCTCTCAGAGAATGTTAAGTGAGGCTCATAATGACCTCTCTGGAAGGGATTTGGTCCTTCCCTGGAATGACAAATGAAACCTCTAATTTGAGGAGGAGAGATTCCTTCCAACACCCCTCAGTTAGAAGTGCCAGAGTCCACACTAGATCCAGGTCTTCTGGCTTCAACAATGTCTGGGTCTCCCCCTACCCGCTGTGACCCCCAGGGGTTCCCAAATGTTGGACTTCTGGCCAGCCCCTGGTAGCCCACCTTTCACATGCGTTATCTGATGGCTGAGTTATAGCCATCCACCCTGCAAGGGGACAGGCCCTCATGTCGGTGCTGGTGATTCAAATGCACCCCTCAAAGCCTGACTGCACTCCACACCCCCAGACCAGGAAGGCACTCAGCAAAGGCCAGGTGCACACACAAAGAACACACCTAGCCCCTTCTAGGATGCCCCAACAGCATTCCCCTCCACTTGTTTCTCTCCCTCTGGAGGCCAGGCCCTCGCTCCCAGGACTGCAGTGTGGGGGCAGGGCAGCCGTACCAAGAGTGATGACCCGCCTCCCCACAAGGCCAGCGACCCACGCCCCCTTTGCAAAGGAAGCCAAAATCAACAGCTAATTCCTGCCATACCAGGACTAAACTGCCCCCCCCCCCAAACAAAATATGCGACTATGTCCTGCCCTAGGAGCAGCCTGGTGTCTTTATTTTCAAAGTTTCAATAAGCCACAAGCTCCCAGGTGAGAGCAGAATAGCCTGGGGTTGCACTAACCGAAAGAGAACAGAAAAACAAAAACAAAAACTCGAGGACTGAGGAGAAGAGAATTTAGTGGACATCAATTCTCATGGTTGCTAAATGGTTTGGGGGTTTTGTTTTGTTTTTGTGTGTGTGTGTTTTTTTTTTTACATTTTTACTTTCCACAGCACCTTCACCACTTAACAGCTAGCTGTGGTATTTGGGGAGAACCGAGGCCATTTTTCTCCACAGCCAGGCCCGTGTTCTACCCGTCAGCCGGCACGCAAGCCTGTCCAGAGGGTGGTCTGCGGCCTCCCTGGTGCTGGGCTGTGAGCGAGAGGGGAAGAAGGGCAGGACTCATAGCTGGAGAAATGGAGGGTCATTCCTCCCTACATGTCACCACACAGAGCTAGCACCAGAGAAACGGAAGTGACACAGGCCCAAGGGGAGAGGCAGCCCTTTGCCATGGAACAGCCCTCCGAGAGGTGGACAGTGATAGCGCAGCTTGGGGGGCTGAGCAGGTGAGCTTGAGATGTTGACAGCACGGGCCCTGAAGCTCCTGCCTGCCCATCAATGCATGGCTACCTAGGGCCAAAGTTCTAGAATACCAGCAAAGAGACACTCTGAGCTTTATTTTTTTTTAAAGATTTTATTTATTTATTTGACAGAGATAGAGGGAACACAAGCAGGGGGAGCAGCAGAGGGAGAGGGAGAAGCAGGCTCTCTGCTGAGCAAGGAGCCGGATGCGGGGCTCGATCCCAGGACCCTGGGATCATGACCTGAGCCGAAGGCAGATGCTTAACCGACTGAGCCACCCAGGCGCCCTCACCCTGAGCTTTACTGCAAGGCTCTCAATGCCCCCTCATTTCCCAGTCAGTCCCACACCCGCCACCCCCTTTGCTCTAAGAAGGTGTCATCACATCCCACCTCTCAATAAGTCACCTCCATTTCTCCTGGACCTTCTTTTTGGACTCTTCCTTTACCTGGAAGGCACCTCTTCTACTCATCTGCAGATGATTCCTCCTTAAGTTCAGGTTCACCTCCAAGCTAACCTAGCAAAGCTCCACAACTAGCTAGGGCTCATTCACTTCCCTCTCTGCGACAGAGTGGTTCAATCCAACAAGTACTTTTTGGGCATCAGGGATGGCCCCAAATGCTGGAGTCACAGAGAGCCTGAGTTCAAATCCTGATCTGGTCACTACTGGTGTAACTTGAGGTGAGTTGGTGCTGCCTGAGCTCTGGGATTCTGCCCTCCATACCTTTCACCTACTTTGGTAACAGCACCCTGATTTTCCTTTAAGGAACCATTCTTCCAACTCAGTCCATAAGATTCAGGTGGAGAAATACCACCACTGGCACCAACCCAGAAACCTAGATGAGACCAAGCCAGGTCAATGAGACACTCTCTCCTCCTGTGGTTCTAAGTGCTATGTGCTGAACCATGTAAACCTGGAGCTGTTGAGAAAGACATCAACACAAGGAGCGCCTGGATCCAGCTATGCCTGATGCCCAACTACCTGCCTTGACTTTCTAGTTACATGGGTGCATACATTTCCAGTGCCTCCCTCCTTTTTGTTGTTGCTTTTCCAGCTAGTTGGAGTTGCATTTTTGTCATTATAACCCTAAGTCTGATTATATGGAAACTGATCCCCAGAAGTATGATGTCAGAGGGGATAATTGCTGAAGTGCAAGACTGGCTGAGTTAAGGTCAGGTATGACTGAGGATTTACCATCTCTCAAGTAAGAAACTGGAATTCTAGATACACAGCAGCAGCAGTGCCTGTTGAAATGCAGCCTATTTTGTCTTGAGGTGAAGACTGGAGCTTAGGGCATCTGGTAGAACATTTCAGGACATTAGCCTATGCTGGATACTTCTTAGGGTCCACAGTAAAGCCTACAAAAAAAAGGGGCAAGCTTCACTCCTGGCAATCCCTCTGGACAATGCAGCTTTGTTAAGGGGCCTGCTTTGCTTGTGGACAACAATCAGAGCTGGCTGAGGGTCAAGTCAGATAATCAGGGTTGGAAATTCCTTTTTTTTTTTTTTTTTTAAGTAGGCTCCATGCCCAGCATGGAGTCCAACACAGGGCTTGAACTCACAACCCTGAGACCAAGACCTGACTGTTGTAAGAGTGGACGCTTAACTGACTGAGCTACCCTGGCACCCCAGGGTTGGAAATTCTCTGCTCCTGCTGAAGGTAGTGCCAGAGGAGACAGGAAGACCAGACCCTATCGAGAGCTAAGGCTGGGCCTGGGAAAGGCCTGATCCCCCATGATCTCACAAGGACCCCATGCTACTACAGAGCCAAATGCAGCTTGCGGGCAAGAGGTGTGAGCACCCCCCAGCCCAGCCCACTAAACTGAGGGCTGGGGGCTGAGAGGGGCTCTGAGGCCTGCTGCAGAGACAGAAACCTCTAGGTCCGGATCTACAGCCAACGGTTTTGTGTCAGTAAAACCTCTGGCACTAGTTTCTTAACCACGGAGATGATCTGGTGCTAAATGTCCAAAGGCTTATTACTAGGTTGTTCTGGAGAACATTAGAGCCAGACCGACCCCAAACCTGGAAAACAAGGCCTCCAACCACTCAACTCTTAAGGTGATCCCAGACATGTTACGCCCATTTGGAAGTGGGCTGCTAAGAAGCTGCAGCCCCAGAGGGGACTTTGCAAATGCCACAGAACAGAAGTGGGGGCAGCCCCGTGGCTGGGGCACCATGGCCAGCAGGAAGTTCACTGCCCTGACCCCAGCAGGTCACAGAAATAAGCTACAGACTAGCCACCCCTGGGGTGTTTCCATTTCCTGATTTTTCCAAATGGTAGACTCCACTGACACCATGACTGGTCTGTTCAGGGACTGGACAGTAAAGAGTGGCACCAGTTAGAGCTTGTGACTCATCAGTCTGGCCATAGCTACCTCGTGCTTAGCTCCTCCTCCAGAGCAGCTGCTTCTCCCAGAGCCATATCACACCAGCAGCAGACTTTGCTCACCTGACTGCCACTCCCTCATGGGAAGGGACCTGGCAGGTGCAGGCTGAATCAACTGGGGGCAAATTTTACTTTCTCCAGGAAGACACGGGCCAGGGACTGTGAGGGGTGCAACGACCAGAGGCCAGACACCTGGCAGGAGGAACATACTGACCGAACTGGGGAGACTGGGTCAAGGTCCAAATGAGCTTGAAGGAGGAAGAGAATGCTATAGGCTGCTGGTGGAGGGAAGCCTGCAGGTAGAGGAGGCACCTGGACTGTGCCTACAGGGAGTGTTAGGGCTATCTCTGTGCACAGTGAATAAAGAAGGGGCCTGTTGGGCATGAGCGGAGGCTCAAGAAAAGGAAAAGGGGCAGAACTCTGTAGATCACGTTGGACACCAGGAGCAGACCTCATTCAGCTGGAGCATGGATGGCTCCAGGAAGGGAGAAGAGGGAGAGAAGATTGGGGGTGCAGAAGAAAGGACCACCTGTCCCCCAAGGGCTTCCAGTTCAGCGGGGAGACAGGACCGGCAGCCATGAGCATGCAGAATCAAACAAGCAGGCTCTGTCAAGGGCTTCACAAGGGTGGCAGACAGATCTTCTGAGAAGGGCCTCGAAACCAAATTATTCTTGATTGTTTTTTAATACAAAGTAAATGGAAGATGTTCCCCCTAAACAAATCAAGATGGCGGTGGGGCAACACCATGAAAAGTAGGTATCTACCAGGGTGCCTGGGTGGCGCAGTGGGTTAAGCGTCTCACTCACAGTTTCGCCTCAGGTCGTGATGTCAGGGTCGTGAGACTGAGCCCCGAGTCAGGCTGCGCGCTCAGCACGGAGTCTACTGGAGTTTCTCTCGCCCCCTCCCTCTGCCTCTCCCCCCACCCCATGCTCACTCTTGCTCTCTCTCTCTCTCTCTCTCTCAAATAAATAAATCTTAAAAATAAAATAGGGGCTGGCAGAAGTCACAAGGGGGCCGCTGCAGGGCCTGGGGAACAGGGTGGGAGAGCAGACTTGCCACTCCAGTCCACGGTGACTGATGTCGGCCCCAAAAAGGAAGTTTTCTGACCAACTCGCGCAGCAACACCACTGCCCCAGGCTGCTTCCACGCTAAGCAGACCCAGGGGACAGTGGTACAGGCTTCACCGGGGGCTGCGGCTCCTAGTCAACCTAGGGCTAACGGAGGCCAGGAGATGCTGAAGCCCCCCATCTAACCAAGGCCCAGGTAGACCCCCTTGTGGGCCACCCTCAGGGACAGAAGGACAGTGCCCAGACGCATCGTCCCTCCTGGCTGGCCGCTGGTTCTGCAGGAACTGCCGGGAACCTCTCCTCTGTCGGGGCTCCTGCACCACCCGTACTCTCCTTGTCTGCGTGGACCCGTCTCACTGGTAACTGTAATCTGCTCCCCGGGTGGGCTCCTGTGTCACAGGTAGGACACAAGCGTGAAAGAGACAACTACCTGGCCATCAATCTAAGCTCTGCTACTTACAGGCTGCACGATCTTGGACAAGCCTCAGTTTCTTCACCCATACAGTGGGAATAACAACTGCGTCCCACCTCATAGAGTAGAGATGAGGACGAAACCCCTTACGGAAGCTGGAGGGTCGTGGAAGCCCCATGCAATACACACACAGACGCAGGTACCGTTTCTGCATTCCAGACGAGAGAAACTCAAGACTGCTGCAAGTGCCCCTTCTCTCAAGTGCCTCCGTTGGTGCTTAGGGCCCTGCCTGGGAATCAGAAAGCATCTTCTGGTCTAATCCACGTCCTCCCGACTTCAGAGGAAGGCCTAGTCCTTGTGAGTGATGCCTCAGAAGGACACGGGTCCTTCTGCCATGAAGGGGAAAGTGGGTGAGTTGCGTGTATTTTTATGTCTTTTGGGCCCCGAGCCTGCTCCTGGCTCCCTTAACAAACAGGAGCTCCACGCTGGAGACACCCATCCACGTGCCCCACTGAGCCTCTGGGCCTGGCCTGCTCAGGCTCCCCCATGACACATGGCCCCATCCTCCCTCCTCCAGCCAGGTGTGCCCAGAAAACCCTCTGCCCCACTGGATGGTACCAAGGTGGAGCCATGAAGCAGAACCCAGCACAAAATGGTAAAGGAGCCGTGGTGTAATGGCTTGGCCCAGCAGGCTCCTGGAGGCGGCCGCCTGGAGATGGACAGAGCCTGAAGCTGCGAGGCTGCCTCCGGTGGAGCATTCTAGTTCAAACATAAGCCGACTGCTGTCCTTGGTTAAGTCGCTCCACTTCCATCAGCCTCGGCTTCCACGTCTGTAACAGGAGAGATTGGCCTAGACTGCTTCTATAAGCGCCCTCAGTCCAGGATTCTGAGCAGCCTTCCCAGGGGGTATCTACGAGTTCTGGCTGCCCAGGTTCAAATCCCAGCTCTGCCATTTCCAGTGAAATCCATGAGTCCCTTCACCTCGTCAACCGTAACTCCTTGTCTGTAACAAGGGAATGAAAAGAACACCTACTCAGGGTTACTGGCTGGATTCAGTGAGGACAGGGCGTACCTGGCATGGAGTGAGGGATTATTCGTAACTATTATTATTCTGTGAATTCTGCGGCCTCCTGCCACCACCATCCTCTCGATGGACTGAATGTTTGCATCTCCCCCCCAAGCTCACACGTCATACGAAGCCCTAACCCCCAATGTGACGGTGTCTGGAGGTAGTGCCTTCCGGAGGTAATCAGGGTTAGATGAGGTCATGAGGGTGAAGGGATTAGTGGCTTTATAAGAAGAGGACAGAGAGAGATGGAGGAAGGGCCATGTGAGGGCACAGCGAGAAGGTGGCCATGTGCAGCCCACGCAGAGAGCCCTCCCTGAACCTGCTGGGACCTTGATCTTGGACTTCCCAGCCTCCAGAACTCTGAGAAATAAATCTCCGCTCTTGCAGCCAGCCCATCTGTGGTATTTTGTTATGGCAGCCCAGCAGATTAAGACAACCCCACGACCCGCCATCCCCACCCCCTACTCTCTGCATGGGAAGACCCACTAGGTCCCCCCAAACCCAGGAAAATCAACATCATGCACACCCTGGAGGCCACATGCACGATGGCAAGCACACACAGGGTCAGGTAAAACTCAGCATGCCAAGCGGCAGGGCGCAGTCACTGCAACAGGACAGGGAGGACAAGCATAGAGGAGGCAGGCAAGTGGGGGGCCACGAGCAGTCAGTGAGAGGCGGGGAGCTAGCACAGGCCATGACCAAGCAGCCCACACCGGTGGCTCTTGGCTCCTTACCTCCCCTGCAGGACCTCTGACCACCAGGACTGTGTTCCCCCAAGAAGCTGGAGGCGTGCTGGAAAGAGTAGAGAGCAGGAAACAGGGAGCAGTAGGTAGAACCAAGTCTACAGGAAAAAGTGCTGGAAAGGGCCCCACAGAAGGGTGTTAGGTTTGGGGAGTCCATGGCAGAGTGGTTTTTCAAGAGGCCCAAAAGACCCAAATGCTAAATGAAGCACAGCCCCATGACTGGCCTATGCTGGGGCACAGAAAAAGGGATGAGAGAGCAAAGGGAGAAGAACCCACATACTGGATCATCCCACATGGCCACCTGCCCTCCCACATGCTGGTGCTGCGTCTGTCCAGGGTGACAATCTCGGCAGACTTCCTGGGATGATGTGAACAGTCTCTCCAAAGGGAATGGGACCCAGGGGTGGACACACAGCCCTCAAGCAAGAGCCAGGGTCAAAGGAGGCCGTGCCCTGCACAGATGTCAGTCAATCCCCTGGGATCCTAAGGAGACAGAGGGGAGGTTCCAATCCTGGTTCCACCCCAAATCTCTGGGCAACTCTGGACAAGGTATGTATCCTCTCTAGGCCTCAGTTTCCCCACGTGTAAGATGGAGAGAATGTCCCTACCTGTAACAGAGAAGGTGACAAACACTCTACCATCTCAGACACCCAATCCCCCTATGGCCGTAAGCATGTCTAGACTTTTCTCTGGGGACTGGGTGGTGCTGAAATAAGGAAATGACCAAACATCTAAGACTCCTGATAACAATCTGGGCAGAGGGGCTCCTGGGACACCTTACTGCCACCAAGGGCCAGCCCTTAGGGCATCGGTCTGGGGAAGGAGGAGCCTGAAGCACAAGGTCTGGGGTCAGGGTTTTACTAACATGTAACCCCTTCGGGGTCAGTTCAATGGCACTAAATAGTGTCCCAAGTGAGCCACCACCCACAGCCCCGTTATGAAATTTCTGCATCACCGACCCTGTGTGCCTCGGGCCTCACCAGAACACCCCTCACTCTGGGAACTGGTTCTGACCTGCCCATCCCTGGAAGCCACCCACAGGTGCCCACGAATACCTGAGGAGGGACAGGCTGCTCTACACCATCAAGCACCCGACAGGCAGCCAATGTCAGTCACCGGCACCAGCCTGGACAATGGGATGGCCCACTGTTTAAGTCTTTCTCAACCTTGTGACCCAGCCTCTTGGTTGTGGTAACCCTGTGAGGGCAGGTATTACAACTCTGTTTCACACATAAGGCAACTGAGGCCAGGAAAGGCAAAGCAGTAACTTGCCCAAGGATGTGCAGTTGGGTGACTGGTTCTTGACAGAGCCAAGGTGAGAACCTGAGTCCTCTGTCATCTGGCCTGGTGGCTGCCGTCGGCCGGCGTGCACTGGCGTGCCTGGTCGCTGCTGGGTCCACCCGGTGGGCCAGCACCCGAGTGCTACTAGGGGTTACGGATCCTGGACACCAGCCCTGCAGGCCAACTGCCAACATGGCGTCTACGCCCCTACGGCTGCTACCTGCTCCTGGCACAGGGGGTCAGAGTGCCAGGAGCTCAACGTGGTGGTGGGGAGCCAGGGCTGGCGCTCTCCGGGGCCCCAGCCGGGCCCACTCCTACCTTTGATGACAAAGGCCTCTGCCAGCAGCCGCATCTGATACAGTGGCTTGTTGTCCATGGACATGTCATCAATCCCGGCCCGCGCATACATGCTGATGGCATCTCGGTACGAGCCCTCCACGTAGTGCAGCTTGCCCTGGATCAGCATGGCCTCACACAGGTACTGTGGCTGTAAGGACAACACACCCATTAGCAGGCTCCTGCCTGGAAGCCCCTGCCCCACCCCCACCCCATAACCTGGGAGGAACACCTGCCTCCTCCCATGGAGCCATGCCGACTTGCTAGAGCCCCTCCTCCGGGAAGCCCTCCCTGGCCCTCAAGCACGTGTGACATCTCCCTGCTCTCCACACCTGCAGTCTGTGGCTTACACTACGGCTCTCACTGAACTTCTTATGTGCGTGCCTAATCGGTGTGTGTGTGTGTGTGTGTGTGTGTGTGTCTTATGTCCCCAACCAGACTCCAGGCAGCTTGCAGACTGGGCTCGGTGTTCTCTCTCCTGAAGCCCCAGAGGCGTCGGCCCCAGTCTGGTGCTGAGGAACTCAGGCATTGGTTCTCAGCACGAGTCGGGGGTCAGGGACCCAGCCAAACGTTGTGGGGCCTGAAGCTCACATAACTGGGGGTTTCTCTTTACGTGCATAGCTGTACAAATATACAGTGAGGTGAAAGGCCGTGGAAAGAGTCCATGCAGTAAGGGGCCAGCAGCTGAAGCCCCAGCCGCAATAGCAGGACCTGTGTGGGGAGAATGGCCCCATCAGCAGAGGGACAGGATGGCAGGACAGCCAAGGCCTGCTGGGCCACTGTCCTCATCTCAAGTGCAGAATAAGTGCCTGAATTCAAACCTGTTTTCTTCCCTCTCTTTCTCCACTGCCGCTTATGCCCCAATCTTCACCCCATACAAAGACTCTTGGGGCCTCCCTTGGGCCCCAGGAAGTCTGGTTGGCCCTGTCCCAAAGTCCTGCCCCTGGACATGCATCCAGCCTTGCTCCAAGATCTCCCACTTGCCGTGACCACTTCTCTAGCCCTCTGCCTCTATCTCTGTGCTCAGCTGGCCCATCGCCCCTTTGGGCTGGGCTCTGGGCAGGGCCCCCATCACCCACCAGCAGTTCTGTCCACAAAGCTTCTTGGAGATGCAGGCTGGCCCCCAACCCAAGCCTCTGTCACCAGTAGGAAGGTGCCACCCCTTTTTCCCTCTGGGGAGATTGGAGTTTGGGGGACCTATAGTCCCAGGGAAAGCCTCCACTACTCCCAACTACCTACTGCCCTCTCAGAAGCCAACCAAGAGATATGGAACACACCAAAGCCAAATTCTCCTTTGCACTGGTGTTTTAGTCATTGTAAATATACATTTTTCCCTTGCCTTTGCTCACATAGCTCCCTGTCTGGAACAGTCTCCCCCTTCCCCTAGGTCTATCCAGATCCTCTTCCATCCTTTGGGAGCTTGCTCAGGCCCACCACTTCCTAGAAGCCTCCCTGAGTCCCAGGGGATTCCTTCTGCTGCTGAACTCCTATAATGCATCTGCCAAGTGGACCCACTCAGCCTCTGTAGGCCTGACCTGCTCCAACTATTGGTTAACTCTCCAAGGCTGAATTTTTCAAGTGCATTTGCTAGTGTCCCCAAATAGACCACCTACTCCCTCCACCAGGGCCACAAATTATGCATTCCCAGAACCTTGTGGCCCATGGTCTTCTGTAGCTGGGCAAAGATTCTGCTGTTCCCCATATTGGTTTCAAGCCACAGGCCCATTTTCTCACTGCTCGGGCTCATTTTCACCATTGGTGAGGGCGAGACAGTGATACCCACCCCTCACCTCCCATCACAGCAATGCCAAGAGCATCAGAGTAATGCAAGTCCAGAAAAGAGCTTTGAACTTTTCTTTAGAAAGGAGTTAGATAAATACAGGGCATGAGTCATTGACATTATTATCCTGCCCCACTGTAAATGTGGAGAAGGGCAGCTGAGCTCAGAAGGACACACTTCAGGGTGTGATGACAGGGTGTAGCTCGTGGTGGTTCCTGCTGGACCAATGGCAGCTCACAACAGAGCTTCCACCAAGCTGGGGAAAAATTAAGGACAATGTGAGTGCCTCATATGCTAAATTTACACTACTTAAAGAGCTTCCCTGAATGGGTCCACTTGGCAGACGCATTAGAGGAGTTCAGCAGCAGCAGAAGTCCCCTGGTACTCAGGGAGGCTTCTAGGAAGCTTGGGACCCATTAATCAAGTCCAGCCCTTTTGATTGGCAGATGAGGAACTGGAGGGCCCAAGAGGTCAGGGGACATGCTCCAGGTCAAACAGCTAGTTTATTTAATGCACCTTGCGCACCTCTCCCCCCATCTCATCAGAGCTACTCAGGATACTCAGCACTCCAGCTGGGGCTTCATCTGCTGCCAGGAAACACCGTCCCCCAGGCACACCCTGGCCTTCAGGCTAAAACAGAGAATCGCACAAACTACTTTTAATATTTTATTGTGCCTAATCAACATCAAGTTTTTGGCTTTGGCCTGGATAACCGTGACTATCTGAGTGCTATTGGTGCCTGTGTATGTCTTTGATTAATAAAGCACGGTAAAATTTGTTCTCCAGAAATGTGATTTGGCATACAAATGATTTTCCTGATAGTACATGTGGATGCTATTCAGCCAATCCAAAGAATGAAGTATTGGCATGGGGAAAGCTCCAAGTGAAAGTTCTTGTCAAATATGGATCCTATGACTCTAGTAAGAAAAGAAAGCCCAGTATGTGTGTATGTGTGTTCGTTAATGCACAGAGAAAGGCGCATAGGACACACACCAAATGGTGACCAGCGCTGAACTCTGGGGATGGGGTTGGGCATGGGGGTGGCAAACAAGAACTTTTATTTATTAGTCAAACTGCTCGTTTATTTAATGACTTGTTAACAATAAGCCTGAGTCATCTTACTGTAAAAGCAATTTTTAAATAGTTAATGGAGTCTGGAAAAGAAACAAAGTTAAAAGGGGTTTTGTAGGGGGAGGGGAAGCTTGGGACCCATTAATCAAGTCCAGCCCTTTTGACTGGCAGATGAGGAACTGGAGGGCCCAAGAGGTCAGGGGACATGCTCCAGGTCAAACAGCTAGTTTATTTAATGCAATACAAAACCTCCCAGAGCTACAATAATCCCTGCTGAGGAGTCTGAAGGCAATATCCTTAAACTCCCAGTACACTTCCCCCACAGAAAAAGCCCCACACTTCTTGGCCTGGTATTTCAGTCCCCGCTCACTGGCCCCAAAGTACCTCTATAACCTAATTTCTCACCATTCCTTTCGTTCCTGCTGATTGACGTACTTTAATGAAAATCTTATAAGAGGAATCATTAAATGATATATTGCTTCCTTCTTGGAATGCCCTATCCTATCTCTGTATGTTAATACCCTCCCCCCACCTTCAAGGTCTAGCCACCCCACCCCCCGCAAAGAGTCCAATTCTAGTACTACCATCACCCTGGGTTGATTCCCCACCTCACCCCAGGCAGTATCCCCCTTGAACTTGCCTCTTCATGTACAATACTCCTGTGGCATGTGTCATAGTCCACCTAGGACAATTTGCCAGGAGGACTTATTTTCCCAGTAAACCTGCAACCTCCCTGAGGGCAGGGTCCATGCTGGATTCATTTTTAGTGTCCTCGGAGTATAATGCCTTGTGCACTCTGTCACCATAAATGGTTTTTTTTTTTAAAAAGATTTTATTTAGTTACTTGTCAGAGAGACAGAGAGAGAGAGAGCACAAGCAGGGGGAGCAGCAGGCAGAGGGAGAGGGAGAAGCAGACTTCCCGCTGAGCAAGGAGCCCGATGTGGAACTCGATCCCAGGACCCTGGGATCAGGACCTGAGCCAAAGGAAGATGCTTAACTGACTGAGCCACCCAGGCGTCCCACCATAAATGTTTAAGTCAGTAAATACATTACTTTGGAACATCTTTTGAAAAATCATGTCCTCTCTGGGTCTCTAATGACATACCCAGACCTCTATTATAGCTCAGGATACACTGTAATCCAGATCCATCTCAAACTTGAATATACACAGGAAATCACCGGGAGAGCTTGTTAACATGAAGATTCGGATCCAGATTTTGCATTCCCTTGATGACACCCATACTGCAGGTGGGTGGACCATGCCTGAAGCAGCAAAGGTCTGGAGAGAGCTGACTATATTTCCCTCCATACCTCCCCTTGGTGCCTTTTATACAGTAGGTGCTCAATAAATGCACATAGACTTAAACTGGCTTGCCCTGTTCCGAGCTCTTCTGTCGCTAGCCAACTTCACGTTTCCCTGTTTCCAACCGGATCATGGGCTCACTGAGGTCTTATTGCCCTGGGACCCCCAAAGAGCCCAAAGGACCAGGCGCAGTCAACCAAATGCTGTCTAATAGAACTATAACTTAAACCACATGTATAATTTAAATTTTTCTAGTCACATTAAAAAAGGCAAAAATAGGGTGCCTGGGTGGCTCAGTCAGTTAAGCAACTGCCTTTGGCTCAGGTCATGATACTGGAGTCCTGGGATCAAGCCCCACGTTGGGCTCCCTGCTCAGCGGGGAGTCTGCTTCTCCCTCTCCCTCTGCCCCTCCCCCCTGATTGTGCTCTCTCTCTCTCACTCTCTCTCAAATAAATAAAATCTTTAAAAAAATAAATAAAAGAATTTTTTTTTTTAAAGATTTTATTTATCCGACAGATAGAGAGACAGCGAGAGAGGGAACACAAGCAGGGGGAGTGGGAGAGGGAGAAGCAGGCTTCCCGCTGAGCAGGGAGCCCGATATGGGGCTCAATCCCAGGACCCTGGGATCATGACCTGAGCCGAAGGCAGACGCTTAATGACTGAGCCACCCAGGCGCCCCAATAAAAGAAATATTTTTAAAAAATAAAATAAAAAGGCAAAAATAGCTGAAATTAATGTTAATAAGATATATTATTTAACCTAGTCTATCCAAAATATTATCATCTGAACACATAATCAATATAAAGAATTAATCATCTTTAACATTCATTTCGTGCTACGTCTTCGGATTCCAATGTATGTTTTATACTTACAGCACATCTCAGGTTCGACTGGCCCCATTTCAAGGGCTCGAGAACCACATGCGGCTGGTGGCCACTGTCCTAAACAGTGCAAAGCCAACCTCTAAGGGAGCCTTGCTGCTCAGATGACCAGATGACTCAGGGACTCTGCTTGACAGCAGATGGGAGGCAGGAGAGAGAAGAGCAGAGGGGGCTGACCACTTACAGACAGCCTCCCGTGGTTAAGGATACTACTCAGATGGTTTCTGGCTTCATTCATCTTCGGCTCATTCTTCTCAGGCAAAGGGATGGAGTCTTTTATCTTGGCGTGGTTCTCCTTCAAACACTGCTCCAGGAGGGCCTCGGCCAGGAGCAACTTCCCGAAGTCATCTGAAAAACAGGGCAGGGATCCCCTGAACACGGTAGATCCCCTGAAACTAGCCCACGTCCCTGAAGCCACCCAGCCACCCCTGCCCCAGCACACGAGCAGCCCAAGTCGGAGAAAGAAATAAAGACCCAGTTTTCATAAAGTTAAACAGCCCTGAGAGAAAAAAAAAACACAGGCATTCTATCATGCTTACAGTACAAATTGCCCCTTTGGGTTTATTTTCTACAGTTTAGTGGCTGGAGAGGCAAAGTTCCCAGACTTGGGACAAATTCCCAGAATTTCAGAATTTAAAATGAGGGACAAAGTCACACCCAGGCCCCATTGTGGGTAATAAGTTCTTAGACCAAGAAGGAATTCCGCCCCCAAAACAACCCAAGAGGAAAAATATAGGAGATGGCTTAATGCCTTTTCGTGAGCTCCTAATTTCCGTGTAACCATAGTTGGTTTTCTCCATTTTTACGATATTTTAACATAACCAGGGCTAACTTAGCAACGTAGGAGAAGCAGATGTAGTGGTGTAGCAGGGCAAAGCCTTGGACATGCCTAGTCCTGGCACTCTCTGGAGTTCTCACACATATGTCAGCCCATCTCCAGACCTCACCGCTTGGAAGGGGAGTTTGTACTGTTTGGTTCTATTTGCCACCTCCCCACCCGTCCCCACACAGCACCAAAAACTCCAGGCTTGGGACCACCACATTCCTGCTACCTACAGCAGAGGTGACAGGGGAATGGGTGGGATCCCCAGGGCTTTGAGGTCGAGCGTGGTTTCACAACCACACCTGGGTGGCTGTGCTCAGTGTGACTGGTTCACTGCCCCTCCCCTGCAACCAGGGTGAGGACCAGGCCCACCACTCAACAGAAGTGCCCAACAAATAGCTGCCAAGTGAACTGGATCCTCTTCACGCCTGGGTGAGGAAGCCAAGAGGCTCAGGGAGTCACGTGCCAACCCAAAATGCCTCCGGGAAGGTCTGCTTGGTCCCCAGCCTTCACAGAGCTCTTTCTACTTGCCAGGATGGCATTCTTAGACCCACCCAGGAATGCCACTCACTCCTTGCTCTCAGGACCACTGCAGTTTGCTCACAACTCAAAGCCATGGACCCCAAATTGCAGGCCTCTGAAGAGTCTCTCCGCAGAGAGGAGATTCCCCGCAGAGAACAGCCCGAAAGCTCAGATCCCAGAGAACAGTCCCTGGAGGTTTTCCCTCTGAGGACACCACAGCCTGTCGGTGATCCTTTGCGGTCTCCCTCATGATTTTGAAAATTAACATTTGGAGGAAATGGCCAAAAAAGTACTTTGTCCAAGCTATCATCCATCACTGGTAGAGCAGAAGTTGGTGGCACCTCTAGAAAGGGCGATTTGATGACGTATATAAAAATTATGTTTGTGCACCCCATCGACTCCGCAATCCCACTGCTACAGAGGTCTTGGCATGTGTGTGTAAGGTCACTCCCGCAGCGTTTTTTATAATAGCAGAAAATTAGAGACAACTTCTGTGTCCATCAACAGGAGGCTGATTAAATAAAGCATAGCACTTCCATAAAAAGGGATAGCGCTGCCACAGAAAGGAACGAGAAGCCCTGTCTGTGCTGTTAAAGAATGAACTCCAAGACAAGTCAGTAAGAAAGCAGAGTGCACACAGTGGACACAAAACGTGTGTTTATGTATAAACACGTGACAGGATACATACATATCCGATGTCCTTTC
Source organism: Mirounga leonina (assembly GCF_011800145.1). Taxonomy (NCBI): domain Eukaryota; kingdom Metazoa; phylum Chordata; class Mammalia; order Carnivora; family Phocidae; genus Mirounga; species Mirounga leonina. The sequence goes on from NW_023270305.1 coordinate 64,886,531, forward strand.
TGGCTTACGGGGAAGGTGGCAGAGACGGAGGGAGGCTTTTCCCTCTTTACTTTTGGGTCCCTTTGGAAGGCTGACCCATGGGAATATATCATCTAGTCAAAAATAAAATCCAAGTCAACACAAGAATGAAAAGCAATCTTCTCCATTTCCAAATGTCAGCTAGGAGGAGGGCTGGGCTGCTGAGTGCTGGGGGCCTGAGCAGCATTCCCGAGCTGTGGGCCACAGGGCAAGTGGCTCTCCCTCTCCAACCGGGTTTGCACCTGTTCAACCAGAGGTAGAGTCAGGAACCTGCTCCTTCTGAGGGAACTGAGGCCCTCCCTCCATAGTCCCTCCTGGGCTGGTTCCTCGCTCACCTGCAGCTCCCTACTGGGCCCACCCAACTGCTGACTGCAGAGCTCCCCCCAGACGACCTGGCTCTGTTGTTCCTTTCAAGCCCAGAGAAACCAGCTTCCTTCCCAGCAACCCTGAATCTGGAAATATTCTGCAGGGCACACACCTCTCCTCAAAAGAAGGGGCGTGTCCTCTGAACACGAGCTGCTCAAAGTGTGGTCGGTGGACTGTGGTGGGTCTGTGTCTGTCACCCAATTGATAATAATGTGACAAAATAATTTTGAATCCGCTGACTTGAATAATAAAAAAAAAGCTGAGAGGCCGCAGTTTGTGTATCTTACAAAAGTATCAGAACCCAACAAATTGGGAATTAAAAAAAAGGCCTCTCACAACAAAACATGAAAGTCATCCCTCACCACATATCGCTTGAGAAGCACTGCCCGGACCCCTTTTACTGCAAAAGAGGGGTCAATATTTGCTGAGGGCCTACTGAGCGCCAAGTACTTTATTATACAGTATTCTTTAATCTGCACAGCCCTAAAAGGTAGATATTACTCCCATTTTATAGACGGTAATAAAGATATGCAATATTGCTATGGTCCCAGCCCACAACAACAAAATACCACATTCCACGACATAGCCACCAGACAGGCTGTCTCCCCTGCATCCCATGCAGAGCAGAGCTTCTGGTAGTTTAGAAATAAAGAAGTCAGGGCGCCTGGGTGGCTCAGTTGGTTAAGCAACTGCCTTCGGCTCAGGTCATGATCCTGGAGTCCCGGGATCGAGTCCCGCATCGGGCTCCCTGCTTGGCAGCGAGTCTGCTTCTCCCTCTGACCCTCCTCCCTCTCATGCTCTCTGTATCTCATTCTCTCTGTCTCAAATAAATAAATAAAATCTTTAAAAAAAAAAGAAATAAAGAAGTCTAAGGGCTGTAAACCGTACATTCAAGGGTAATAGTAATTCCAAGTAATAGGACTCTCAAATAGGAATTCCAATAGCAATTCCAAGGGCAGGGATAAGAATTGTTCCTACTGTCACATACCTGTGAGTTTCAGACTGTTCTATAAATTAACACTTCCGGTCTTTCTCAAGCCTTTTTGCCCCTTCACCGCCGACCCAGGGTCTGTGTTTGGTCTAGCAGACATTCAGTAGGTGTTGGGAACTGAACTGCCTTTCTTTTCTTCCTTGCCCACATCGCTTCCCTCTCTACTCTGCCTTCCTTCCCCTTCTTCTGGCCATCCCACCATTCCCAACTGGCCAATCTATGGGACCGAAGACTATTTTAGAATTAAAAGTTCTAGATTTCCAGTTGTTCAATAAGAATCCAAATGGATTCGAGGCTTTCTTGTTCTTCCTTCTCTGAAGGTAAAACATGGCTTTTTATCATCTTGTCTGAAACCTACTCCCTATCCTGATTTGGGTAAAGTGTTCCAGCTTCTCCCCTCCCAGGAGGCATTAGGAAGACTTTCCTGACAGTGAAACAGATTCTGGAAGCCTGAGCACGGATTCGTGCAGCCCAGCCCAGCCCCCTGCCCTGGGCAGAGGCCCAGAGGAGGCCACCACTGAATGTCCCCTCAGATTCCCGACCCACCTGGTTTTGAAGGCCTCTGGCAGCTAGCTTCCCATCTGCTCTCAGGGTGCCAGGTCACAGGGACCCACTTCAAAGATACCTGCCCCTTCCCCAGAAACCACATTTGCAGGGCGGAGCCCCCTCTCCACAGCCTGCTGATCCGCAGTCAGAAACCTGGGGCCGGCCAGGTACGCCCTTCCCCACAAAGTCAAATGGGGACACAGTGGTCTCTGCAGCTGCTTACCACACAGGACCGCAGAGGGCTGGGAGCTTCTAACCACAGAGAGAGGAGGAAGAGGCCAAAACTAGTGAGAGGCCACCTGCCTCGAATACACCCCCTCTAACTCCAACTGAAGAAATGCTCAGAACAATCTCCAGTTGAGGGAAAAAAAAAAATCATTTAGTTAAAAAAAAAAAAAGATGGGGGTGACTACAGATTAAGAGACTCTAGATGGATGGATAAATAGAGGAGCAGACATGTGATAAAGTAAGTATAGTCTAATTTTGCTGAATGTTTGAAATTTTCGTAAAAAAAATACTGGGGGAGAAAAGAGACACCCAAACTACCAGGCAAATGCAATGTGTAGGATTCCCAATTGTAGCAAATGAACTGTAAAATTAAATCATTAAAACTGGGGGGTGGTGTGTGTGATAATGGCATTATGGTTTTGTTTTTTCAAAAGAGATCTTATTTGGCCAAAAAAGAAAGGATTATACAATGGATTACATAAAAATAGAAAACTGCAAAAAAAAAAAAAAGAGAGAGAGAGAGAGAAAGAAATTTCAACCCACTATCTAAACCATCATCCCATCTCACACAAAATCATCTTGTCCATGACATTCTGACTTACTGAAATCCTAATTTCTCTTTAGAATTCCTTTAATGTAACAGATCTCTGATCTTAATTAAGAAAAATGACTTTTTTTTTAAGGATCCCGCACTGGCTCCTGATGGTCACCACTTCTTTATGTATGTGCTTACACACTACTGTAAATAAATCTCTTCGCGGGCGCCCAGGTGGCTCAGTTGGTTAAGCAACTGCCTTCGGCTGAGGTCATGATCCCGGAGTCCTGGGATCGAGTCCCACATCGGGCTCCCGGCTCAGCAGGGAGCCTGCTTCTCCCTCTGACCCTCTCCCCTCTCATGCTGTTTCTCTGTCTCTCTCTCTTTCTCTCAAAAAAAAAAAAAAAAAAAAAAAAAAAATCTCTTCGCAACTGAAAGAAAAAAAGAGTTCTTATTAATAAGTACCTACTTTGGTATTCAGTGCGGGGGGCGGGGATAGGTTGGGGTGTAGCTCAAACAAGATCATTCTTGAGTTCATAACCACTGACGCTGGTTAATGGATACATGATATTCATTGTTCTGCTTTTCTGAGGTTTTGGAAATTTTTCATAGTATTCATTTCTTTTTCTTTAGCCACTTGGATGTGTTCTTTGTTTTTACATGAACCAAGTCCATCACAGCCAGCCACACTCTGGGGTTCCCCTGCTCCATCCTGACCAAATCTAAACCGGATGCGTTTGAGAGAAAATGTACAAACAGTGGCAACTATCTTCCCCCTGGGCAGGAGCAGCCTCCCCAGAGAAGAGGGGGGAAGGGCCCTTCTGCCTGAGCATCTCCTGACCCTTCACTCTCACCAGACCCCAAAGAGGACCCCCCAGAGGGTCCTCCCCTCCTGCCCCCTGGACTGAAATAGATGGTCTGGGAGTGGTTTTTAGTTTCTGTAGGAAACCCTGCAGATACAAGCAGGGCTCAGGGCCTCAGTTTGTAAAATGGGGTTCAACTGGGGTTTGGCTCCCCCTCTCAATACGTTCCCTCTCCTCTCCCCACATAGGTAACTGTTGAAGCTTCTAGACACTGACTGTAAGAGTCTAATAGGCCAAGTTGTACAATAAGAATCTCCCTCCTGGGTTGAAGGGGGTCAGTGCTATACAGCTCCAAAAAAACAGGCCCTCAATCCCTCGGGTGATCAAGGAACCCTGAGGAGAGAATCAAAATAGCAGACAATCCAAAAAATGCTCTACGCATAGGTTTGGGAGTCATTTATTTTCCTTCCTCGTGTGCATCTGTGTGTGTGCCTGCGTGTGCGTTGGGATAGTGTATCCAGATTTAACAGTGGGAGAAAAAGCATTTGCAGAACCAAACTCAAAAGTTGGCAGAAGAGACCCCACTGCACCCCTCAGTCTCCCTCCTTGTGCCAGGCAGTCCCCACAGTGAAGCCAAGCCAGGGGCCTCATGCCCCGCCCCACCTTCCCTAGTAGTAGACTTGGTGGCAGGAACTGAGGCTTTGCCACATACACATTATGTGACCTCTTTGGGCCTTGGTGTCCTGATGTCTAAAATGGAGACAATAACTCCTGCTCTCCCCATAAGGTTGTTTACAAGAATTTAAAAAAAATAGGGAAAGCATTTTATAACCATACCATACCATTTATAAACTGTATCATATCAGTGTTTCCCAATAATGTTTCATAGAATATGGTCAAGGCAAGTTTGAAAAATGTGCTATTTATACTCCAACCTTGGCTTGTACATCATAGGCAAGTGAACATATTAAAGGCTCTGAAGGGGCGCCTGGGTGGCTCAGTCGGTTAAGCGTCTGCCTTCAGTTTGTGTTGTGATCCCAGGGACCTGGGATCAAGCCCCAAATCGGGCTCCCTGCTTGGCGGGGAGTCTGCTTCTCCCTCGCCCCTTCTTCCACTCGTGCTCTCACTCATTCTCTCTCTCTCTCAAATAAATAACTAAAATCTTTAAAAAAAAAACAAAAAACATAAAGGCTCTGAAAAGTCCTACAGTTAAAAAAAAAAGTCTGTTTACCACTATTGAATCTATTAGGTCCAGTTTCTTTACTTTTTGGGCTCCCTAAGTTCTTTCTTCTTGGGATACCAATTAACTTTGTAATCTCCTTGAGACCTCTAAAAAGCAGTTTAGGAAATATAGACCCATATGAATTTGAGGAGGTCAGGTTCCTGTCTTGGCCCAGCATGTTCCTCTGTGGGGCCAACCTTACTCAGATTCCCATAACTCACCCAGGCCCCAGTGCTCTTTGTGTGGGTCCGTTTCCATTCCCACCCTCAGAAGCCCCACCCCACTACATTGCCCCTCACAGGGGACAGAAGGAGCACCTGCAATCTCTCTATTCTGCCCTGGGAGAGGAGGGTTCACCTGCTTCTCCCTTTAGCTCTGGCCACTCCCCCTCACTGCCATGCTCAGACTGATCTCAAAGCCCCAACCTGATTGTCCGCCCGTCTCTGTCACCCTAGCCCCCTCAGTGTCCTTCTATCCTCCCTCCTCATTGGGCAAACACACTCTGCCCTTCCCAATACCAGCCTGAGGCCAGCACATATTCTGCCGCTTCCCCAAAACTCCTTTTCCTCTGAGCTCCTCCATCTACCACACGATTGCCCTCTGGTCACCTCTCTGCCCCGCCATCCCTTTAGGCAACTCCTCAGGCTGGGATTTTGTGCTACACATCATTAAGAGGTAACAGTGCGAGTGGTTAAAAGGATATACTCAGAAGCCTGGGTTCAGATCCTGCTTCTACCACTTATTGACTGGATGATCAAGTTATTTAACTTCTCAGGGTCTCTGTTTCCATTACTTGCAAGTGGGGCAAACAAGAGTGCCTGCTTCATGGGGTTGCTGGGAGGAATTAATGAGTTGACTGAAGTGCTTAGTAGGACAATGCCTGGCACACAGTGAGTGCTGGGTAAGTGTTAGCTATGACTATTATTATTATGATGATTCCACAGGCTGGGCAGTCTTTAAACCTCTTCATATCTGCATTCACTGACTCCTTGCCTCCTTCCACAAGGCTCTAAAGGGGTGGTGCACAAAGAGGGCTCAGGGAAGGCTCTCCAGGCTGAGCTGTGGGCACCAGAACAGGATTTGAGGCTGGAGACTGGGGCGGGGTGTTCCCAGACTGCCACATCAGGGTGCTTTCCCGCCCCAGTTATAAGAGCCCAGCCCAGCCAAACCAGCCCTACTGCCAAGGCCACCGAGTGCCAGGGCTAGATGGGTCCCGAGTCCAACCACAGATGAGGAAACTGAGGCTTACCAGGCCTCTTTCCCACTTCCCCCCCCCCCCCCCCCCCCGCAACGCGCGCTCGCCAATGCAACCCTGTCTGCTGTGGACAGAGCACCGTTGTCAACTGGACTCGGGGGCGGGGGGAAGGAGGGGACGGCAAGCAGAGACAAATAGCCTTCACCTGGTGGAGTTGCGGGACCGGGGGCGGGGTGGAGGGATGGCGCAAGAGTCCAGCCCTTGCCCTGGGCTGATTCGTGCCGATACCACCATTTCACAGTAGACCAAGTTGCCCACATGATCCCAAAGGGCAGGGAGCGAGAGCCGTTTCTCTCTCTCTCTCCCCGAAAGCGCCCAAACCTGCATGTGGTTTTTCTCCTGGGGCATAAGAACCTTCCTAATTACCCTGGTTGCTCCTACAACCAGCACTACAGGAAGGGTAATACCGAAGGCGGCCGTCGCCGGCCCCGGGGGCAGTCGGGGCCCGCTTCCTGGAGGAGGAGGCGCGTTTCGCGCGCCGGGTGCTCGGAAGCCAGCACTTCCCTCACTCACCGGTGTCCAGAGAGGTGAACACGGCGCTCGGGCTGGTTCGCCGGTTGCCTCCGCCGCCGGGCATGACCAGCGTCTGCAGCTGCCGGACCAGCTCGGGCATGCGGTCCCAGTGGCCCTCCGCGCGGCAGCGCTCCAGCTCGCTCTCCATCTTCAGGTGGGAGCCGTGCGCGCCCTTCGCAGCCATCTTCGCGCGGGCGCTGTCATGGGAGGTGCGGCCGAGAAGTGGAGACCCGGCCGGGGGCGGCGTCCCGGCTGGGGCGCACACGCGGGCGGGGGCGGCGGGGGCGCGGG